>NW_027271357.1:0-373502 GCF_040938485.1 Diadema antillarum | reverse complement strand
AAATCTCTTTGTTTTAAAGGACAAGTCGACCTTCATACATGTGGATTGAGTGAATGCAGCAATATCAATAGAACACATCAGTGAAAATTTGGGGAAATTGGACAATCCGTTCAAATGTTATGATTTTTTAAAGTATCTGCACAGTTACTGCTGGATGAGAAGACTACTACAGTGTATGATGTCACATGCGTACAACGATAAAAAGGAAAATAAAAAATAAAGAGAATTTCACAAAACTTTATGAAAAAATTATTACTATTATTTTTTATTTTATTTGGCAGAAAACATACAATACATAATCAATCACAAAACTGGAAGTAATCAATCAATACAATAACACAAAAATACCTAAACAACTGAATGCACCTGACAGGGCTGCCAGGCATTGGGCAAAGTTAACTAAATAACTGTAGTCCGCGGACCGCCCTAACCTATCCCTTCCAGGTGCATCCAGCGTTACAGATTTATGTGCCACTGATTATCATAATAAAATATTCATAACTGTACCTTTTAAAATCTCTTGCATGAAAATACAAACTATGTAAAAATCCTTGTATATTTCACAATATCAAATCACAATTTACAAACTCATGATCACACCGATAAAAGGGTGACATAATTACAAAACAGATCCCTTTACTCTCCCAACCCTCCCCTCACACACTCCCCAAATTAAAAATCCTATCACAAAAAAAAAATCAGCCACCCGTCGCCCCCCCCCCCCCCCATATTTTCTCACAAAATATCTATTCATTAAAATAAAAACCCTGGATATGTGTCTTTAACCCCCCCCCCCCCCTCCCCACAAACACCCCCAATCCAAAATTCATAATTAAAAAAAAAAAAAGAATCAAAGTGATTCAGAAACACAAACTGAGACTATAAATTACAATTATCTGCGAAATTGAAAAAACAATAACATAAACTTAAGAGGAGATCTGGGGCCTGCCTCACAAAGCGGCGAAGTCGATCCCAAATCCCAAGACTGACCAAAACCATGACATGCTGTACGTGTCTCCAATGCTGCTCAACCCTCCAATAAAAATAAGAATCCCGGAGACCCCCTTCATGCAACCATTAACACAAAACAAAACAAAACAAAAAGCAAAAACATTCTGCAACCATTGATGACAATTCGAAGCGGGTGGTAACCAGGCCAACAAAACTGAACAAGGAAACCAGTGGCATACCACAATCCCTAGCCAATACCAATTTCTAAATTCAACCCATTTTCCCCACGAAACACCCCCAGAAAACCAATCAAAAATATTCAATATACATATGAGGAGTTTGTTCGCAAAAACCGATAAGTCCATATTTGAAGATTTTGAAATACGATCTCTGTCATAAAGTACAAAATAATACCTTTTAAATGATATATTGGTCACTACGTATAAAGGTATATTTTTGAAGTTATGGTCAAAAGGAGCAAAAATATTCTTATTATTCTCTTTATTTTTCTTGACCTTTAATCGCAAATATCTCCATTTGGCAAATATGGACTTATCGGTTTTTGCAAACAAACTCTTCATATACATAACATATATATTTCATATTCATATTGGACACGTTGTAATCTGCCAGATAGAAATGAACGGATCCAGAACCAAATATCACCTGAGATGTTATACAGCGATAGCTTCTGCAGGGAATACATCATGAGGCATACGATCAAACGCCTTCGCGAAATCGAAAAATTGCACATTTCATCGACTCGTCACTGACGTATGTTAAGGGCAATATTATTCCCCTTGCTTTCTGAAAGAGGGAAGTTAAGTGTTCTTTTATTATGCGAGAAAAGTAAAAATATCTTGAATTTTCTTTATATTTTTTTATATCGTTGTACACATGTGACATCACAGGCTGTAGTAGTCTTCTCTTTCAGCAGTGACTAAGAAGAAACTTCAAAAATTCATAACTTTTAAACGGATTGTCTGATTTTCCCCAAACTCTTGATGATGTGTTCTATTGCTACATTCACTCAATCCACATGTCTATGAAGGTGAACTTGTCCTTTGATATCACTTCGCTCATAAAATACGCCCAAGTATCATGCTGTATGCACACACAACAAAGAGAAACACCAACTAATTGTTCGAGATCACGACTTGAGTATTCTGTTTATGATCGAGAAATATGCTATTCTTCAAATGTTGACAGACAACTATTAATGAAAAGACATAGGCCAACCTAAACATTATAGTTACACTGAATACACACAAATTTCAAAGACTGCCAGGACGACGTGTCAGAGATGAGATTATGATGCTATACGGATATTCTCCAATGATGATGATGGTGATTATAAATAAACTATTGAATCGAATTGAATTGAATTGAATTGAATTGAATTGAATTGAATTGAATTATGATTTGACTTGATTTCAGAATTTGTCACAAAGTGGCGTTACCAAAAAAAAAAATATTATTCATTGGACAGAAAAAAAATAATACATTTACAATCACACGATGATGATAATAATGATGCTTTAATTGTTTTGAATTATATCACATCCATTATCAGCTGGATGAATTTTAAGACGGCTAAATGAAACTTCTACGATTATATTTCATTATTGTCAGTAATGATGAAATTATTGTTATCATTATCATTATTTAGTCATGAGATGTGGATTTGACAATAGTTGTCGGCACCGCTTGCTGGACATTCTTCCGAAGAGGCCACATTTGCCACATGAAAAAATAATGATAATGATAAGTTCCCAAATTAAAATCTCTTTTAGAATAAGAATATCACAAAATATCTTCTTTTTGTTGCTGTTTCACATGTTTTCACAAACCAGTGATTGTCCTATTTTGCATAACTATGATCTTTTCCCCTCACTGCTCTATTCAATGATCTTCATTTTGTTTTTTCTTTTTCGTGTAGACTACCCTCTTTTTCTTCCTCTTGATACTGATAGGGTAAGACTACATGACTACCGGTGCTTCAAAGAATCCTCCCTTAAAATTTGGTTGAGTCGGGAGTTGGACAAAAAAAAATCAGGTTATTTTTCATGCATTTAGGCCATTTTTGCAGGCGGAGGGCATTACTAGAGCATTGCTAATAGGTCTATTCGGACTGGAAAATGATTGGGGGCCTATGGGCCGGAGGATACACTTTTTGTTGCTTTCGAATTCGGATTGTTTATAATTATTTTCCGAGATGAAACATCAATGACGACGATGATTATGATGATGAAGATCACACAATCATGAATGATGATGGTATACATGTAATATATTATGACTATATTGGCATGAACAAGCTCTAAGCTAGGTAATGTATTTTTTTTTTCTTCTTCTTCTTTGTCTTCCTGTTCTTGTTCTTGTCCTTGTTGTTGCTCTTCTTCTTCTTCTTCTTCTTCTTCTTTTTCTTTTTCTTTTTCTTTTTCTTTTTTCTTCTTCTTCTTCTTCTTCTTCTTCTTCTTCTTCTTCTTCTTCTTCTTTTTCTTTTTCTTCTTCTTCTTCTTCTTCTTCTTCTTCTTCTTCTTCTTCTTCTACATGTATTTATCCTGCGCTCCATTAGTCGTGGAGATAACCGCAGATTTGAACTGGTGATAGGGTTTGGTATTCTGGGTTCGTTAGTCCGAAAATGATTATGAAGTTCATTCATCCGAAATAAGGAACCTTATTTCATTTCGGATCTACCAGACCTTCGGAATATCGAACCTATTTTACTTTCGGATTATTAAAACAAGCCTTCGGAATAAGGAACTGCAATCACAGATAACTCGTGCATGTGTGTGCAAAAATTGCTAGGACATGTATTGTGCAAGTGTCTGAATGAAGGGTGCGTATTTTGGTGCCAGAAAAAACAAACAAACAAACAAACAAACAAACCCAAATCTAACTCCCGTCAGACGACAAAGAAAAGCTGCCATCGGAGGTTGAAGGACACTGTAGTAACTATAGGCCCTCCAGCCTCTCAGGGTAGGCCTACATTGTTCCATTGCCGAACAGTGCTGGGGAAGAAGGACTTAAAAACTGCAGCTTTTGTTGTTCTGTTCTGGGGGCGAGGAATTTATACTGTCCCACGGGAACACTAGTTGTGTGCAGGGTGGACGTGAACCCATGGGAGCACTGTGTGCAGAGTGTGAAATTATGGAGAGTTGCCATATAAACCTAAATGTCCATTGATATAGGCCTATAACACACTTTGAAACAAGGGCGTCGATTGATCCATTTTCACGATGGGGGGGGGGGGGGTGGGACTATATCGAGGAAAATTTCACATTAAGTTTCAAACCTGTAGTTACATTTTTTGATTTTTTTTTTCAATAAAAAATAAGAACAAAAAAATGACAGGTGTAGTGCACACTTTTCGTGGATGAAAGATTTGGAAATTTGTTAGTCTCCCCAGTATTTACTGTATGTAAGGGACCTAGTGGGGAGAGTGTTGGAGGAGGTATATGTCAGTTCAGTTCAGTTCAGTTTTATTCACCATCATATCAGCAGTAATGAAAAGACACATAATTATATGCAAAGTAAACATAAAACAAAAAAAACAAACAATTGAACTCGATAGTGAAAAGCCAGAAGAAGCAGCGCTTATAAATAGGGGCCCCAGTGATGCTTAGGTATTGATATACACGTAAAACAAACAAAGAAAAGAATCAGTATACATACATTTCAAGTTTGTCTGTTCATATGGATTGGTGGGAAAGGAGAAACAGCAACAACAAACATGCATACATAGGTACCTTGGTAAACAACAAGGAAATGCGGAAGAGATGAGAAAAGAGTAGAATTATTATTTTTTTTTTGGGGGGGGGGGGTGCAAGCCCCATTCATATTTTTATGGGGGAGGGGCGACTGCCCCACCCCCTGCTTTGAAATATTATCAGTGGATTGGAAGTATATTATGCCTACAGTCCTAACGTGATATCGTCTGGCATCTTGACTTTTGCATAATCATGCTAGTAACTACAGTACAAGGTGGGACAGAGTGAGCCCACCTCCCCGATAACTTCACGCAATCAAGTAAGCCTATCCATGTAGGCCTATACCTGCGGGGTGTTTCACAGAGATGTATCGTTTTCTGGTTGGGATGGGGGATTCAGATTTTAACCATTTCATGAGATAGAGACCACTTATGAAATACATATCAAACAAACATCTTATGCAGGGGCGGATCCAGGAATTCTGTAAAGGGGGGGGGGGTGGGGCGTGACTAGTATTTCTGTTGCCACTTCCGGCTTTCATTTCATTTTTTTTTTTTTTTTTAACGAAAAATAAAGGGGGGGGGGGCGTGCGCCGATTGCGCCCCCCTCTGGATCCGCCACTGTTATGTAATATGAAAGAACATACAATTCTGAGAAGAATTCAAAGTTTGATGAAAATCGATTCTGAAATGCCTTTGAATTCCTCTTATTAATTAACTCTCATTACTCTCATTATTTCACAAAAAGTTGGAAACCTCGAGCACCATGGTCTCAACTAAAACTGTATCGACTCTTCTGTGAACGCAGCTTCCCTGAAAAAGCGGAACCAGGGCGACGCGATGCGTCCATGCAGCGCCGGTAGCCGGCTGACTACGCCACCGGGGCAGGTCTGGCTTTGAAGCCATCAGCTAGCAGGGGATTACGTAATATTGTTTGTGTGAAAATGGCGCCTCGACACACAGTCAGTTGGGCGATGTAGTAATGTAATGTTGATGTTGCTGTTGCAGACAATCACGCCTAACGACTGGCACGGATTTCTGACTGTCATAAAAGTGTAAATCTATACGTGCTACTGCCAATCTCCATACATACAGAGATGCAGAGATGTGAGGTATAGAAAATAACTCTGTTTATTGACATCCGACCATGACGAGCACCAGCAGTACCTCCTCGGTCGATGTTGTGCGGAGAGCTGTCATTTTCCTATGCGGCACCGCCGGCTTCGCGATTGGTGGAGCCGCGCTGGTGAGATACCTCCGTGCGTGGCTGCGGCGAGTCGTAGCGGGTAACTTGGAGCAGAAAATTGAAGATGGTGGGTATACTATGAGACTAGGACAATCATCAAGTATACAAAATAATGTATTCTGCACTAGTATCAATTCTGATGTCTTAATGGCCTCATTTTTGCCCATGTATAGAGCTATGTAGCAGAGACTCCAACCACAAGCACCTTCTGATCTGGAGATTCTCCAGCCCAAAACCCCTAGCAAACGGGAGACTCCAAGTTGATGTGTGCGAAGCGCGAAGTTCCTAGGGTTCTAGATGTTCTCTGGTGCTATCTAAGGCTTATTTTTTTTCAACATACGATAGCAATAAGTAAGAAATCCTTTCCACCGGGAGACACAGAGCCAGGGCGGGAGAAATCAAATCTCAAACGGGAGAACGGGAGATTTTGCAAAATTGGGCTTTCGGCGGGAGATCTCCCGTCGAAAACGGAAGAGTTGGAGTCTCTGATGTAGTACACTACTAGTACTACGAGTAGTACGGTTGGGTGTTCATAATACTGGCCGCCTAACGTTTTTCTATCAATAGAAATGTGAAAAATCTCACAATTTGCCTGAAATTTTACTCACGTGTGGAGAAAATACTCCGGATTCACAAGCGCGCACTGAAAATGCGATCTGAGGTACGCATTCTAGATGGCGGCTTCGAATGCGTGGGATGTCATTTTTTTCCGCACTCAGTTGCCCTGTTCATTTCAACCGACCACCCTGACAATACGTATAAAGGGCACTTAAATGCATTTTTTTCGACAGGCCGCTGTTTTTTTCTAGCCGTCATTTTTCCCCCAATAATATTTGAATATATTTTGAATCCTTCGATATTACTTTTGAAGGACTTTTTGATGAATTTGAATTGATTTTCATTAGGAAACTTTTCATCGTAATTGAAATAAATTAGATAGGTCGGTTTGTTTTTTCACATTCATTTCTCGTTTCTGCTTCAACTCGACGGTCCTAGCGGGCGACAAAATAACTATGTCATGTGTATATGTGTAACGTGTGTGCACGATCGTACAAGCGGCGGTGACAATTTTGCGGTCAAAATCGTCAAATTTATTACGGAAGGATACTCTACATCTAACAACGAGTCAGCAAAGGTAGGCCTAGTTATATGTAGTTACACGATAAATCTTATTCGAGGGAATACTTATTTGTTTTCGCCTCATTTTACTCGGTAGCGTAGCCCCGTGAAGAATCGAACACCGTTGCGCGTAGTCCCATGCGTACATTTTCTTTCTGTACGCGCAATGCCATTATAGTGCGCGGTCGGTTGATATGGACCCGGTCGGTGTGTTGAACACCTACCATACCAACTATAGCACTCTGAGCTGACAGTACCTACTGAGCCCTGTCGTCACTGCTCAGAATTGAAGTTGCGACATGCACAACCACAACAGGCTACTTTGTGGTTGTACTAAAGTAAACTATACAAGTTTTTCTCAAATCAGCTGTAAATAGAATTGTCTGGAGAAGGGATAACGTATTTGTATGACCAGCCAGAACATGAATGAAGCGTTTGGGCTAGTCGTAACTCCGGTCCGGTGCGCTCCGCTCCTTCACACACTGAATATATACTGAACACTTTGCGTTCGTGCTGGTTGCAGTTAGGCTGGCTGGTCACAGTACAGCTGCACAATGGAGCGCCCCTGGGTTAGAGAAGGGGCAAAATAAATGCAAATGTTTACTGAATAAGTGTTAATTAGTTTACTATCTACTAGCTAACTCTTCTGAGTTTTCGTCATCCCATACAGTAGGCATATAGCAGGTTGCCCAAAATAGAGGCAAAAAAGATTTGATGAAGGCCATGTGTGCATGTGTTGGATGTGAAGTTCCATGTAGAAGGTTTAATCGCTGCATGTAATAGTCAGAAAAGGCCAGGGTAGCCCAACCAGACGCTGTGAGAAGCACGGCTTCTGTATAGCGAAAGGGCTGTGTATAGCTATAGACTAGTTACTAGTTAGGGCTAGTGTACATACAACCCACATCATGTTTCTTTACCCTACACCACAGTCCTCCATCACCTTTTATCCACATATTTTCCTGACTCCCAACCCAGCCCCATTGCAAGCATGTGTATTTATAAGTAAATTACAATTTATTTGTGATATGTACTGGTATTACATTATTGGGCATGCTTACCTAATATATAACTTGTGATTCATACTGTACACTGTAGTCAATGTCATTAATCATTTCATTTGTGTATTAATTAAATACAAGATGCAATACAGTATAGATTAATTGTTTTTGTTTTTATCCTCTTCAGCAATCCCAAATCATGCCCTGGCTGAGCTGGCTAAGTCTTCTAATGTTGGATTGAGGCAGAGTGCAGAGCAGATGCTTCTAGACAGAATTACCAAAAGTGAGCCCAGTCTACTTTGTTTGTTCCAACTTCATCAAAGCTTATAGTAAAGATTTGAACAATCTCTTTCATCCAGCTGTATAGTAGTTTCTATATACATTCATAGGTAGATGAGAATATTACCAAAGATGTACAAATATCATTTATGATGCGGTATGTTCACAAGTGACAATAATCTAAAAACTCATTTATAATTCATAGCTCTCTCTCTCTCTCTCTCTCTCTCTCTCTCTCTCTCTATCTATCTTAACTGTAGCATACATTATTACAAGCAAATTAGATCAGTTTTACTTCATTGATGCTATTTTTTATGATAAAGCAAAGAAATATGTGCAATAAATAGTAAACCATTTTGAAACACAAGCTCATATCTTTGGAATTATAATGCATCCTAATGTGCGCTGGGCCTGGGGTGTCCTCATGAATGGTTAAAAATGGCAAAATCATCCGTAATTTGCTGCAAAGTTCCATTCATTCTTTCTATGGTATGAATCAAAATTTTACAAAATTTCATTACTGAAAAATGAGTTGCGCATCCATGATGAAATTGATCTGATAGACTCCTCTTCCAGGAAATCAGTTTTTGCTATGACATTGTTGAAAACAGACTTTGCCTGAATGTATGCTGCTGCTGTTAGGTTGACAGATCTCATTCATTTGATCTCTGATAAAACAACACTACTAACTCAGATTATGCAAAAGTCAGCACAGTATATCAATGTTATGAGTCTTGTGTTGTATTTATATCTGTCTGTAAGGATAAAGTCTCCTAGTGTTGAACATTGAAACAAAATGTAAATACACTGTATGATTTCTCTCCCTACCAAACCACAAAGGAGATACATTCCTATATGTTGTGTCCCGTTGTGGAAGTTCTGATGAAGAAACAGCTCTCAAATCCTGCACAGCTCTCTGTGTTATACTTAAGAGTGGTAAGTATACCAGCAGTACCTAATGGCAGAGTGATAATCTATAGTTTGATGGTTCATACCTGTGACTGTAATACCAGCAGACTTGTTGTTACAATGCAAATTGATACCATAGATATAGAGTGTTCACATTAACTTGATGCAACTGCTATGTAGATGTAGATAAATGGCTCCAAAGAGCTTGTCTTGGATTGAATTCTCCCTATGTACTGCCCTCATTTGCCACTGCTTAGCACAATTTAGTCTGTGACAAAGTAGCTCATACTCATCTCATAGATAAGCACTACAAGAGGAAACCTTATTCCTGTCACCAACCAAAATCTGGAACATTTTTTTTTTAATATACTCCAGATCATCAATGCTGGAATATTTCTGCATGGATCCAAAATAGTAGCGGTGCTATAAAAGCCTCCAAAATCTAGTCTTAATTGATCTTCAACAACAAAAAAATAATGGCTGCCTCCAGGAGACCATATCAAGATACCAAGGCTTGCTTTGGATACCTGTACCTAATTAATCTCAACATCAGCCTGTCTAAAAAAGCACTTCACTGATGCCACATGCTTTCTTGTATGTTTGTTGATGCAAACCTCAGCCAGTTTGTTCACCTTAGCAAGTTTGTGAACTGCAGCTAGTTGTGGGCTTTAAGAATTAACTTTATTCTTCCAGATATGGAGCAAAGTTGCCAGCAAATCAAAAGCTTCCTTCTTGCTGTGGTATCACAGGTCAAAATTAGCTGCTCTGGCTCGTATCTGTGCACATGTGTTCTTCTCTTTATTGGGTAAATGATCATTGTCATGATTCTGTTTGTTTTCCATGCTATTAAAATCTTCATGATCACACCATCATATAATCCATCTTCATTGGGCCCATATAGTTGACAATGAGTGAATGCTTGATTAATGTTGGTATTTTTTTAATACACACGCTTCCCTTTAACAGGCATATATGCCACCCAAGTACCAGTACATTTGCCAGTGAATAAATGATTATACCACCAGGAGGAGGCATCCCATTCTATTGTCTGAGATAGAAAATGTGTTGTTATCATCATTAATCAGTTCTCATTGTGAGCAGTGAGAATATTCTATAACTATGGAGTGATGTTGTAAAAGTATCACAGAGGAAAAAAAATGGATAAAAAATAAATGTTGTTGTTTAAGAGCAGAACAGTAGAGAAAATGCTTACCTGAAAGACCTTACTAGTACTTGGATATCATATTACCCTTATTCCATATGGCGGTATCATTGTCCCCGCCGAACGAGTTCGAGCAGGGGGCTATGAAACGGGCTCCGTACGTGTGTGTGTCTGTGTGTCCGTCTGTCCGTCCGTGTGTCCGTGTGTGCGTCCGTGTGTGCGTCCGTGTGTGATCAAAATCTTCAATTTGCTACTTCTCTGTCATTTATGAGCCAATTTTGATTCTGTTTGCTTTATATGATAGCACTACATGGGAGCTTTGAAACTTCTACACAGAATTTCAGTCGTGACCTTTGACCTTGACCTTTGACCTAATTGTACATTTTGCTACAAAATGCTACTCCTTCGCCATTTCTAACCCGATTTCGATTCCGTTTGCTTTATGTGATGGCACTAGGTGAGGGCTTCAAAACTTCTACACAGAATTTTGACCTTTGACTTCTTTGACCTTTGACCTTGATTTTTGACCTATATTGTACATTTTGCTACAAAATGCTACTCCTTCGCCATTTCTAACCCGATTTCGATTCCGTTTGCTTTATATGATGGCACTAGTTGAGGGCTTCAAAATTTGTACACAGAATTTTGACCTTTGACTTCTGTGACCTTTGACCTTGATTTTTGACCTATATTGTGCATTTTGCTACAAAATGCTACTCCTTCGCCATTTCTAACCCGATTTCGATTCCGTTTGCTTTATGTGATAGCACTAGGTGAGGGCTTCAAAACTTTTACACAGAATTTTGACCTTTGTCTTCTTTGACCTTTGACCTTGATTTTTGACCTATATTGTACATTGGCTACGAAATGCTACTCCTTCGCCATTTCTAACCCAATTTCGATTCCATTTGCTTTATGTGATGGCACTAGGTGAGGGCTTCAAAACTTCTACACAGAATTTTGACCTTTGACTTCTTTGACCTTTGACCTTGATTTTTGACCTATATTGCACATTTTGTTACAAAATGCTACTTTCGGCGGGGACATATATTACGCACCGCGTAATTTCTACTTTTCCTTGTTTTGTAATTGATATCATAACTTGTGTACATTTATGTAATCATTCCCTTTTTCCATCAGTCGATCAGCGAGTGTTTAGAGTGGAGCTCTTCATTCTTCAGACCCTGGTTAGCGCCCTCTGTCGCTCCATGGACAGGGAACAACATTTCAGCACACACATGTCTGACATAGACTTTCCTGAACGCATGCAACGAATGACCCTTGCAACCATCTATGACTTGTCAAATGATCCAGGTATATGTAAATTCAGTTTTTGTCAACCTCTACTAATCATACCCTGTGACTCATAATTGTGAAATCGCTTTAAAAAAGATAAGATTTTTGGTAATTTGCAGCCTGTATGTGCAACCAATCTCGGTTCTAAGAATTTAGCAGAGCTTTAGACTACTCCTGATGAGTAAGGAATATTAATGTGGCACATAAATCACCAAACTCATTGTGAATGGTAAAGATTTCTGAAGATAGATTTTTTGAACATTTGCATTTTCACAAAGATTGCCAAAGAAAGACATGTTCAAGGCATGATAGTGTAATTGATCGTAACCAAAGAGGTTAACCAAAGTGGTTAATGATACACCTTCCTATAACCTTCAGTATCCGCTGCCCTACTAAATGAGAGATGTAGCTAATACCTCAGTGGATCATTCCAGTTAATCTTCCCTCCCCTTAACCCTGCAGCATTCCTTTCCAAACTGGAGCAACTGAAGAATAGAGATCTTGGGAGTGTAGTCCTGGAACTTCTGCAGAGTTCTAGGAACAAGGAGGTGCAGCGCTACTCCCTTCTTCTCCTACTCCAGATGACCATGCAGGGTAGGATGTGATTCTTGACAGTAGAGGGCTTGTCCACTATTTGGGAGTTTGGTGTTGAATAATCGATGGCACCATTAGCTCTTAGTGGCTGGTGGGCTGGCTCACTTGGTAGCATGTCAGCACTTCAAGTAGTAGATCATTGGTTCAAAGCCCAGTAAGACAAGCTTAGTACTCTTGTGCATTACCTTGCCATAGCCTCGATTGAAAGGCAGAAGTGCTATGTCCGTCAGATGGGACATAAAATAGAAACATATAAAAAGCTGGGGGTTATACACCCATTGATTGATTGTTCACCTTAAATTCTATGTAATTTCCTGTAATGAAATTATTTTAAAAATTGCCTTTATTTGTTATTTGTTGTTTTTCTTTAATGTGTTCATTTTGTATTGAAAATGAATGTAAAAATGTGAAAAAAACACTTTTCTGTAATGGTGAGATTAACTTTACATTCGACCCTTGAGGGGCATAAACCTTATTATATTCCACATACTAAGAATGTTGCAATAGGATTGGTCCAGAGCTGATCACGTGATGAAGCGTAGTTTTGCCCATCACATCACCTGGGAAGAAAAGTTCGTTACACTCTATGTTGATAGTCCCTTTTGTTTCGCTGAACTCCACACCGTCCACACAGTCCTAACGCAAGATGAGTACGCGCGAAATAAGAGTGCGTTGCACAGTGGACTATCATGTGACCTAGGTCACTTGATAGTACACAGTGCAACGCACTTTCACTTCGGTGCCGCGCAGTGCGCGCAGCAAATTCATTGTTTTGTCAGCTACGCGCATACGTAGCCTAAGCCCTATTAAGTATACCTAAAGACAGCTAAAACGGTTTCAGATGTGGAATAAAATGGGAATTTCTAGGACTCTAGATATGGAATATAAAGCAAATAATCAACTTTTAGTTTCAGGCAATGAGACAAACTATCACTTCCTCGGCGATCTGAATGTGTACGCTATCTTTCCTCAGCTGCGCTTTGGACAGATAGCTACATCCAGATCTCCTCGGAAGTGATAGTTTGTCCCATCACCTTCACCAACGTTGATTATTTGCTTACTATTGTTCAGGGTAGATATGTAATTAAAGCCAGACTGTTTTCAGAAATAGAAATTAAAAGCAGTAAGGATGACTAAATTTCCTTCATCCTTCTTCTCTTTGCTGCTTATCTGCATTCATGTATGAAGGAAAAAGCTGCGGCAGTCTGGAGGCGTTTACTGTAGTGGCCAAGAAGTGTGTATGTCACCATGGAGATATCATGCTGCAGAAGATTTGTTTCCAGCTGCTGGTAACCATGATCAATGCTCAGAACTCAGGTAAGGGCATCTTAAGCTTTCACTCTTTCACTCAATAATGATGACAATTATTCCCTAAGACCTGCAAATAATTCATCCTCGCTCTTTAGATAGAATGTTGAATGTTTATATAGGATGGTTTGAAGTAGTCCTGATTTCACATGTCCTCCCAGTAAATTGCAGTTGTTTAATGTTATCCGCATTTTTACATCATGCTGAGATCTGTGAACTTGTATACACTAAGTTGATTTTTAAGAGCAGGTACAGAAATTTGCTAGATGAAATGCAATCCATTATGCACATGTATGTATTGTATGTGTAATATAATTATTTATAGATGAGATGGTTTACTTGTTGTTGGGTTGTTGTTTTTTTTGTGTGTGTGTTTATGTTATCACTATTGTATCACATGATATCCATTCACTGTTGTCAGATGCCACTGTGTACATTCATGAGATTGCCAGACAACGAATCAATGTTCCCATGGTTGTGTCTACAAAGTCTGAGGATGTAGAAATCTCTTTCTGGGCAGTGGCTCTTCTACATGAATTTGCCGTCCATCGTAAGTTTGAATTGGCTCTTGCACCTATTGACCTGTGTAATAATATGTTTTTTATTTTATTTTATTTTGATTTGATTTGTTGGTTCCTGTACAATCATGTATGTATTTCTCAGCTGCTAAATGTGATGAAATGAAACTTTGTGAAGTAGGCTCTGCTTTGTCTTAAGAATGTCCTCAATATGAATGCCAGAGGGTAATTTACAAGAAAGTGAGATGTGATGAGTTTATGTAATGCATGATCTGGTACATCTACATATATTCTGTTACTGCTATTTCTGCCTTTGTTGTGATAATGAAGATCTGAGATATAATTTTTAGTCTGCCCAGTACCTGTGTCTCTATGTGTATCTGGGTGTTTGTGTATGTGTCTGTTCATGTGTTGTCGTGTCATTAGCCACAAGCCATGTAAATTATATACAATTTAAAGTTGTTTCTTTTGGCAAACAAAAGACGTTTACAGAAAGGAGCTCTGTAGTCTGCCTTACCTCATCAAGAATCTGCAGACGACACTGATGTCTAGTGAGGCTGGTGTGCAGAGACTAATTCTGAGGGTTTTAGCATTCCTGGCATTACGTAATGGTGAGTGTACATGTAGCTGTCTGCCAAAATGTGGCTGTATGACGAAACTGCTATTAGATGGAGGGTACATAACTGTTTGAAAGTTTAAAGATTTGTTAGAATGTTATTGTATTTAAATTTTATAATGTAATAAGATTACCTCAGTTTACATGATTTTTTAGTTCCTTTACTGATTTTTTTAAAGACTGGCATCAAATTTTTTCCCCTGAATATGAATCTTTTTTTTTTCACTCATTATGAGGAAATTATTATGTGTTTTATACCTTTGTTGCATGAGACTTTTATCCATAAGTTGTGAAAGAATCTACTCTGTGTAGTAACATAATTTGTTTGTTTGTTTGTTGTTGTTTTTTACACCAAAGCTATGTACTTCCACTACCTTGAAAGTATTATGTAGTTATTTTTTGTGTTTCTTTGATCCTACTTTGCTCACAGATCCCTTTAAGGCTGATCTGTTGAAGAACAAAGCTCTTCTTGGCCACTTCCCAACTTGCCTAGCCAGTGGGAACAGAGATGTAGTCCACTGGGCGTTGGTCCTGGTCCATGACCTAGCCGTGCTGGGTATGTGGTCCATGTGATCCTAGACTGCTTATAACCCACTGATGAACTCTATAGAACCAGTGAGGCTATGGCTTGTTTGTCTTTGAACAACTCATTGTGATGTTGTGAAGACAGTTGCTTATTACCTTTGCTAAGCATATAATAGGGTTTGACACTAAATTTTTTTTCTCTGATGGCCTATTCGGTCCACTTAAATCATTAAATTTGGAATGTTGGTGGCCCAAAAAAGAAGTATAGTGGCACTAGATAAAAGGAAACATAGCATCAATTTTAGTGGTCCGGGCCACCAGGCCACCAACAATACCAAGCCCTGCATATAACGTGTGTGTATTCTTTGTTTCCATTAAAACTATCCTCTACTACTACGCCTAAATTCTGGATTTCCAGTTTCATTTAGTACAGAGTACCTTTTTTGTCTTTCCAGTTTCAGTTTCAGAGGTGTATCTTTTTAAAATGTATGCTTTATGATATCTGCAGGATATTGTGAGATACCAAATAGCTTAGTTACCTACAGAAATTAACAAACATAGGAAACTCATGGGTGAAGATAAAAGTTTCCTGCTTTGTCAAGATTGATAAATACCTTTCACACTGATCAGTGGAGAAAGCCTACTCTTCTGCCTTATTACTGTATAAGGCATATTATAGCAATGATTCTATCCATTGCAGTGTGTATAAACTGATTGCTGTTCTCTTGCACTAAAGGCAAACAGTCCCTGGAGACTCTCTTGGACAGCACCAATGATGTCCTCATCAAGTCCCTCCTCTCCCTGTCCTCCAGCCGAGACAGTGTCATGATTCGCCTTCTAGCAGAGACCCTGGGCCTCTTCTGTGGCTGTGAGCAGCTCCACCACCGTTTGGTCCGGGCAGGCTCCTTAGAAATGATCCTGGAACTGGCCCAGTCCCATGATAATGACCTGGTTTTCTGGGCCTCTGCCTTGCTCCTTAACCTGGCTATGACATCAGGTGAAGCTGGGTAGATCAGTCTCTTGTTTTTGTTTGTTCTCAGATGCTTTTGTTTTCAGATGCAGGCTAGTTCCTTATGCAGTGGTGTCTTTTTAACTCTTAACGTGCCATGGTCGCCGAACGGCGACCTTAGTCCTGACGTGCCATGGTCGCCGATCGGCGACTAAGAAGAGCGAGAAAAGCATTGATCATTTAAGTTATTGTGGTACCGTAATGTGTTACACCAAGAAACTGCCAATGATATGTACTGGTAGCTGATTAGTATAACCATCGTTTCCACTGAAAATATGACCATGTTTACATTGGAAATTTTTGAGTAAATACATGATTTTTCAGCTAGATGTACTTTTTTCGCGTCGGGAAAATCCGCAGTGAGCGCACCCTCCGCAAGATGTGTATGGACCAAAAGTCTCATTGGTAAACCACGCGTGTGTATGCTATTGAATCAGCATGTATTGTCTATGCGGTTCCACTCGCATTGTTCCACTTGGATGCTGTCCTGCGGGAAGCTGCTTTGATTTTGTCCCTGAAAGAGGGTCAGCTTTCGTTCATCGGTCAAGTCTTTCATCCTTTTGTTTTGGTAAACGTCACTAATCGTCCCCCACGCTAGCATAGGAATTACGCGCGGACAAAGGCTAGCCGATTTCAATAGAATACGCCCGCCCCCGGTCCGCTTAGACAAAAGGAGGATTAGTAGGTTCTTCCTTCTCAAGTGGACAAAAGACACTCTTCCAGGGCCAGGGACATTACTTCAGTTGCAAATACAGGATCTGGGACTAAAGAAGTCACATTTGGGAATGAATTACTGAGGCAGAAAGAGAAATTGCTAAGACAAAATAAACTGCTAGTATCTTTGGAATCATACAATTCTAGAAGGCAATTTTGTTATCATTTGAAAGAGGAGATGTTGCTCTAAAACTTTCTCACAGAGTCAAGGGAGCGTTCTATTGAAGAAAAACCGCGACTGACTCTTTTTTTCCATACTACACAAAAATTTCTAATAATTTTTTTTGATGTATCAATTATTTCTGCAATATTTCAGGTTCAGATAGAAATTATGGCAAACTGACTACATGACATGAAAGAACAAACATTTTTTGATATATGTTGTGTAG
Organism: Diadema antillarum; assembly: GCF_040938485.1. Lineage (NCBI taxonomy): Eukaryota > Metazoa > Echinodermata > Echinoidea > Diadematoida > Diadematidae > Diadema > Diadema antillarum. The sequence continues at coordinate 356,157 of NW_027271357.1, read as the reverse complement.
AACTCACTTCAAAACAGTCAATAGTTTCAGAGATATGGCGGTTTTAAATTTCATTGTCGGTCCAATTTCGAAACGTTCTGGCTTTAGGTAAAAACCTCTGGCACGTTAGGGGTTTTGGGCCTGGCACATTAAGAGTTAAGATTGTTTTTTAGATCAAGTAATGGCTTTGCAGGCAAGTTAAGATATATGTGATGTGAACATTGCATGTATGTACATGCATGTTTGATACAAATAGTTTGTATGCCACATGTTTTGGGAAATGAGATAATTTTGCAATGTAGAAGCACAGCTATGGAATGTGAAATTACTATAGCATTTCTTTTTACAGCAAGCAAGCATTCCACCTTGGAGATGATACACATTGCATGTTTGTTGTACATGGTGATATTTTGGAGTGTTGTTTGCCTACTGTGATTGCTAGTACTGGTATTCTGCCAGGATTTTCACTATGTAGCAGCATTGGTCATACTTAAAATGAAGTGAATTGTAAGTGTGTGAAATTTGAGCTAATTATACTCTCAGTCCTATTCACAGCTACCACATAGAGTTATTACAATAGCATAAAATCTGGCAAGCTACACATATGTCTGCTAAGCACCAGGATGCAAGCATTGTACAAAGACTGGAGTTAGCACCCGTATGACTCTCAGTGGACATACTTGACATACTTGAATGAATAAGTCAGTCTATGGTAGGCACATAGTTACAGAGATGACTCATTGCACTATCCAAATATTCTTGTTTATTGTGTCATGAAATGTCTAAACTGAAACAGAAGGGTCATACCATTGTTGATCTAGACTTGTTCTATTCCCTTGTAAATGAGGCAGAAATAATTGGCTTTGTTGTGCTTGGACTGTTTGCCCTTGGAATAATATGAAATCCAAATGGTAAATGCTTGACTAGTAGACTGAAGACAGCTGTTTAGAACAGTTGACAGTATTAACTGAATAAAAAAATCATACCTCTAAAAATATTTATGAGCATCTGATATCATCATTGTTCCTTTAGATGCAGTGAAGGCTGAAATCTTATCCTGCGGTGGTCTGAAGACATTGGTTGACCTCTCACTCGGTGACCATGACAACAATCAGATCACAACAATGGCTGCCAAGACTCTCGTCATGATGGCAGTTCTTGGTAAGACTCAGTCATGTATTCTCAGTTTAGAAAGCATGAGGTTTTTATAGATACAAAATACTTCCTCAGTATTCTAGAATCAGGTTCCTCTTTTCGGGCATGTAAACCATAGTTCCACCTTACTTATGCCTGACCCTCCTATTCAAGTAAATGTTTAACTCTATGATGAGCTATCCTGAAGACCACCTCTACTTTAGCAGCTGTGTGAGGGCACATAATGCAAAGTTAGATCAAGTTCACCATAGATGTTTGAGCATCACTTCATTCAATGCTACATGTAGGGAAAAGCTTCACCTTCTGAAGCTGATCATACTATGGTAAATTTGTTGAGTCGCTCATTTAAAGTCAAACAGTCATTATATGTGTTCATAAACAATCATTAGTGTACTGTAAAACACAATATTTTCGCGGCATGAAATTTTCGCGAGTTGCCTCTAACATTCAATGCATATTGTGTAGACGATCTTAAGCATGCATTTTGATTTTGCAAAACTCGGGTCTCGCGAAATTCGCGAAATGAAAATGCACGCGAACATTCCTCGTTTTACAGTATTTCTTTTATGTGATTTAAATTTTCTGTGTTGTATTTCGCCATCAGAATTGCATGTGATGGGGTTCTTGAACAGTAAAAGGAGTCAAAAATATGTGTAGTTAGTGCGCAGGCAGTAGATCAATGCAAATTATAAACACACCTTGCCGTACAGTTCCTGCTGTCAGTGAGAGTACAGACTGTACGTACTGTGGTGCTCTCAAGCTATTGAAAATTGGTTGATTAATAATACAGAAAGAGACAATACCACAAAACCTTGTCTGGCATCATACAGAACAGAGCATCTTTGGCTTCAGACAAATCTATCCCTCTGTTAGTGTGTGTCAATAGTCTGTCTGTGGTAGTGAAGGAATGCTGTACAAAGCATGCATACTTACATGATAATGATAGCTGATACACATATTGTTATAAATGCATTACATCTTCTCTCTCAATCTTTAAAAGTGTGAAATGATTACTTTGGTACAACCTCATTGTATTCTTTTTCTTCAACTTCGACTGTCAAAAAATGAAGATGCATATGATCTTCCATCATTCAGTAAACTGGAAGTTGATTGTGGTTCATTAGAATAAGTGGGAAAAAATGTAGTGTTATGAAAGTGGATGCGTATAAGGTAAGTTTGAGTCCTAGTAGGTTGATCATTGCCTTGTTCTACTTTCATATCCATTAGATGATCCTATCCACATACATGCCAGATGTGAGAGTGATGCAGCAAGTGTTATCATTCACAAGAAGACTTTGCAGCTAACACACACAGGGGTAAGAATGTCTTAGTTTTCTATTTCTACTCCCTAAATGGGAATGGTTGATATCAGTGTGCTATTTAGAGCACCTAAAAGGGATTCATGTACAGCCCTATGAGGAATGTATGGAATAATACTGACTAAGATTTATTTGCAGATTGTTGCAAGTATTTTGAGACTAATATATAGTCATTTTCTTGTTATTTTCTATACAATCTTTCCTACACCTTCGCTGTCACAATATAATAATTTGGTATTGTGGCATTTACATCAATTCATATTATAGTAATACATGTACTTTATCGTGTTTTGCTTTGCTTTGCATGTGTTTGTGATGGGGAGTTGCATTGAATACTAGTGAATTAGCCTTGCAAGTTATGAGTTGACATGAAACTGATGTGGTCCCTCCATGCAGGTGAGTGTGGTGCTATGGGAAACTCTCTTGGACAAGAGACTACAGGTGTGGCATTTCAGCCCCAGTGAGACTGAGGAACACCCTGATACCTCCAGACTGGTGCACATTCCCATCTTAGAGCAGCAATCAAGCAGGACCAGTATGTGCAACATTGTCATCTTTGCCATCAATGGGAAACATGCACCAGCCTGTCTGAGAGGTACAATTTGGTTTGTTTGTATGTTGTGCATAGTGCCTTAAGGCATAATCTACCATTTGCAGATGAAATAAAAACCCAGCATTAGTGCTTCAAAATAGTTCTGATATGTGAGTTTGGGATAGAAACAAGCACTGTAAAAATTGGAATTGGTAAAATCGATGTCAGGTATTGTTAAATATACAAAAGGTGAACAATAGTTATAATAAAGATGTTTCCAGACTAAACCGTCTACAGTTACGGTTTATTGAGAAAAATACAGATATCTCCTTATATTTTGGCTCTACTGTGAAAATGTTATATGATTGGATATTTTGTGGTACAATAGACCTACACATATGCATTAAATGTCATATCTTGATTTTTTTTTTCTTTTCAAATCACTGTTCCCAAAGGTAAACAGGACCTTTAATATTTAGTGTCAGTTACACAGCTGGATCCTTGTGAAGTGAAGATGTATGAACCTTGCTGTTCTGAAAGGAAAACCAAAAATGAACACAAGGTCCAAAACAGCTTCACAATTTGCTATAAACCTAAAGGAACCTTGCTATAAACATATTCACAATTGAAGGGAGAAGAAAGAATTCTGAAGTGTGTGCAGTGCATGAAGATAGACATGTTATGTTAAAGGATGTGTACAGGTCTGGTTGAGGTGAGGATTTAGCTTTTAACGTTTTGCGAGATATTCAGAATCCACTCTACGAGAAGTCAAAGAGCATGCAATTCTAAGGGGTATCAAAAGTTTATTTGATGAAAATCGGTTTTGAAATGGCTGAGATATCCAAAAACAAGGTGAAACAAAGAGATCCTAATCAAAGGGGTGGCCTGTCACCTTTTATTATTATCACTTTTTTGGATATCTCAGCCATTTGAAAACCAATTTTAGTCAAATAAATGTTGAATCCTTGTTAAAATTACATGCTCTTTCATATTTCATAAGAGGTTTCTCATTATCTCACTTAGGAATGTTCAAAACATGAATCCCCTCCTCAACCAGTACTGTACAGTCCCTTTAATTTGCAAAGTCTTAGTCCGGGATTAAATTTGTTTTTGTGTTTGGACTAGGAAAATTATTTGCCTATATGTCACATTTCATTTGCTTGCGTGTATATTTTGTTTCTTACTGATGATCGCTCTCTCCTCAGCTCTGAAAGGCACACTGCACTTTGGAAACTACTCAACCTCTGGGTTTGTGACCCCTGACCCCTTGGACCTAGAGGAGGGTCACTCCTGCTGCATATTTACCATGGTGGATGTGAATGGCCGCAATGACGTCATGCACCTCTCAAAGAGCCAGGACACAGTGGACATCAACCTTCAGCTCTCTGGTGGTAAGTTTCAAAGCAATAAAGGATTTTATTGTCATATGTTGAATGACAGGAGAGATAATATCAGTGAACCTAATTACTTTTTGAATGTAAGAGAAAGCCTTGTTACTAGACATGAACTATATTGGTAAATCTAGTCAACTGGACTTACTTGTAATTTGGAGTAGCGACGTTTCACGTCCTCTCTGTGACGCTTCATCAGGCCGACTGATCTTTGGCGGCAATTGGTTGTTGACCGGTAACAGGGTCGGGGAATTTTGGAAAGCGTCGAGGAATCTTCGGAACTGCCGGGTTGTAGGCTCCAGCTAGGTTGTGTCGCAGGCCCCCTCCTCGGTTTAGGGATGGCTCCTCCCTTTTTATGTAGATAGACTCTTTGACTCCCCTCTCGAACCACCGTGCCTCACGATCTAAGATGATCACGTTCTTGTTGTCAAAGGTGTGGTTACTGCTGATCAGATGGGAGTATAAGGCAGAGTCTCCACATCCAGATGAGCTAGCTCGTCTGTGCTGGTACATACGTTTGGCCAAGGTCTGCTTTGTCTCTCCTATGTACAGCTCTTCACACTCGTCATCCTTGCATTGGATAGCATAGACCACGTTGTTTTGTTGGTCCTTCGGAGTCTTATCCCTAGGATGGACTAACTTCTCATTTTTGTTACTAGACAGTTGAAATATTTTTTATCTTCCTGAAAATTGTTTATAATGTGAGTTCAGCACTTCAAACTTACAGTACAAAAGTGTGCATTCTCCTTAAGCCTCACACAGCTGCAACACAAAAACATATTCTATTATATTCTATTATTCAAACATATTCTATTATCAGCTTCACGCTGAACTCCTGGGTACTATTAACTATTAATCTTGCTGTGATCATATATTTCCCCTGAAGTCAACATTTGAATGGGATTTATGAGAAATTTAATCAGTATAATTTGCTTATAATGATTTGACACTTTAAACTTTTTTTTTTCGTTCTCTCTTGTCAATGTCCGACAGGACAAATAGGCACCACACATGCATTTCTTCTTTCCCCCCTCATGTTCCTCTCTTTGTAAATACCCCCCCCCCAACTCATCATTTAAACTATTTGCATTTGCATTTGCATAGATTGTGTGCACGGGGGTTGCAACGATTTTCAAGCTTTAAGCTTATGTTGCAATTCCTTTGCGTGTTCGTTACCTTGAATAATGTAGCTCTCTTAGAGTTGTATACTATTTCTGTAACTGCTTCTTATCAATGTATACTTATCGTATATATTCTGTCTTGGCTATATGAGATGTACTTGCATACATTTTGTATGCACTCCTATTTTGTGAACACGCATGAAATCTTGAATAAATAGATAAATAAATAAATAAAATAAAATACCCAACCTGCACTGTAGTGATATTTGTTTCTCTTATTATCATTATTGTTGTTGTTATTGTTATTATTATCATTATTATTACTACTATTATTATTAGTAGCAGTAGTAGTAGTACTGGTAGTGATATTGATAGCAGTAATAGAAGTAATTGAAATTTTTTTTTTTTTTTTCTGGTAGCATCTTCATGCAGAAAACAAATAAAATCTTAGCTTTTTGCAACTTAAGTTGCAAATTTATTATGAAAGAAGAGGATTTAATATCTGCACCAATTTATTGTGATGGAATGTGATATCATTTCTGGAGAAATTTGTATAATAAAAGCAATTTCATTGCTGTAAAGCAAATCAAGTATTGTCTACTAGGATGTCCCCTGTATTGTCTCCCTGCAGCCACCATCGTCAGTCAGCGGATCAGACAGCTCATCCTCCTTCCTTTACTACACCGCATCCTTGGAGTGCCTGCCAATAGTCCCATCAACCGCATCTCAGACTTGGAACTGATGGAGGTCCTAGTCCAGCACCAGGACCAGAAGAAGCTTGTCCTTGAATGCCATGCTGTCATGGACCAACTCACAGCTATGGTCTTGTAAGCATTCACATCTCATTCATTAAATTTTTCTTTTCGTCGATTGTGAATCAAGTGAATATAATGATATTGTATCTTGGTAATGTCAAATCCTTCAGGAATACCACAAGATGTTATGTGTATACTTAAGGTTCTTCTACTAAGATCTTATATAATGATAAATTATCAATTGATTCAATTCAGTTCAATTCAATTCAATTCAAATTATTATATGGACTACCTAGTATTGCAAATTTTCAACGAAATTAAAGGTAGAAGATTCTGTAGCACTTTGCCAGAATTGTATGAGATGCTTATTTCAATCTAGGTTAATTAATAAGTACAAATATCTTAAACCATGAATTTATAATTCAAAGTCACAAATGCTGTCTCAGCTTCTCAGCTATTATCTTTGTAAGTTTAACAATATGCAAAATGTAAAGTCTACCTTTTTACATCACACCTTTATTGAAAAGCATCTCAATTCACAGTTAAATTCAAAGTAAATTTATAAGTAAATATGCAATTTGTGTGATACTATTGTCATTACTGTGTTTTAATTGGTGAAATGCCAAAATATCAAGCTACTGGACTCTGTGAATTTTTATTGTTTGGTCTTTACAGTTACTTTGCCCAGCAGGGTTTTGAGCAGCTGAAATCTGAGCCACTCGCTGTATCCCACTCTCATGGGGCTCTGAGGGTCTTACGGGTCTTATCCATGTTTGGTGAGCTCAATGTGTTAACTCTAGAAACCATCACTTGTCTTTCCTTGCAAGAAAGTGTCAAGCAGAAACGCGCCCATAGTAGCTTAATGATAGAGAGCTATCAAATGAATGTATAGGGGTATGTGACAATATGTTCAGAATTTTGAATTTTGTATGTGATTATCAGAGAGATATCTCCACAGATATGGTTTGTTGCTAAATATCAGTGAAAAGCATTGAAATTTAAAAGAAAAATTAAGCTGCTGTTGGCATGCTAATTAGGACTGGATGATAATATAGATATGAGGAGATTATGTCAAATAACATCCTGTAGTTACCATGTCATTGGTAATCTTTACCATGTAACTGCAGCTGCCCTAAACAAACTGCTTTTTAACGTGAAAGGGCTAATGGAAGATCCCTTTGCTGCTATTCTATATCCACTAGACCACTACAGACCAGTGCTCCTGACCTCAGACACAGTCCCAGCAGTGGTCAAACTCCTGAATGGGCTGGTCAACTACTGGCTGAATGCCATCCTGTCTACCCAGAGCCATGGAGGTGGCCGACCGGTCACTAGGCTGACTGCTAGCCGCCCAGTCAGCAGAGCTGATGTGAGGCCAGGTGACACATCAGAATTCTTAAGGTGGGAGTAATTCACTCTGCAACAAGCCAGTGTCATGCAAGTAAACAAGTGTTTGTCATAAAATGAAAATGTGTAGTTTGTGATGTGATAGTGCTGATTAATGAGAATGAGAATGACTTATATTTTATCTTATGGTTCGTGAAAATTTCAAGGAAACTCACAGCAATAAAAAGAGATATCCTTCTCAATCAAATTGAAACTTACTGAAGTGTGGAAAGTTTGATTTGTGTACTACCACATGCTTGAGGATTCTCGTGAGTTTGCAGTGCATTGAACTTTGCTTAATTGTGCTGACATGTTTGACAATTGATGAAAAAGACATTGCTTACTGCTTGCATTAAAGATAAGAGACACAATTTTGATGCCTAATGTAGTATGCTTCTATCAAAATCACACCAGATCATGTTCATTTTATGTCAAACAATAAATCTGAAATTAGCAGTAATCAGCATTTGTATAAGTTCATCTTTCTCTCTTTCTTGCATCAATATGTCTTGGTGGGTAGGTCTGAAGTTGAGCTGGGTTCAACCACAGACTCGTTGATCCAGACAGAATCTAACATTGCCCAGGCAGTGTCGGCCATAACAAACACCCTTCAGCAGCTTGCTGCAGAGCAACCACAGCCAAGAAACAGGAGACTAAGGAGCAGCTCAGACTCGGTTTCTATAGCAACTGCTACCAATCTTGCGGCAGAAGTTGAAGACAGTAAGCAATTTCCTTACTTTTGACATGAAAAGTATGATTAACCAACCACAAATCATATTTTTTGATAGTTAATTGTCTCATATCGCTGTCCTCTTCTAATGTTGTGTTTTACATATTTAACCATATTTCACTTTTGGTGTCATGATTTTTATCATCATCATAACTTTGGTCATTTTGTCAAATCTGCCTCGTTGTTGGTCCCGTTATCATTATGACTATCATACTCGGTCTACTTGAACAACAAAGAGCGTGTTTCTACTGAGCGACGAAAATTCGAGGTGATGCCAGCCGATGTGTGGTGATACCGGCCGATGCCGGCCGATACCGGCCGATGCGTGGTGACACCTCGAATTTTTCCTCAGTAGAAACAGATCGGGTAGTGGCCAATGCCGGATGATGCGAGGTGCTCCGTCGTCCACCTATTGAGGTGGTCGATGCGTGGTGACGCAAAGGACGATTCTCAGTAGAAACACACCGGGTAGCGAAATTCGTGGTGTATCGGACGTCTAGAGTTTCTCCCCGCGCTTTTCAGTCGGTTCATCGCACACACTCCTTCGACACATGTGTACAAAATATGTGTGTACACACAGCGATCGTGTTCGCATCATGTTTTGTTTGTACCAACTCGCTTGTGTACGTGTTATAGGCCCTATACGTTACGTTACATGTGAATTGTTCGCGTGATTAACAGCCTAACTTATTGCATTACTAAGCCCTCATCACTTACTTTGATTTTACACCGCGTTATTTCATTTTATATTGTCTCGAATCGCGAGAGTACCACATTGGTATGTCGCAGCCTTGAGAAAATCTCAACTGGACCCTCAATCTCCAAAGATTTCTCATCAATCAGTGGCAGGATACCAGAAAAATAGCAAAAATACCAAAAAAAATAGCCGACGCAGTAGCAAAGCAGACAGGGTTCGGATCGTATTAACAGGCAGTGCGCGCGTGACCAAATCTGTGACTTGAAAATACCTGACTTCCGGAATCGCCGCATTTGCACGTCACCTTTGCATCACCTCGTATTTTATCGCTGAGTAGAAACAGCTCGAGTGGTCGTAAAATACGAGGTGCTGCGTTGGACAAAATTCGTGGCGATGCCAGGGATGTGAGGTGCTCTCAGTAGAAACACGCTCAAAGTCAGCAGTTTGGAATTTATTTTCTTACATTTTTTCTTTCCCCCTTCAACAGTTTAAAAACAAATTTGTTTTATTAAATCATTGTTTTGACAGTTGTCTGTTCTCAAAAAAAAAAAAAGATCATTGATGAAGATGTCCTCTTTACTCAGGCAGGGGTCTATGGGAAATACGTGTTGTAGCAAAATCAGTCTGTCCTCAATGGGTTAACTGCCTGTAGAAAAAGCATGGTTTCTCCCCACCCCCCCCCCCCCCTTCTCCCACAAAATTTCAGAAATAGCCAAACATGTGCACTTACCAAAATATAAAGTGTTTTCGTACGACTTACCCATATTTAAGTTCTGTGAATGTTATGCAATGTATATAACATTTGATGAAACCTTGAAAGATGTCCTGTTTAACCTGTTGAGGACGGTTTGATTTTGCCACAACATGCATTTCCCATAGGCACTTGCACGAGTATACTCTGGACTCATCCTCAACAGGTTAGGAATGTGTTTAGGGTCTCACCTCTGAATCACCAACTATGTTTCCAATATAGAAATTCTACTTACGATTGTAAGGTTTTCAATCAGGCAACAAGAATTGAGCATAGATCTGAAGAATGTTAGGTCACCTGATGCACGTTAGTTGTTTCCATAGAAACAAAGCAACTACTGATTTTGAGCACTTGTCTTTGCAGCTGAGGACCGGAGTGAGGAAGGTCAAATGACCAATCATCTCTCAAAGTTTGCTGTCCTCACATTGGCCCATCTCCTTAACACTGATGATGAAGGTAGGATTCAAGAGTAGTGATGAGATGCAGCATTTTGAAGAGCATTCTCTTTTATTTTGTACATATTGTAATGAGGCAGGGTTGTTCTGCATTTTTTTTTAAGTTCTAACGATCAGTGTCAAATTGCTTTTTGACAAAAGCCATAAGGAGTGCAAGAATGTATGTTAGCTTCAAGTATTCCCTTTTACAGTATTTTGTGTGCCCAATGATGTCCAGTTATAGCTGGTTATAGGCAATAGATGATATGACATGCTGGCATATGGATTAAATGTGTGCTATCCTCTTTGTGCAGATATCATGGCAGGTGACCTTATGAAGAATTCTTTGTAGTATGGGAGCTGTCATTAGTTTTAATGAACAGTGAAATATTTTTTTTTGGAAATTACATTATGTTGAATGAATTAGTCTCATTGGATACTATTGCTAATCAAGTTTGAACCTTATGTTATAATGTTAGCATGTTTATGATAATTACAACAACAACAACAGTATGTCTGTGGAAATTGACCATAGCATCTTTTGAGATGAATATAGCCTTTAAATCAGCTTTGTCCCTGCTTTAACAAAATATCTTACACCACAATTATGCACTCTATTTCAAACCAGTTCAGAGTTTGTCAAAGGGAATGCATGAATTACAATTGTGTAGCTTTGCAAGGCTTTAGCTGACCCTTTTTAAAGACAATTGTGTCCATTTCAATTCCCCATGCCGTCACCCCTCCCAGATTTGTCGAGAGCTGTGCAGTCATCTCTACATCTGTCTGGCGCCCTCCATGCCCTGTGGGCTGTACTACTCTGTTCTTCAGAGCAGCTGAAACTTTCACTCGCTGTGAGTCAGAATCGGTGTCAAAACTAGATGAAGGAAAATAGAACTTTTGTTAAATTAGGTATTTAGTACACAGTGTCAATATTGATATTTTCAGAGCAATAAGCATTTCTTGACATCCAAATACACTGGCAATGGAACCAAAAATGATAGTAACAAAAAACTGGTAGAAATGATAGTAACATAAAAAGTTGCATGTAATAACAAGTAGACAGTAGAATTGTGAGTAATGCTGCAATAAAGTGTATGTGATGTTACATGGAAGAACACAGGAGTTATATTGATTGGATTTTTATTTGTGATCAGTTATTGATCAAAGTATTCATTATGATATGATTTGATGATACACTTTAGAATACTACAGGTTAATGCCAAGCAACTGTTGGGAGTGTTTGGCCAAGATATTGAAATTTTTCTTTTCAGATGCCAGCTTCTGTTGCCATGACAAAACTTGCAGCCACTGAGCTCCCTCCATTACCAGATGCTTATGTTTGCCTTGATGTAATGTCTCGGACACCATCTCTGCTGGTCAGTGCAGATCACCTAGAGGTGAGTTGACCATACACTTAATCATGTACCCCTTATCACTTCAGCCATTTTCTCCAAAATGCATGATCAGACTTAAGCAGGGTTCCCACTTAGCGGAGTTACAGTGCCGAGCTTTGGCGAGTTGTGGCGAGTTGCCTCAAAGGGGAACTCGCGCTAACTCGCGTAAAGCTCTTCATGTAACTCTGGCTAACTCGCGACAACTTGTGTAACTCGTAGTCAATCTGCAAAACTTCCCATGAACTCGCGAGTGGTTCAAAAATTTTTGAACATGTTCAAAATTTTCCCTAACTCGAAGTAACTCGTGCTGAACTCTTTTAAACTCGTAATATATTAGTACTACTCGTAACAAACTCTCAATACTCGGACGAAGCTCGCGATGAACTCTTCGTAACTCGCCACCTTCAAGTATATATGTGAGTTCTGCTTGAGTTTTGAAGAGTGCAATACGAGCACTATGAACCTACTGCATGTACCAGTATGTGTAAGGGGGAGTTGCCCTCGAGCTAAGCGCGAGTTTAGGTAGAGCTCTGCGACTTACAACGAGTTTTGTGTTCGCTTATTCAAAGTGCATTGAACTGACCTATTGATATGGAATTATTCACATTTCACAGGGATTGCGCGAACTCATAACGGACTCGTAACGGGCTCGTAACAAGCTCTTTATAACTCGATGAAAGCTCGATTTAAGTCGTACACAGGTCATCACAACTCGCCCCAAGATCGGTGTGACTCGTATCACGCTCGGATCACTCGTACCGCTATCGTAGTAAAGTCAACGTTGCCTCGTAGATCACTCATGCGCAGCTCATTAAAACTGACAAATTTCACGCGAGTTCACGCGAGTTCAAGCTCGTGCAGCTCGGCACAACTCGGTACTCCAACTCGGCTACGTGGGAACCTTGCTTTAAACTAAATTGCCAGCATCATGTACAGGGTGGGGATATAAACAGCTATTGAAGTACAAGCACAAATGGTTCCCAAAGGGGCATTGGGACAGGGCCCCCACAGTTGAAACATCCTAAATTTGGCACTCAATTTTTTTTTTTCCATCCAGAAGTATTAAAACTGAATTGTACTGTACCAGGAAGGTTGCATCAAGTTCAAAATTATGTAGGAGCAGAACAGCTAGGAACAGAAATGCTACTACTGAGCCAGCATTTCCATTTCTTGCCCAGTTCAGTGAAAACTATTCTCAAATCTGTTACTTTTATTTTAGTCGTCTCTTTCAAAGTAAAATTCATAGGGAATGTGTCCAACTTCAGAGGTAAATATGTCTTGCTATGCCTACTCTTGTTCTGAACAAAACTAGGAGTGAAACAGGTAGTGAAGCAATATTGTACAATATCTTCATAATTATGTTGTAACATTTATTTGATGGTTAGCTAATTGGTGCTATTAGGTGCCACTGAACAAAGCATTTTATGTTAGTGAATCCCACATGTCTCAATGAATGTGATGAGATATTCATACCATATTACTTTGGCATTCAGCTTTACACATAAGTTCAGTGAAAGAGTACGAATCTTTAAAATGAAAAATGGTGATGTCATTGTATATGTTTATCTTAAATGTGTTTGCTGTATATGTGACAGGTACGCAATGACAGCTGGACTTTTGAAAGTATACTTGCCAGGACCAGCTTGCCTGTGCCTAGAAAACACAAGAAGAAACCAGCAGGGTGGTACTATGAGGTGAGCTGAGCAGATAGTGATGCCATGTTGTATTAGTATGAAAGTCTCTTTCAGGTTTCCCAGCCATCTTTGAATATTGGTAGGAATGACATATGATTTAGAGAAGAAGTATCTCACTTGGATAGTAACTAATAAGCAAGATGAAGGTACACATATGCTACAATTTTACAGTATTGTTCTCATGTAGTGAGAGCTTTCTTACAGCTGACGAGTTAGATTTGATTGGAATTTTGAAATTTGACGGCCTCATTTTATTCTTTACACTACTTATCTCTCATCATATTTATGGTATTCCTTGTAAGCATATATTTTTGCCAGACACATATCTAGAAATAACTTCTTATATTACATTTTTGTGACCCTAAACAGGTTGAACTAAAGTCAAGTGGTATCATCCAGATTGGATGGGCAACCAAGAAGTGTGATTTTGGACCAGAGAAAGGTATGTCAACACAAAATTTATTAGGTGATCCGAGTATCCTCTCGGATCACCTTCTGTATCTGTACGGATTCTTTGTTTTTCTTCTTCTTTATTTCTCCTCAAAAGTTGTGTATCGATTAGCTCAGAAAGTGCTCCTCCTATCAATTTCACAATTATACCATATATGTATCGTCTCCCAAAGACGGCAATCGAACTAAAATCAAAGTGATCAGTCGACCGTGACGTCACTATGACGTCATTATATGAAAACACATTCTCAATCATATCTCATTAATGGAATGGAATTTTTAAATGAAATTTACGTCACATATATTTCAAGTTATGCGCATTCTACTCATATTCTCAAAATTCATATTTTATCTTAAAACGTGCGCGTACGCGCGCGTTGAAATATTTGTATGCTCAAATCGAGCTCAAATTTTTTTTGCACACGTTTCAGACCATTTGGAGCATTTTTTGAAAAATTGAAAAAATTGGACGGACGCGTACGCGCGCGCACATATTCGCACACACAGCTCATATGCAATGGAAATTTCCCGTTTTTTTACATTAATCGGATGCCTAAAATGTCAAGGAATATTTCTACCAAGTTTCAAGTCAATCCGACTCAATATGACGTCATACAGGCCCGTCAAAGTTGAAATTCCGCGCGCGCGTCAAAATTCTATAAAATAACATATTTTTTCTTTATTTTTCTTTCTTTCTACTACTTTCTGTGCAATAGATGAACAACAACAATGGCTATCAATCCAATATTTTGCACATGTTTAGTACATGTCACGTACATTATTTCATAAAATAACAACTACTTGATCGGACACCATCTTGGGTATGTAAATCAGGGTCAAAGGTCATAAATGTTTCATCCTGTATCTTGGTGAATACCTGTCCTATCTTTCCAATATTTTGCACACGCAAAGACCATGTTACAAGAATCATTTCATAAAATAATCACTTTTTGCTCAGACGTCATCTTGGGTGTGCAAAGTGAGGTCAAAGGTCATATGTACTTCTTTCTGTATTTTCGTTATGACGTGTTATCTCTATGGGAGGGATTTTTTTTAAATGTGAAAATTGACATGCTTTTCTTTATCGAGCACTAGCTCTCACTTACGCTTCGGTGAATTTCTCCCAGATTTTATGTTGTACCTAAGACTTTGCATTTTGCATCTTGGTGAATACCTGTCCTATCTTTGCCATATTTTGCACACGAATATAGACGATGTCGCAAGAATCATTTCACAAAATAACCACTTTTTCCTCAGATGCCATCTTGGGAGTGTAAAGGTGGGTCAAAGGTCATATGTATTCGTTGCTGTATCTTCGTTATTCAGTGTATACAGAATTGGTACCAAAGATGGCAGATATGACTCCCTTTTCTAAATGAGAATCCAAACCTCACACGGCCAATGTCTCTAAACACAGATGAAACTTGTATTGTCATGCCTATTACGATCAGGACTCGAATCATTGATTAAAAAAAAAAAATCGGATCACCTTAATTTGTCAGTGGTGACAAATTACAATCTCTAGTTGCTCTTTAGATTTGAATTTTGTATCTTGTTAGCATGATAACCCATTTCTGTTTTACTGCTTGCTCATAAATCTTACCAAAATGGAGTAATTGTCTGTATTGACTTACAAGTCGAAAAGCTCAATTTAAGAAGATGATTTTAAAAAATACACATTGATTTTATAGTGAATTGGATGCTTAAATCTTACTGTGGGTTTGTGCTCTAAGACAGCACAATTCCATAACAAGTCAACCCTTTTTTACACTTTACTAAATGGAGCTTTTATCTATGCATTGCTCTTACCAACAGTGGGCATATGTTAACATGCTTTCTTGTCATGTTATTGACTAAACAAACTTTGAAGCTGACAAGTGTCCTTATTTGTGCCACTTGATCCCTTGCTTGTGTTCATTAATTTGTCAGCTCTAAATATGGCCCATTTTTCATTAAAGGCGTTGGAGTTGGTGATGATCTCCACTCCTGTGCTTTTGATGGTGCCAGATGTAGAAAGTGGAATGGTCCTATCACAGAGACTTCGGTGAGATACTAGTCTAGAATGATTATTACATTCACTGTATTGTATGTATAGTTCTCTGTGGCATATTGAAAATTGTCTTGAACATGTTTGCACTCTGGCTAAAATTTACGAAAGCAGCCTAAATCTACTGTAGTCAATCAGTAATGTAAAGATTGACAGTGTAAGCACATGACACATCTTGTAAGCCAACAGACCTCCAATAATAAATGCATGCTGGCAATCATGTGCCAGGTAAGACCTGTTTTGTACTGGTTTTAGTTTATAGACAGAATTTAACCATGGATTGATGCATTAAGCTACCTTTGTGCATTTGGGCCATTATGTTTGTCTGAAAGTCAAAATAGTTTTTTTTTTTCTGTATCTGAATGTTCCAGGCATGGACTTATCTAAAGCTTATATTGATTTGTTTGTTTGTTGGTTGGTTGGTTGGTTTGATTGTTCCAATCAATTTTATCCCAGTCTAGGATGCTAATGAGCCATAGAGTGTCTTAAGGTTAAAAGGAATGAATTAGCCACTTATGAAGTAAAAAAGACATTTACTCCTGTAAATGGTTTGCTTTAGTGGAAATGGGCAAAGTGTGTTTTGAACAAGAATAAAGTTTGCCAGCACAGCTCTCTAGATAACGACTATGATATGTAGCATGATTGATTACATGTCAAAATAAATGGTCCATGATTGGCCTTTTTAACAGAGCAATGAATACGGCTTAGAATGGCAGGTTGGAGATGTAGTCAGCTGTTTGATGGATCACCGTGGTAACGCTAGCTTCTGGTTGAGAGGAGGCAACATGGGAGAAGCATTTCAAGGTAAGAGCATGCATGGCTCCTTCCAACTCTCTTATCATCTCATATGTATAAATGTATCCCAAAACCAATCAAATATTTGATTCATTTCACATTTGTGTTCCAACAATTCTTTGCATACACATACTTGTTAATCATCATCATTCCTTTTTTACATGTGTGTAATGCTTTTGATGGGATTAACTTTTATTCTGAGTTGAATATACGTACAGCTGTAACTCCCTAATAAACCCATACAAGTATTTCAACATTTTTAGGTAAGGCAAAAATACTATTTTTGTGTGTGGAATGTAATGGCTGAAAGCTTTGAAATTAACAAAGTTTTGACTTGTTTTAGTTCTGAGGCTACCTTTTAAGCTAAAATGTAATTTGTCATTGACCACATAAGACAGAGTGATAGAGAATGATTCAGGCATCAGTTTGATTGAATAAATCAAGATTAGTTTCACCTTGATTTGACTTACGTAACAGTACGCTTCCAACATGTTATTTCACATTTCTCTGCTTTACAAATTATAACTATATGAAGAAGTTTTACCCTAGACAGGTGTATATACATCATTGAGGTTTGCTGAAGTCAGAGACCTAGCTTAGATTATTACATTTGCCTCTTCTACCACACCTGAGAGAGTTCAAATTTCTGACACTCTTTTGAAACATCATGCCAAAATACAGACACTGTTCTGTCAACGAATCAAATATGCTCTCAATTTCACTCAGATTTATTCATTATGGTTTCATTCATAGACTTGCATTCCTTCATTCCTACTTTTATTTTAATTTCCTCTCTTCCTGATACAGGTCTAGATCTAAGTGAGAAGTGGTTCCCAGCCTGCTCACTCTCTACAGACCAACAAGTTAGATTCAATTTTGGGGATTCCCCATTCAGGTATTCAGCTTTCATAGACTTATAAAGTTATAACCAGTCTCGGGTCTCTGGCCGGCAGGGTAACTGAGAGCCGTCAGTCTCATGATTGTCTGCTTATAAGAATTTACTTACCTAATGGCATTGTACAGTAAATCCAAGATTATTTACTTACTGACCAAGTAAAGTAAATGTAGAGTTACTTAATAGTGGCAACATAAAATAGATACAAAAATCATGAATTGTGTTACTGAATGTGAACTCAGTAACAAAAGAGTGTCAGTTTATCTTTAAATAGTGTTAATTTTTTTTTTTTTTTGATGTGATATACGTACAGTGTACAACAGATGCAGTGATAAATTTGAGACATTATGTCAAGCTTATGGCATTGAAATTAATTTGATTTGTTTCATACTGTGTGTCAGGTACATTATTGATCCAACAGCCATGAATGCATTACATAAGGTTAGAATGAGCTTTTATCATTGTTATCATTATTGTTATTTATTTTTTCATCATCATTATCATTATTATTACTGACATTAGATTTCATGCTTAGCCAGCTGATGCTGAGCTGCTTTTGAAAGTGTGATGCAATACATTTATTATCTTTTACAACAGATATGGAGATGTCATTCCAGAAGGGTACGTTCCCTTTTGCCAGGCACGTAGACGTGTGCGTCATCCTGGCAGAGAAGCAACTTCAAATCATTCCAAACAACATCACACCAGTGATGTTAAGACTACCCCTCATCACCATAGTGACAGGCATCAAGCGGTCCAGCCTCATCATCCTCAGGTCGACCTCCAGGAATCCCTGAAGGCTCTAGATGCTGGATGCGGTGATGTTGTGGAGGACCCATTGGGTGGTGGAGAAGCGGTGGCAGATGACTTTGGTTACCCAGAGATGGGTGGGGAAGCCTTCGCTGAGATAACGGACAGTCCAAGACGCATCGCCCTAGCAAAAATTGCAGAAGTTGATGCCTCCCTCCAAAGAGAATCTGCATCTGAAATTGGTGATAGATTGCCCTTTCGGCATGACCCAAGTGGGAACTCTTTAGCTACGGGATCAGGTGACTTTGCTGGACCAATGGGATTACTTGGTTTGATGGATGCTGAAGGAGGCGGAGAGGCAGAAGAGTTTCAACCTCCACCATCACTCTACTTTGAAGTTAGCATCAGCCATGTTAATCAAAGGTAACTCACTCTTTTCATTTCTACCAGCCTGGTGATAACTGGTACCAATTGCTATTTAATGCCATATACCATATATGCCATATCTAATTTTTTGTAAATCAGGACTTCCCGACAAATTTGCGAGTGGTCTAATTTGTGATTGTGGAGTACAGGACTGAATGGAGAAATGTATGCATGCATGTCACATTTATGTCGGGATCAGAGTTGATATTTCCTTGTGTTTTTAATTCCCACCCAATTCATGACATTCACGAAAGTAAAAACCTTGCGAAATATCTGGTGTATAGAATAAATAATGCACTGTTGTGGGTGCATCAGGGTGATGCAGTAGATATGTTGATACCCTCATTGTCAATATAAAGTACTCTCTCAATGGAGGGCCTTGTGTTGGCTGACTGCACTGTACACAAATCTGTGTGTTACAGCTGGCATCATGCTGTAAAATTTTACATGGCTCCATAACACATAAAAACATGCTGTGATCAAGTGCCACAGTGTACTCGAGTGCACCAACTGTCAGCCATCTTAAATACAAATTGAAATTCAAGCAGACCTGTGTGATGATGGTTGTCTTGACAGTCCGAGAGCTTATAATGGGTTGTGAAACATAGCAACAGATAATGCATGCAAACTGGATTCCAAGCATTGAAATGCTTTGGTTATACTAGCATACAGGTGAATTGAATATCTTGTTAGTAAGTCACCAGAGATTAAGTATTCACAAATGTGGAAATATCAGTAAGCTGGCCAAATGGAATGTGTAGACTAGGTTACGCAGCATGTTGCATTTACCCCATCGGTACAAGACACATGAGCTACATGCATATTTGTTATTGGCTGCATTCTTCAAGCTATCTACTGTAAAACACAATATTTTTGCAGCATGAAATTTTCATGAATAGGAACCGATTGCCTTATTGGCAGCATGAAATTTTCGCAATTTGCCTCTGACATTCAATGCTTATAGTGCAGACAAAATCTTTAGCGTGCATTTTAATTTTGTGAATCTTGGCTCTCGCGAAATTTGTGAAATTAAAATGCACTTGAACATTCCTCGTTTTACAGTGTGTAATAATGAAATGACTAAGATTTAGCAGTCTGTATAAAGCTGTAACTATGTTACATATTGGTATGTTTAACCTCATATTAGGCCTGTTGTCATGGGTTACTGCAACTTGGATGCCAGTGTCCAGGTCTGTGCCGTGTTTACTGATGATGGAGAGCTTCTCATGCCAGACCAAAGCAAACAGAAGGTAAGACTAGTGTAATGGTCATTTCTTGGAGGGCAATGATGGAACTGTTGTGAAAAACAAATGCAAATTTTTTTTTGCAACTGATTGACTGATTGTCAATCAGTTGCCATGAAAACATCTTGACGGAAGAATTTCATGAATTTGAATAACAAAGCAGTACCCGCTGCATGCTGTAAGGATTAGAACCACACTTGCTGTCGGGCGAAAGCTCGGTGGTCTAGTGGAGATGACACCTGTCCGGTGATCAGGAGGTCGTGGGTTCGAATCCTGCTCGAGTATGTACGCCCATGATTTTGTATCATGGCTACTACTAAAACACTGATCAATTCAGTGCTTGTTTACGTCGATGTAGGGCAATTGTCAATCAGTTGCAATGAAAACATCTTGACGGAAGAATTTCATGGATTTGAAAAAGCAAATTTGCTATAAATATCATGCATTCTAGCACTGCATAATGCAAGTGATAATTCAAATGGCTTGAATATTGCTAGAGACATGCCCCTTTCTGCAACTTTTTTTTTTCCGCCATGAGAAAAATGAAGTGAATTGAGAAAGAAGCTGCTGTACTCTATTTGAGCACTGTGTATTTGAGCACTGTGATTCTGTGATGTATATGTGTCTCCGCAAATCTTTGAAGATGGTGTGTGTTTGTACACTCAATTCAAGGTTTAGTACATTCGATTAGTGCCTCAGACTTTCACATCTATGTAGTCAAACAATTAATGTGCTCCATTGTACTTTCTACAAGTAGGCCTAGTGTATGTTTATGGTCTCAGTAAAAGATTTTTCATAGTTTCTCCTTTCGAGTCATGTATGTTTGAGAGCTCAGGGAAAAGTCCTGTTTATTTGACCTTTGCTGTAGATGGCCAAGCATCCCACAGTGACCATTGGCTGTGCCCTGCTCAGTCCCCCAGGGGTGGTCTTCTTCACTGTGAATGGACAACCAATCCGTGAGTCCACTGTTTTTTTTTTGCTGAATAATGTCACAACTTCAGAAATAGTGAGAATTCTGAATATAACATTCTACCCACTGTCTCTGATAGAACAGAGAAAGACAATACCAAATTTAGCTGGAAGAAGTAAAACCTCAAACTCTGTAGGGGTACTGTAAGTTTTTTTTTTAATATATAGCAAAGAACAATCTTGTACATGTATCACCCTGATTGAAACAAAACTGAGATTAAAAAAAAGTAAGACTGTTTTTTTTAATATTATTATTATTGTGTATGTTTACACAGTCAAATCATCATGAACATACCCTGCTGACACAATAACACATTCAATCTAATGAAGTTGAGGAGGTCAAAACTTGAGGTAAAACTCTCAAATTTCACCAGTTGATTACATGCCAAGTTTTGATAGTTGGACATTTGAAGATGCATCACAGAAGTTGGTACACTACTTCAATATTACGTTATAGGGCAATTGATCTGACGTAGTTTTGGCAAAGTATTTAGTATACTCATTGCTAAGTGTGGTCACACCTACAAATACCAAGGTTACATACAGGATGGTATGCACTGGTATTTCAGTTGTCATCATGATATTAAACATTATGGCCTGAATTCACAAAGGTGGTTTAAATGCAGACCATGATCTAGAATAAGCATGAAATAGGCGTACCTTTGACATGTGCGTATCAACGCGCATTTGTTACTGGACGTCTGTTGGTGTACACAATCTGTTGATCGATGATATTTATGCAGAAGAAATTTTTGCATAAACCATGGTTTATATTTAAACCGCCTTCATTAATTTGGGCCTATAAGGCTTGAAGTTTATGATATGACTATTTACGTTGAGGGATCGTAGTGTTATGGTAAGATTCAAGAGATACACTGTATGTTACTCAGCTTTCTAAGAGTTATAAGCCCAGAAGAAATTAGTACTATCTAGTCTCCAAGAAGAAAACATGGTTTTCAGGTGATGATTATGAAATTGTAGATGATGTTTGCTTTATACCCCTCATCAAAACACTTTTCAATTGATGCACAGATGTGAAAAAAATGCTTTTTTTTTCAGTCTCCATAAAGTAAATCTGTTAACCAATGACTCGGCTTTTGAATCATGTGATCATACTTGTCTTTAGTAGTAAGTACATGTACTGTAAACCTGTATAACATCTTACATACACTTGAAGAGCCGTAAGGGTTATAAAAACAAAGAGAAAGAAATGGACATCACAAGACGTCAGCATTTATGGTAGCAACTAACAAGAAAAGAGATTATTTTTGCCATGTATGCCATCCTTCATCATTTTGCTAGTTACAGTAAATGTTGATCAAAATACAGTCAACCTCACCTAAGTTGAATCTATTTGCACAGAAGAAATAGCTTTGACTTAGAGAAAATTTGATATATGTGGGGTTAAAATCGATAGAATAGAAAGAGAAGAGGGCTTGAAAAGACCTTTGACTTTGGCGATTATTGGACTTATGCGAGATCGACTTAAGCAAGGTTGACTGTACATGTACTGTCAGATAAATACTGTTATGTGATTTGTTTTTCTTAAGCTGCAAATGATTTTCAAACCTAGGAAAGCTTTTTACTGTGGCCAATGAAGACCAACCAAGTCAACCTCTGACACCATGCACCAACAATCCCTACCTCAACATCAACTTTGGTCAGAGTGCTTTCCTCTATGGACCTGCCAATGACTTTGACCAGAAACTGTACATGGCAGCACTACTGCATGACAACTGTGAACACATCATGAATACTGGACACGCAGAGGGAAAAGTCTCCTGAATGGAAACTTCAAACAGGACCAAGGATCAGGTCAATGTGCTTTTGAGCTTCAGCAATCAAACTGAAGATGCCTAAATGCAATGTATTCCTGTCAAGGAGGTGATGAATATGTACAGACTCCAAGTTGGGAGGGTTAACTTGCCATCTCATGACTTTGAAGTCTTTCTATGTTAGTCACAGATCAATGTTTGCTGTCCTTCCTTTTTAGAGTGGCATGTACATTACATCACACCTTTTTGCTTTATGCTTGAAATATATATATATATATATATATATATATATATATATATATATATATATATATATATATATATATATATATGTGTGTGTGTGTGTGTGTGTGTGTGTGTGTGTATGTATGTGTGTGTGTGTATGTGTGTGTGTGTGTGTGTATATATATATATATATATATATATATATGGATTATATTGAGCAATGTTGCTGTTGTTTCTTTCATTTTGTAGTGTATTTTTCTTTGGAGGGGGGAGGGGGTTGCTTTTTATTTTTTATCTTTTTGTTTTGTGTTTTTGCAACTGCACTTTTCATCTGTATGGATGCTGCCTAAGTTTAATGCGATGAAATTTTACAATACAGCCTTGTTGCTCTTAACACACATGCTTGAATCAAAAGAACACACACTATTATGTGATAAGGACATTTCTCAAAATGGCTGTGATGATATGATGCCTGTAAAAAGGGCTCCCTCTCTATCCAATATTCCCATTTCTCTTTGTTTAGATACATATTTAGGGATGAAGAGACCAAGGTGCACAATCTACTGTGATGGCCAACTATTGGTGACTTTGTGACATCCAGAAACAGTTCAGTCTATAAGATGACAGTACGACAGACTTTTTTTCCCCACAGAACACTGCATATTCTTGCGGAATAGATGTAGCTGGTTTTGCGTAAATTGCACAAAAATACAGAATGCAGAAAGTCATGTGTGTGCATAGCTATATGTTACAAAACTACTTTGAGGCAAACTGAAAAGTAGAGTACATGTGAGGGTATGACAAAGACATGAGATGTCTGTTTGCATTGTGGCATGGTGACAAACGCTGCTCAAGAATATGGCGTCAAAAAGAAGCCCTGTCAGTGAGTAGCTTTTTGTATGTGTAATTATTTATTGTGATATTTCTATTATTTATTGATAAGTCTAAGCAAAACTCAATGTATGGTTCTTTGACTGTACAAAGATGAAGTATGGTGAAATTGGCATACTCTGCATTTCTGTGAAGATTTTTCATGTACATGTACCGTTAATTCAAAACAGAGGTCAACAGGTCTCTCAAGTCAGAGTGTTTTATCTGTCCCAGACGAAGAAAGTGTAATTTTACTAAATTGTCTCACAGAAGTAAACAGATATTTTCACTGTGATGAACATTGTAAAAAAAGAAATTGTTTACTTATCCAATTTCCTGCAGTTGGTTCTCTGTGTTGTCAATTGATGCCCACACAGAAACAGGTACATTTCCTGTTGGCTCACCATGAGGAAATTTCATAAAATGCACACATTTTGATGGCAATGTGAACATTGGTGAACATGTGTGATTGTTACTTCGTAGAGGGAAGGGTTCTGGCACATATACTGGCGCTCAAATTACTTGGTCAATAAAGTATCTGGTCATTTAGCAATTAGTACAAGCCAACAATCACCAGCCATTAGTTTACTCTAACCTAATCTTCATTCTTCTCAGTACTGTAGTGTCAACAGTGATATTGATTTTTGTACATGTGGATCATAAACATAAGGTGAGGTGGAGTAGTTAGTGATTTATACAAGCTGTGGAAATGTCAAATGCAGATGTGTGTAAATGTAGATTTTGTGTTTCTTATTTTATGTAAAGAAGTATGTTAAGAATAAAGCACAAAACTTAATACTTGTGAGCCCTTTTGTCAGTCTGTTTTTGCAGATGTAGTTGTATACTGTATATGTGCCTGTGTGTAATCTTAATTGACATGCTGATGTGATATATGATATATATTATATTTCATTTCATTTCATTTATTTTCACTTAATAAAACATGCATACATAAGAAGTGACAATAGTATGACAAGTATAACATGAAAAAGTGACAAAACAAACAGACAATCAAAGTTATCAAGTGAAGGGGTTAATGAGAAGGCGCTGGGCCTTATTTGAAACTAACCCCGGGAAAGTAAATACAGTGTATTGTCTCTTCTTTCTACAAACTATAACTAGTAACTGACAAAAAAAGTTGGCACACGCTTGCACATTCACATACATACACACATACACAAACAAAACATACACAAGCACATTGATAATACACAAGATTCCATTTACACAAACACACCCCTATCACGCTACTCTACTATTAATTCAGAATGATATTGAGTAATTCCAAAATACCTTTCAAGTAAAATACGCTTGAAAGCTTTCTTAAAACTTTTTACTGTCTTCTTACATTTCACATCAGAGTGTATAGAATTCCAGATTTGCGGGCCTTGAAAAAATATTGACTTTTCGTAAGAGGATGTACGAATCAGAGTCAAGTAAAAAATTTTACAATTTCTTGTGCCATGATTATGATTATCTTTGTTCAATTTGAAATACCCAAGTAGTGATACAGGTAAAATATCATTATAGCATAAGAACACATATATTGCACTCTGTATACATATCATACACAGTTAAGAAGAAAAAATTGGCAAAGAAGGCGCCCTATACGGTGAATGCGAGACTATTCTAATAGCTCGATTTTGCAATTTAAACAGTCTCTGCATATTATGCTCACTAGATTTCCCCCATGCTATAATACAATCATCCAAATGTGGTAAGATAAGGGTGTTGTACAATAATAATAACAAAGATCTGGAGTAGGACCGCAAATGTGGTAAAATAAGGGTGTTGTACAATAATAATAACAAAGATCTGGAGTAGTGTTCCTTCCATGACAGACAGTCATCAATTTCAACCCCAAGAAATTTTACATGAGAGGCACGTAATATTCTACTTTCATTAATATGAATCCCAATATGATCTTTATTTATAAGCTTATTTGAATACACCATATAATTAGTTTTATTTATATTCAATGGCAACTTATTTACTTGCAACCATTCTATAAGTTTACTTATCTCATAATTAAATGTATCTTGTAAAACATCAGAATTACAGTTGGACAGGAACACACTTGTGTTATCGGCAAACTGAATAAATTCAAGCTTGCCTGAAATATTGCACATATCATTCACATATTATTTATCATATTACATATATATATATATGTATATATATATATATATATATATATATATATATATATGTCATATATATATATGTATGCCATAACGCTGCAATGTTCATGTCAACACAGACATGCTCAAAGGTTTATAGGGTGGCCCAACTAGCTTCAAAACACTAATATGTTTTTGCTTTGGAAGATTTTTTTTTCTTTTAATTTTAATTTTTGACTTCCAAAATGTATTTAGGTACTTGTTATGATGTAATCCCAAATTGCAGCTCCTTTGAAGTTTTACCAGGCTAAACATTGTAAATAATGTGAGTTGAGTCAAGGACACTTCCTTTCCAAAGTTGCTCTGTGATCTACTGCAACAAATCTTCTCACCAAGCCTCATCTTTACATTATTTGACAAAATAATATTTGAAAGAGAGTTAGAGAGAGGAGAAGGAGAAAGAGAGGGAGGTAAGGGAAGGGGCAAAGAGAAATAAATGAAAGCATAAACAGGCAGCATATCTTGAATATCCTTTGAAGCATACATATCTTGCATCTGAATGGGTGGCAAAAAAAGCTTTTCCACAATTTTTAATGCAAATGCTGTCACATTGTAAATAGCATAAGACACATGAAATGAAAAACTAATTCGATAATGAAAACTGGTAGGGATATTATACATATGTAAGCAAATGAGAAGTTGTACAACTTTTTATTTTCCTTTTTAGGGAGGAAGCGGGGAAAGAATTAACAGGATAAAATTGTAAAAAAAAAAAAAATGACTTCTTGTGCAAAATCAAAAAAATTCACATGTGGAGAATCCGGGCATCGATCCCGGTACCTCTCGCATGCTAAGCGAGCGCTCTACCATTTGAGCTAATTCCCCGACTGGCGGAAGTTGGGTGTCATATTTAATTTGAATTTCAAAATTAAAAAAAATATTGATAGACATTTGACATTTATCAACTTCTTTGAAAATCAGCTTTTCATATCGTTAATATTTGTTTCGGTACTAGAAACCTTCACCAAGTAAACCGAATAAGAAAGATAATAGTAACAAAAATTACCACAGAGCTGGCAAGGATATGAAATTCAATTAATGAATATGCATGAGGAGTAGTTGACATGATGTTTGGGGAAAGGGAAGTATATTATTCACTTAAAATCAAGCATGAACATATAAATCAAGTCATGTTTGACATACTTTTCTCTCTACCAAAGAATAGGAATGTAAAATTCATTGAAAACGCTCGTCAGTTCGACATCAGGGTATTAGAGACACATTAGTGCGGGGTTTTTTTTCTTATTTTTGAAACACCACATGTAAATGGACTCGCCTTACAGAACAAAGCGCGCCATTTTATTGGGGGTACCGGTGCCGTCATACACACCGTACTGTACACGGGCGCTCAGGCAGCTCCTTCCGCTGGCGTGCCTGTCATGAAAATGCCCACCGCACCTGCTGCCTAGCCTGCTGGCTGGCGATGGGCTGCGCTTAGCTAGCTTCGCTAGCGCTGTCACACTGGCCTCGGATATGATACAGGACACATCGTACGTGTGAACGTACGCAAAAACGTAACCCGCCGAGTCGTCGAGTCTCAAAAAACGCTTGGGCTTTTCCGCTCTAGGCGCGCTGCCCACTCTAAAGATGAATCTGGGACTGAGAAGACAATGAATTTAAAGGTTATGGGCATGTGCTGATATTCAAAAGCTGTATGATTGATTCTTTGTCTTACTGTCTTTAAAAGAGAAGTCTTCGTAGCCTGGCGGCCGCTAGCAGATATACACAATGTACATAAAACAGGTAAGTAGTCTTCATCATTCTACTGCTGCCGTGCAGTCCCATCTGCTACAAAGTGTGCTGGTTGAAAAGTTTACTTTTGGCTGCCTTTTGAATATTAAGACTAAGAGCTCTTAAGAGGGTTCTACTTGCAAGTAAAATTACACGATTTAAGCTTGAATAGACTTGCCTACAATTGAAATACAAATGATTTACAACTGTGAAGGCATTTTGCCTAAATTTTACAGTGTGTTAGTACTGTTAGTAATGGCTAGCGGTTAAATAAGTGTTTACATGTTGTTTAACCCAATTAATTAATTTGAATTAGAGATCTATCCCTGTTTTCATCATGTGATGTGATTTGACATTTGTGACCATGTCCATGTGAAGGCTGAAGCAGTGCCTGTGAAGTTGTTGTCAGCTAGCGTAGATTACCATTAAAAGTCACCACTACCTAAAGTCGCCAGACATTCACATCGCATGTATTTAAACGCGCACCGCGATCGGAGATCAGCTGGGGCGACGGATTTTCATCACTCTCAAAGGCATTCCTTATTCACCTTTTTCCTCCATAAAAACCCAAATAATTGTAATCCAACCATATGCAACAGGTGACAAAACCATTTTTAATGCGAGAATGTTTTTGATTTCGAATGGATTCCAGGTGGCAGATTAACATTGAATCAACAAAGTTTTTCAAACGCGATGATACACAATGCATCCTACATTGAAGTGTGTGTATATTAATGCACTTGTCAATTGTAGTCCCGGCCCTTGGGTACCCGGGGATGGCCGGGACTTGCATCCCACTTGCAATTTCAGGATGTTACACTACCCGGCCAAGTCCCGGCCAAGTCTCCGACAGGTCGGGCAAGTTTTGCGCGGAAATCCCCCGCTAAGTCCCCGACAGGCCGGGCAAAATTGAAGTAGAAATCCCTGGCCAATTCCCCGGCAGGCCGGGCAGAATTTGCATAGAAATCCCCGGCAAATTCCCCGACAGGCCGGGCAGCATTTGCATAGAAATCCCCAGCCAAGTCCCCGACAAGCCGTGCAGTATTTGCGTAGAAATTCTCGGCCAAGCCCCGGCTCTCAGGGCCCGGTCACACTGTCCAAAAGTCGCGTAAACGCATGAATCACGCAAGAAATTTGGTTGTGCGTGCTTGTCCGTGCTCGTAAAATTTTACTCTTTTTTTATCAGACTAACTTAAGGCCATGTCACACCAGCCTTGCGTGCGACTTGCAAAGAACAATTTTGACTACCCGGAGGTCCCCGTAGATATCCGCACATGACAGTACCTAGCATGTATCTTAAAAGTAGTCGCCCGGAGGTGCTCACGCATATTTTTTTACCCGCAACCATGTTTAGGCCCTGTCACACCTTTCCGGGCAAGCTACTCGGGCTTGTTACGTGTAGGGATTTTCTAGCATACCGGACATTCCTGAGGGCGGAAAAGGATTTGTGCGAGTCAGCGCATGTGTCTTAAATTGGACGCGTTATACTTGCGAGTATACTGTGTGACCTTTGTACCAGTCGCGTGGGGGCTGACAACTTAGTGAAGGAATTCCTCTAATGGAATGGCTGAAATCTCACAGAATTTCATTATCTTGACTGCATACGGGACTGCGAAGTACCTGCGTGGGAATTGCCTGGGAAGTACTGCCGCTAAGGGTCTCCTACTGGCATTCTGCGTGGACCTCTACGGGCATTCCCGCGACTCACCTGGAAAAAGTTTTGGTCATGCTCAAAACTTGGCTGCGGTTAAATCGGACTTGCGTGAGCACCTCCGGGCAACTACGCGCTAGATACTGTCGGGCGCGGACCAACTGCGGAGAGCTCCTTGGAGTAAATTTGTTTCCCCGCAAGTCAAGCCGCAGAAGTTCCCCCGTACGGTATGACAAGGCATGAATGAAAATTGCAAACATTTTTGTTCGCCCGCTGAAAATCTTCTGCGTGCTGGAAACTACCTCCTCGCCACAAGCCCGCCTTATGGTGTGACACGGCCTTTATATTTGGACTGGATTTCCTATTGAAGGATCGGGGCCATCCAGTACAGACATGGGCGTCTACCTACAACTGTATAAACACAATATTTTCAACCAGTCATAGAACTGTGACAGTTTGAGTGCTCATCATTTTGGCTTCCTTGTCATATCTCAAAGTACATGTATCTCCTGGTAGTGAATAACATACCCTGTAGGTTACATAATCATATGAATTGCTGAGTTTGTGTCAAGAGTTTAGTGATTTAGGCACATTGTGATTTTACAGTACCCGTACATTCATTTTGTACCACACAGGTGACGATACAGGGGTTTCGGTCCTATCGTGATCAGACGATCGTCGAACCATTTAGCTCGAAGCACAATGTGGTTGGTGAGTTCCCAGGCATTTTCTTTGCTGCTGCTTTCCCAAGCATTACTACTCATTCCAACAAAGAAGATGGTGCACATTGCATTCTGCTGTGTTATGTTTGTGCATGTGTGTGCAGCTGTGTATATATGTACAGTTTGACCACTCCTATCCGGACATGTCGGGAACGGCGCTCATCCGGATAAGGGATTTGGCTGGATATGGGAGACTCCATCTTAAAACACGCAATGGTAGCAACATTTGTGTGAACATGTCACATCATCCTCAGCTGGTCTGCGTTCAGACTTTCTGATAATTTGCTCAATGAACGATTGCCTATACCATGCCCTGATTTAATGAAAAGGGTTTACAGTGTACATGATCCACAAGTTTGCAGTGTACAATCTAATGGTATACTTTAAAAGAACCAAGCTGTGGAGTGTGTGTTTAAAAGAGATAAATCTTTGTGTTTTCATTGTTAGGTACAAGTACTCCACATAAAAGAAGTACAGCCTGTACTCAGTTTTGTCTATTTTACAGTTGACATGTCCTTTTCTTCTTCTTCTTTTTTTCCACAGTTGGAAGAAATGGATCTGGAAAAAGTAACTTCTTCTATGGTAAGCCAGGAGATAGGGAAGGCATATTCAATCATTTTCAGTTTTCAGGAAAGAAGGAGAGTATTTACCATGCCAATAACATGTGAAGTCAGATGGCTTTAATTCTCTGATAAAACTGATAGATATGTGACTTTTTGATTGAAAACTATCTAGCAAAAGTGGACTCATTTACTTAAGTTTTAAGACAAAGGTGTTGGAAAATGACAAAACCATGTCATAAAGTCATTTGGTAAAAGCAATTCATGATAGTATACAGGGAAATCCTTAATCATGACATGAATTGTGGATAAGTGTGTGAGTTAATCTGGCTGTCCTTTGCATAATACACAAAAACAAGTTTGATTCTAGGCATTGTCAATGGATGAGATATATAGAGATGTTTCTTTCTTTTTAAATCATATGCACAGCTATTCTGGGATCTTCTCTGAAAACTGTTCATATTTTCAATTTTTCACAAATATGCTACATGCAGGTGCTATATGGGTTACTGGTATACTGTACTCACACTGCAAATAAACTGCAGATGTCTGTTAAGGCTACTTTAGAATCTGTCAATATGTTTAAAGAGTCCACTACTCTAATGTTCCAAATTTCTATGAGTGGGACTAGAGAATTAGAGTGATGATGTGTGCTAGGCTTTGTATCAAACTGGACAGTACATGCTCTTCATTAAAAAAAAAAAAAATTCACTTCCATGTATGTGTCTTCCAGCTATCCAGTTTGTTCTTAGCGATGAGTTCAATAACCTGAGACCAGAGCAGCGCCAGTCTCTCCTCCATGAAGGCACTGGACCCAGAGTCATCTCTGCTTATGTGGAGATAGTCTTTGAGAACAGTGACAACAGAATCCCAGTAAGTTTGAAGAATCTTTACCTCCAACCAACCAACCAACCGAACCTGGAACTCACACATTGTTTTATGTGCTTCTGTGGAAACACCTAGCATTTTTCATTGCAACACTTTTGTATTACACTAATACCTTGCTTATTAGGAGCACAAATAATGCACTTGTCATTTTTATTTTCAAGTCTGCAAACTTATCAGTAACAAGAGAAGGAATAATGAATCCTACTACGAGTAATCACGCAATGTCTTTTGTTTGTGGTGTTCTTTGTGCAGATTGAGAAGGAGGAGGTGACACTGCGTCGTGTCATTGGTTCCAAGAAGGATCAATACTTCCTGGACAAGAAAATGGTCACGTAAGTTATACACTAGTGGTAAAAGTGATGATACTACTGTAAAAGTGGAAATTTTCGCGCATTTCACACAACCAGAAACTAGCACGAAAATAAAAGCACACAAATGTTTTTGCTTGCCATATGTTCCTGTACTTTCTGTCTTGATTTCGCAGAAATGAAAACATGTGAAACTCTTCTTACCAGGCCAAGCGCGAAAAATTAGTCGCGCGAAAATATCCACTTTTACAGTAAAGGCATTGATAGTAATGCTGAAATTTATGATATGATGATGAAAAGATGATAATAATGATAGACATATTTTTGCCAGTGATATAGACTGAGGAAGTTCAGGTATTTCTACAAACTTTTATAGTGCATGGTAAGCAAATAATTTTCGTTTCACAATGGAGGTATTATGATAGCCACTAGTCTGCTAAAAAAAATATCAAAAAGAAATCTGAACAGACATGTAACTATTCAGGAAAGGCAAAAGTGCTGTTCTTTGTGTTTGATGCTAAGTTTGTACAAGTGTCATTGCAAAATTTCACTTCTAAGTAAAGCTTAGTTTACATGGTGAAGCTGTAAGTATACAAGGTACAATGTACAGTATTGTACAGTTACCAATATGTCAAGCACACTGAATCAGTATTTAAATGAAAAATTAAACTGTGATATTTGACTCCTCACATGTATGCATTGTATTTCAGGAAAACTGATGTCATGAACTTGCTCGAGAGTGCCGGATTTTCAAGGAGTAATCCATACTATGTTGTCAAGCAAGGAAAGGTAATTCTAAATGTCTTATTTGATCCTAGAAATGTAATATGAAGTTGTAAAGTGGATTACTCTGTGATTTTGCGTAGTAGAAGTTGGTCTAAATGAAATGACAGAAGTCCAATGTTTGTGATTGAAATGACTTGCAAGATACGTCATGTACACTGTATGTACATCAAGATTGTACTTGGCACTTAGACAAACTGTACTCAGTGCTTGTGTTGATATGTCAAACTGTCTGAATTAGTTCAAGAAAATACCTCCTGATTTGCCCTCACAATCAGCTATTCCAGACAGTGGGCTATGTTTTGTGATAAGCTCTTATTTTAGTGATAGTGCTGATGGTTGCTATTACATAATAGGCAAATTCACATGCAGCTCTACAAACTCTTACATGTGTAAACCTTTTATAAGGCATCAAACCTAAATCATTTTTTAAAAAACCAAACGTGTTGAATAATGAGATATGAAAAGTGGATGGTCATATTCTGAGAAGATTTGTGCTGTAGATTATCAAATTTGTATACATGGTGTATATATGATATATATTCTATGCAAAATAAAACAAGCAAAGTTGGTGTTACCTGATTGCTTGATTATACCTTCTGTACACAAGGACTGATACTTTGCACCTAATTGAAAAATATTTGTCACATATTCTTTAGTATCATATCCAGTGATCATATCCATAACTATAGGCTTCCAGTACACTTTTAATCTGTATCATGCACTTAATGCTTTTGTTAGATGCAGGTACTCCAATAATCATAACTTATTTGTTTTAGCAAATACTAACTCTCAAACCACAAACATCTACAAAACATTGGACAGACTAACATTTGCATTTCTTCACTTCAACAGATCAACCAAATGGCCACGGCACCTGACTCACAACGGCTTAAACTTCTAAGGGAAGTGGCTGGGACACGAGTCTATGATGAGAGAAAGTCTGAGAGTCAACTGATCCTCAAAGAAACTGGTCAGTGTAGCACCCTCCCTGGTTACTTGTTTTTATTTAGGACTTTTATGTCATGTGAACTCGTACATAATTCTTGGTATAGTGCCTATATCAATTCTATCCAACCTAGAGTACAGTTGATGTGAAATCTCAGATTGACAGGTTCATAATTCTAGCAGTTGACATGCTAGAGGGCATATACAAGTATGCAGATTTTCCAAATGATATAAACATTTGGCAGTCAACTGTGTTGATAAGAAAATTGTGTGATAAAGACCTAAACGACGTGGAAGAGATCAGGAGGGTTACAGTGGACTCCCATTGTAACGACATCCTTGGGACCGGCAATTTTCTTTCACTATATCAAAATTTCGTTACAACTAAACAAATAAACAATAATGAACAAAGAGCAGATGATTTTGCGACCTGAATTTTTACTTCGTTGTATTGGAATTTCGTTATAGCTGTGTTCGCTTTAACGGGAGTGCACTGTATCACTCTCTAAATGGTGTTTGCACTAACTGTATCTTTCGTGTTGATCATCTTGAAAGAAGTGAAAGACGTTTTGCAATAGTAACGAGTATGAATTTATTTCTTTCTACAGAGGGTAAGCGAGAGAAGATCCAGGACCTCTTGAAGTACATCGAGGAGAGATTGCAAACACTGGAGGAAGAGAAGGAAGAACTGAAACAATATCAGAAATGGGACAAGATGAGAAGGTGATTTTTTTTTTTCTTCTTTGTATTGATTTGGAAAAAAAGGTCTTATTTGAATAATGGCATTCAACTGTTGACTGAAATCGTAATCAAATCACTTGCTTCGGTATTTTATGCAATTCTTGTTTCTTTAGAATGTTTGAAGATAAGGTTTGACAAGAGAAATGGACATCAAGCCTATGACTGGCACATCATGTGTTAGGGTTAGAGACCAATATTTCATTTCCCTACAAAGTAACATAGCTGCACAAATCATTGCCAATGATGTAAAAGTTTGTTCAGTAATGTATACTCGGTCATGTTCCAATTACCAGTGTTATCAGACAAATTTTGTCACTAAATCTAAAAGAAAAGAACTTCCGTGCATGTTTTTGTGTCATACAGATCACTTGAATACACCATTCATAACCAGGAACTGATGGACACACGGAAGAAGCTAGAAGACGTGAGTTAATATTGAGAACTGTTGTCATCGCTGTTGCCTTTGAATACTTAATGTGACTGATGCTGTTTAGTTTATGATTCTGAATTTCTCTATCCCTCCTCCCCTAGGATTTTCTCTGTCTATGTATAGTTCCCATGACCTTTAAGCTATCCTTTCTCCGGAGATTTTCTCTCATTTCTTATGTTGACTACTGTATACGCCATATATTTCGCGAGTCTAAATTTTCGCGAATCGGGAATTCCCGACGACTTCGCGAGTGGTTAAATTCGCAATCTTGGAGTCCTGTACTGAACGGAGAAGTGTACACGCATACATCACATTCACATCGGGATCAAGGTCAATATTTTCGCATGTCTTTAAAGGGGAAGGCTAGTAACTGATCAGTGGGAATCAGTGGAAATGCTGGGAGATGATTGTTCCAATCCTTATGGGATTCATTCAAGAGTTCATTGTATATCTATTGTTGTGTGAAAATGATTTGCTTCAGAACGGTCTCATATTCAAGTAATGTGCAGATTAATGCTCCGTCACTGACCAGGGACGCTATCCTGGAAGCATTAAACTGCACATTACTTGAATATGAGACCATTCTGAAGCAAATCATTTTCACACAACAATAGATATACAATGAACTCTTGAATGAATCCCATAAGGATTGGAACAATCATCTCCCAGCATTTCCACTGATTCCCACTGATCAGTTACTAGCCTTCCCCTTTAATTTCGCGAATAGCACCTGACTCACGAAATTCGCGAAAATAAAAACATCGTGAAATATTCGGCGTAGTATGTGCTATGCATTGTATATGTAGAATTTAATCCGTATTTTAAGGAACAAGTCTCTGTAAACTAAGAACTATTTTGCATGCATGAATCTCACCTATTTTCATAGCAAATTTGTGGCACAAAGAGAGTAAATAATTTCAAATCTGAGTTCAGAGTGTATGGATAGTAATTTAGGTTTGCTTTTTGTTTGTATGTATGTTTGTTTGTTTATTTGTCAGGAAGAGTAAAGAAGAGATAGTTTTGACATTATATTTGATTTTGAAAAGGGAAAAAACAATGGTTAAATTGTCTATTTTGCCATCAACAGCTTGCCAACAAGCGAGAGAATAGTGGAGAGATGACCAAACAACTCAGAGATGCCCAGGAAGAAGCATCCAAGAGAATCAAGGTAAGGCTTGATAAGTGCTTGCTTGTATTCATGTAGTCCTAAGCATCCAGGAGAATCAAGGTAAGGCCTGACAGGTGTTTGCTTGTACTCATGTAGTCTTAGTGTACAGAGTCATCTGTTCCATGTTCTTAACTGATATTCTTCTATCCCTATCCCTGTAAAAGAAGCAAAGCTCAGTTTTGTTTGTGTAAGCATTCTTTCCTGTGTTT
The DNA here is from genome assembly GCF_040938485.1 of Diadema antillarum. Classification (NCBI taxonomy): domain Eukaryota; kingdom Metazoa; phylum Echinodermata; class Echinoidea; order Diadematoida; family Diadematidae; genus Diadema; species Diadema antillarum. Next base: position 320,054 of record NW_027271357.1, on the reverse strand, counting down.
GAAACTGGAAGAAGTGAGGGAATGCTGCACCCACAGAACATTGTTACCATCCAATATTTTAGAACTGTTTGGAAGAAGCATAATCCTTTTGAGACCAATAGCATGTTGCATTTTACCTCATCACCTTTTCCTGTTACATATTTCAAACAGGGAAGTGTACCATCTGCCTTAGTTTGACAGTGAGTTTATGTCCTGTCTTGTCCTAATTCATATACCAGACAATCAACAAGGAGCTCAGAGAGTTGAAAGGTCGTTTACGGACAGCCAATGAGGAGCGTGATCACCTGACCAATGAGAGGCAAGACTTGTTCAAACGTCGTGCCAAGCTAGAGCTGTCTGTGAAAGATCTGCAAGAAGAGGTCAAAGGTGATGTGGATGCAAAGGTAAGTCTGCTCCGCAGGCTCTTCAGAAACTACTGATCACAGAAAGCATAATAAGACTGATTCAATCATTATAGGTCATAGTATGGTCTTGTTCATGGAGATTAATTGTGTCAGAGTTAGCACTGCTCCCACAACAGGCTCTATCACTATCATTACTGTATGGTCTAAAGGAATATTGTTGCTGAAATATTGTGTCCAGAGATGTAAACACCAGGCAGAATTCATACACAGGATCTCTAGTGTAAGAACCTAGAGCCTTACCCATAACCCCACAGTGCTCCCACCAATCAAAGACTACAATCAGTTATTGCTTACATCATAATCATCGTCATCATCATCATCATCATCGTCATCATCATCACCGCTGTCAAGACTTGGAGTTGTATGGCTGTAATGATAGCTGTACGCTAGTTTTAATGACTTGTGCTCTTATTTGGCAGGGTCGTATTGAGGTGCAGCTGGAGAAGTTGGATGGACAGATCAGTGCTAAGCAGGGAGAGTTGGAGGCCATCATGCCGCGCTATGAAGACCTGCAACGTAAAGAGGAGCAGTGTACAGCCAGGTAAGCTGGCCTAGACACCAGCATTCAGTCTCACTAGTGTAGGCCCAGCCATTCATACTAGCCATGGCCAGGCCATTTACACTAGCACAGGCCCAGCCATTCACACTACCACAGACCCAGTCATTCACAGCTGTAGAAGGAGGGCTAACATGACAGGATCCAAGAGGTGCAACTTTGATGGGTGATCCACTCTTCAAGTACCATAGAAATGATTTTAGCTTGTTCAAATGCACTGCTTACAAGATTTGGCCATCAATTACGATGGTGTTCACACTGCACTGTGCTTGAGACTGCTCATATAGCAGTAGTCAAGATCCAGATACATTTATGATAGACACAGCTGTTTCACAGGAGCTTTCTTGTAGAAGCAAAAGAAATGATTGGTGTGAAGACAAACAAGGGAAAGTTGTTATTGCTTGTAATTAGAGTCCTCTTTGTTTCAAATGTGAGGGTGATTTTGGCTATGCACTGTTGCAGCTTCTGAGTTCTGTGTAATCAAACTATCTTTGACTGTTTCACACTTCTTCTAGAATTGTTCGGTGACCTTGAGACAATCCCTCACCATTACTTTTCTCTCTCTCCTCATTCACACCGATTAGACTGCAGCAGTGTGAACAGCGTCGGACAGAGCTGTTTGCCAAGCAGGGACGAGGCAACCAATTCACCAACCGAGAGGAGAGAGACAAGTGGATCCGTAAAGAGATGAAATCTCTGAATAAGTCTATCAAGGACAAGGATGAGCAGGTGAGAGATTACTGCAAGGAGTCTGGAGACCATTGTTGAGCTACAGGTTGCAGATAGAAAATATGAGTTAGATCTTTTCACCTCACAATGCTAACATGTATGTGGCTCTCTCAGATAGGCTTTTATCTATAGAATACCTGTGCACAAGCTTTGTTTTTTTAGCCGTTTGAGACAGGTCAGGTATTGTATTGGTCTTTTTCTGAATACTTTGCAACCTTGTTTGGTTATTAAGGTAATTAGGTGACATACTAGTAGTTGATAAGTGGTGAGGTCAGTAATCACCTGTAATGATTTTGAAAGCTGTCATTGAGGGAGCTAATAGACTGCTACATTGGTTGGAATTCCAGTTCCAATTTCTTCAAAACTAGGCACCCTGTGCTCTCAGAAATATGGTCAAATAACATTGTGTATGACGCATATTTTGTCTATGCTAAACTCAGAATGGGAAATCAAAAAGTTGACATCAGTATGTTGTGATGCTCAATTACTCACACATGTAGTTCTGACACAGTGAAGGAGAGGAAAGGTAAGAGTACTTGCACTAGGGTGGCAGAAAGAGTCATACCATTAATGATACCTCCTTTATCCACGGCCAAACATAGATTTCTCGCCTGAGGGAGGATATCACTTCAGACATGAGGAAGAATGAGGACCTGGAGTCCCGTATGTCCAAACTCAACATTGACATCGAGCAGATGAAGGACACAGTGGAAGGATCCAACCGGAGCCACTATGACCTCAAGAAACGCAAGGATGATCTCCAGAATGAACGCAAGTAGGTGTCAGGAGAAAGTGCATGTACTGAAACAGGGCGCTCTTATGTGTGAAGTTGCTCAATGATGCTGATAGCTGTGTAAAAAAGGATTTGGGGCATGTTAGATTAAGATTTGTTATTTCACTAGGTCCTGTTCCACAATGAAAGCATAAGCTACCATATTCTTGCAATGTGTGACATAATTTTTCATGTCACATTGATTATTAAAATATTTATCAAATTCTAATGGCATGATTACAGTACACACATGCAATGTTTGTGTTTTGATTCTCACAAACAGTGCCCTCTGGAGGCAAGAGAACAGCATCCAACAGGAAATTGCCACAACAAGAGAAGAGCTGCACAAGAAGGAGCAGACTCTCCGATCCATGATAGGCAAGGTAAGAAGACTGGTGTGCAGTCAGTTTGTGGGTTTCATTTGTCACAGGAGCTGTGTTTAGGCATGGTAAGAAGACTGGTGTACAATCAGTTTGTGGGTTTCATTTGTCACAGGAGCTGTGTTTAGGCATGGTAAGAAGACTGGTGTACAATCAGTTTGTGGGTTTCATTTGTCACAGGAGCTGTGTTTAGGCATGGTAAGAAGACTGGTGTACAATCAGTTTGTGGGTTTCATTTGTCACAGGAGCTGTGTTTAGGCATGGTAAGAAGACTGGTGTACAATCAGTTGATCATTTGTCACAGGAGCTGTGTTTGAGCAATATAAGAAGATTTGTGTACATCCAGTATGTGTGTTTCATTTTTCACTGTAATCAAGACTGTGAAGAGAAACTGATTCACGATGGCAGCGCTACAAAGTTTCCCTGATTCTGCAGGAGGCTCTCCAAAAACCTGAACATCTCTTTATATCCTGACAAAAGACTTTAAAAAGCCTCCCTGAATAACAACTTACTTTGCTCATTGAGACACAGGTCACATGCAAGTACATGTATCTTCCTGATTGATCTTGGTGATTTCCCTGAGGTTGTTGTGTGAATGTTGGCAGCTCTGCTAGATTGTTGTTGAATTTTAAAAAAATGTCATGGGTAATAATATTCCACTATATTTAAAACATCAATATATGTAACATGCTTGATGAATCAGAGCCTTTCATTTCAAAACCATTAGAGACACTGTGAAACAACTTTCTCAGCAGATAATCCTGATGGTAGTTTTACCTGATATTTGACATAATTTTTATTATCTTGATATGAATTTAGAATGAAATAAGAGGATGAGAGAAGGATTTGTCAGTTTTTCCAGGATAATTTAAATTCATCAAAGTTGTGTCATGTACTAATAGCTGTCATACTGTGTATCCACTCTTTCTAATATTAGCCTGTTATGAAAAGATGATCTTAGAATCTTTTGATCTGTGACTAATTGTGTGGCCTCAAAACACAAGTCACATAATATTAAAAAAGACCACAGGGTGGGTGTGCATCAATTGATGTGATAATTATGGAGGTTGATGTTGAAATATTTTTGTTTGTGTTTCTTTCATCAAAGACTGTGCTTCGTGGGATTGATAGCATCAAGCGAGTATTGGACAACTTTCGAGAGAAGAATGTCCACCATGATGTTCAGGAAGGTTATCATGGTGTCCTCATTGAGAATTTCTCCTGCGCGTCTCGCTTCAACACTTGTGTAGAGGTGACAGCAGGAAGTAGGTAAGGTCACATGACAAGGTGTGTGTTAGAGGAACAGGCCGAGGAGCATTGTCTTTTTCTGTGTATACAAGGTTATAGTAGAAACATTATCACATGTTGGCAGTCATTAGTAGTGTTGTAGAATTTAGAGGGTTTTAAGATCATAGCCTGTGAATAGAGTATTTCCAGGAACAGCAAATCATGAATGATGATATCACCAGAAATCACAAAATGTACCTTAGAAATGGTCACTTGAAGTAAGTTCAATGCTACCTATATTTCGTGATTGTTTATCATGTATTATATGAGTTACTCTTTCAGCAGGGCGCTTCTGAAGATACTTTACACAAATGTTTCAAAATAACAGTTCAAATTCTGTAAAATTTTGATTGGAATTCAGAATTGGCAAAGAAACTGTTTTCCTCAAGAGACTATTTCTTTTGTTTTGCATGTTTCTTACAAATACAGATATGACAGTTCAGTTTGTATGTAGGAGAAGAGTGGATATGATTCATTGACAATTAAGATTTGTAACAGCTGAGCATTACAGAAGCAGTTTTAGATACTACAACAGAGCCTCCATCTCCATTTCTGTTCTGAAAATCTTGTCCAAATCAAAAGATTTAAAAAAAAGTAAAAAATTACAGGCTTGGGAGGTTGGGGGGGGGGGGGGGGGGGGGGGGCAAGTGAGATACTTTTCCAGGCAGTAAAATCTTCTGAAAAACATACATGTTGAAAATATTAGGCATTGCAATTGTGCAGCAATTATTGAACTTTTAAACCACTCACATTAGAAAGAATATGATTCATCTTTGAATTTCTCGGCCATTGCAGGTTGTTCTACCACATTGTGGACACAGATGTGATCAGTACCAAGATCCTGGCAGAGATGAACAGACAGAAGATGTTGGGTGAGGTGACCTTCATGCCTCTCAACAGACTGGAGGTCAGGGATACAACCTACCCAGAATCACCGGTATGTCTCTGACTGCTTGCAAACATTTTTTTTTTCCAAAATTTACTAACAAAAGAGAGAATAAATAAGGCATTACATTTCTCTCTGTTTTTTATTTCACACATTGAATGAAGTGTCTAAACCTACAAGTGTAGGACCTGCTTAACTCAAAAGATACAGTATGATTATCTTCAAAGAGAGGCAAACTCATCAAGTTGCATAATAAACATTACATTTTACATTTGATTTATACATTGACATAATTTGGTGTTGTAAACATGTTTTGTATTCAATGAATCTGTGTTTAACTGTTCTCTTTCTTCTACTGATAATGAAGAGTTAAATATAAAGCCACAATATAGTAGCTTGTGCATTAACAGGATTTGGAATCTACCAAAATGCTCCTTCGAAAATATTACCATGCTTTTTTGACAATGCAAATGGATTATCTGGAAGGTGTCTGTTTTAAAGTATCTGTATTACCATGCACTGTAGCTTTCATTCCAGCCAAACACTGAGTGGTAGACCATGTTATCCCAACTAATGTATCCTCAATTCAAGCTAAACACTATTTAAGTATAAGTATCATGATTTATGTCTTACCTAGGATGCCCTTCCCATGGTGTCTAACCTGGAGTTTGATGCCAAGCTTGCCAATGTCTACAAACATGTCTTTGGCAAAACTCTCATCTGCCGCAACATAGAGGTGGCCACCAGCTTCTCTCGCACCCAGAACCTCGACTGTGTCACCCTGGAAGGCAAGTCATGTTCTTTTTTTTTCCTTTTCACTCCCCCCTGTTTTGCTATTTCTTCTCTTTGTTTTATTATGTGGAGATGTTCAGTGACATAAGAGTGAAGTGTGAACCACTCAGGAGATACTGATAATTCTGTAGTATATGTTGAATTCATGTGACTATCGGATTTTGAGCAGAAGAAAGGACTTCACATGTATAAGTGGTGTCAAATCCTAGGGCAGATTAACCCATTCCATACTTAACCTGAAATCCCCATAAAGTTATTGCACAGGCTACCAGACTCCCGTATTGAATGCGTTAAAATACAGCTTAGTACTGTCATATGACAAACACTAACTGATGAGTAGATTCTGCAGGTGAATATGTAGCTGGCTTTCTGTGTTCTATTCTCATTGACAATTGTTTGTCTCAGTGTCATTTTATGGTGACGGGAGTAGGGAGAAAATTAGGTTCTAGTAATTTGCATGATTGAGACTGTATTTTGGATACTCCCAGAAAGACCTATATACTCTCTATGGCACCCAGTAATTCCAGGCCAGACATCCTAAGAGCTCCTGTAGGATGTGCCTGGGCAACTCAATGAGTCTACATATTATTTTCTATCAGATTCACCATTTAATAACCCTGACAAAGACGTAAGATTATTAAAATTACTTACAATTTATTTCTTTCCCATCAAATTTCCAAACACATTGAGGCATTTTAATCCTCATTTTAGTCATGTGTTTCAAATGCACATATTTCTCACCCAGTCTGCCTACAAATGAGATTCTTTGATGATAAACTTCGGGTTGGTGTATTACATCCGTGTCCTTTAATCCTAACTAGGCCGGACTATTTAGGGAGATGATAGAGCCGGGGGGGCCTCCCAGGCCCCCCCTCCAGATCTCGGCCGTCTACCGCGCGATCGCGACCAAAATTGGCACACACATTGCCTATGATATAATGTAAAGTACCATGAAGTTAATTTTTTCAAAAATAATCATTTACACTAAATTATGCTGATTTATGCATAATGATGCATGAAATCGGACAATTTGGTATGAATCACTAAATAAAGCTCAAAACAGGCACATTTTTCATGTAAATATTCTTTTTAGTGTCCTTAGCAAATGTAAGAGAAAAAATTGCGCATTCAGAAAAAATTTCCTAAGTATTTTATTGTTTTTAAAATTTCTTATTTATTTCTATGTTTTTTCGACTTTATTTTTTTCATTGTTTTTTTGATGAAATTTGTCCGCGACATTGTTCCGAACAAGAAAATATGTTATTAATTGATTTTAATCAATAAAACCCCAAAATAATCATGCTTTTATGAAATTTGCCTGTAAACACAGTTTGCATAGAAATTGTACACAAATTCACGTTCTTGAGCAATTTTTGGTCTGACATGCACTTGCATATTTATGCGCAACTTCGGAACCGCGTGGCCGGGCATCGCAAATTTGGTGTCAAAAGATGCGGGAGACTCGAAAGAAAAAAGTCATGAAACGTTGCGGCGATAGCTTCTTGCGATAGTGGTACATCGCGCGAAACGTAGAGGGGCCCCCCCGGCCTAGTTAGGGTTAAACATCTATTTCCATTTCTGGGTAGCAAGCATTTTTCATAATATCTAGTGCATGGAAACCAGGACCAATCATATTGTTGCTGTTGTCCATGATTTAAAATGTCACTCACCAGGTGACCAGGTGAGTAGGAAGGGTGCCATCTCAGGGGGCTACTATGACACACGCAAGTCTCGGCTGGAGCTGCAGAGTGGTATTGTGGAGCTCCGGACCAGGCTTAGTAACCAGGAAGAGGAATACCAGGTCCTGCGTGACAAGCTTCAGAAAGTGGAGGTTGACATCACTAGCCTCATGAGTGACATGCAGAAGATTGAGACCAAGAACCGCAAGAACAAGTAAGAGGAGAAAAAGATTCTGTTTATGTCAATGTCAGGGAGGGAAAGGAATTTTGATTTGGCTTGCAGGTCATTGTCAGGTTCAAAACACCACCTGAAAGTACATGAGCAGGTCAAGCTGTGTTGCTTATGCCTGCAAGTCTTTGCAATCTTGTCTGTCAGTCATTATGTGTTGAGTTTACCCATGTCACATGACTAAATACCAGTTAGGTGTTAGATCTTTATCAAAACAATCAGAAGTGAGAACTGGAAAGCAAATATCAGCAAGCAACCAAAAGCTGTATGTAGTGATGAAAATGATACCAATACCCTTGATTTTTAGTTCAGCAAGATTCAACCTATATTCTCTTTCTAGTATGCAAGCCTATGTGGTGTGGAACTGAGTTCAGCATGGAAAGTTTTGCAGATAGGATTATCAAAACTGTCAGTCTGTTGTATGCGACATAAAAAATGCATGACAATAAGTGTAAGTGTAAGCCATGTAGTACATGCCAGCTTTATTTCTGAAATGACATCAAGATATTCTGATTTTTTAACACTTTCAAGTCATTTCTGGGTGGTATTACTATAAATAATTCTTTTCTGCAGACTTCTACAGACACAAATGTGTATATGATAACTTATCTTTTCACAAAAGTGACCTCTTGACATTATCATTCTTTCTAGGGACATCTATGACAAGATGCGGAGTGATATGCGTATCATGAAGGAAGAGAGTCAAGTCATCCAGAAGTCTATGGCACCCAAGGAGCGTCGTCTCCAGAGTTTAGCCACCAGTCTGGAGGCCATGCGAAGCACTGCTGCCTCTCTCGAAGAGGAGATTGGTAAATAAAATCCCTCCCTCTCTTTCATATATCTCACCTTTTATACAGGTGACATATTTGTGCTGTAGTTTCAAAAAGTTTGATTTCTGATTGTTTTTGTGGGAAGAACAAGCACATTTATCTGTGGTGAAAATGATTACGTTCTTGTTTTTGACTCTGCTGCATCGTTGGAAGTACCTGGCTTTAACAAGTTGTGTACTACTTTGCTGAAATGCAAAATCTGGAGATTTTTTTTTTTTTTCTGAGTGTGTCTGCATCATAATCCAGTCTAAGAGCAATTAATGAATTTTTCCCAGTGAGGCATTGTATAAAACATGTTTTGTCATTTGAATTTGATAGTTATTAAGAAAAAAAAAAGAATGTGAGGTGACACTAATTACTGATGTTTCTGTACATGTGTAATTTTTGGCCTTGTGTCATGAAGATGTTAACATGTTTTGTAAGTTAGGATAACTGCAAATGCCATGGCAATGTGTACAAAGTTCTCTTACTTCACATGAATGGTTTGTGCCCATTTTTTTATCATATTCAATAAAATGATAAGTAGATGAGTAATGGTAGAAAGATCATATTGCTGTGGATTGCATTGTGAAACAAACCCTGATCAAGTTATGTATAGAGTGTGGATGACAAAGCATACCAAAGCATCTTCAGATAATGCAGCTATTACATCATGTGTACTTACTCCTCCCTAGGCACTGACTTGCTGTCACAGCTGAGCGTAGCTGACCAGAGGGAGGTTGACAGTCTGAATGATGAGATCAAAGACCTCACCCAACAGAACAAGCAAGCCTTGGCTGAAAGGGTCAAGGTAAGATGCTGCTGATTAAAAAAAACAAAAAACAAAAAACACTGATAAACTAATGGACAGAAATACAGTGTCATCACAGAAATGAATGAGTAAGTAGAATACTTTGCAGGGAACTGTAAGTTGTATTGGTAGCTGCAGGCAAATATTACAAGTCACTGATGTAGGTCAGTCTTTTACACAGCAGGCCGACATATGAAAATATATGTCTTCAGTGCGGTAATCCCATTTGTCTAGGCTAAAACAGTTCCTGAGTATACCCTCATACCTCTGCAGGACTTTCCTAGTATTTGGTAATGTACCCATCCTGAGATAATTCATGCAGAATCAGGGAGGGAGCCATGGATTGCAGTTTGCTTGTTATTTCTGTTTCTTCTATGCAGAATTTTTGTGTTATGTTTTGTTTTATAAGACTGCGTCTTCATGTCTAGAATGAAGTATAATTACTCCACAGAACATTAAAGTAATTCAGATTCAATTAGTCAAGACCTCACTGAGAAAGAGTTTCTCATTACACATGTTTTTTAAACCATTCTGACAAATTTTGGAGACCGTCTTGATACCGGAAGTGTTTGGGAGTTTTAAATCAGTCTTAGGGCCACCAAAGAAAAAAGGCCACTTTAATCCCCGCTCCTTCACCCCTCGTACATCCTGATAATTGTTTTGGCTCTGACACTTTCACGTTTGTGTGTGTGTGTGTGTGTGTGTGTGTGTGTGTGTGTGTGTGTGTGTGTGTGTGTGTGTGTGTGTGTGTGTGTGTATGTGTTTGTGTATGATATCAGTAATTTAACTCCTTTATACTCCTTTGTTTTGTTTTTTTATCATATGCAGCTGGAGGGGCAGAAGAACAAGATTGAGAACTATTTGTCAGGAAACCTGAACAGAAAACGTGAACAAATGATGCAGGTGAGATCCCAGCATATTTCCTAAATCACACCATTTCATGTCATTTCTGCAGGATTTGAATTCATGATGTCTCTCAGTCACGGTGGATCCATTAATTGTAGTCTAATTAAAACTTTGGATAGATTGTGTAAAGTTGTTGGAAGAATCGCTGAGCGGGTGAAGGTGTTCTAGAATACGTGGAAATAATCTTGTTATATAGTTATTCCTGTTTGCATTATAAATCTCATTCAGAGACATTATAAGAATTTCAGCAGTTGAAACAGGGTTTGCCACTACTGGACAAGTATTTGTTGCTTTTAGTGCAGACCAACTGGACTTAAACTGTGCTCTTTTCTATCAATTTCTTCTTCAAACAAGGACTACAGATACTCTTTAACTGACCTTTCCACCTCAGTGACTCTTCAATTTTTCCTACCAAAGTTTCAGTGCATTGTTCAGATATCTACGTCTACCAGGGATTCAGGATGACATACCTTTGTTAACACAGAATGAGTAAACCCCAACCACAAGAAGACAAACCTGTTGATCCTCCCTGTATATAATTGACCTTTCTCTACAGGAGCTCCAGGAGATCTCTGTTGAGGACAGGCGACAGAAGCTGGAAAATAGCAGCATGGAGCTGCAGACAGCTGACACAGCTATAGAGACCAACAAAACCAAGCTTGAAGGTGAGCATGTTTTATGTACCATTCCGCAACATCTCACTCATTGTCTCTTACACACGTACATCTTCATTGAACTTCCTTTGCACAGATTACTTCATAAGAGCGATTACATCCTCAGCATCAAATTACTTTGGAATTGCCATGATTCAGTCAGGATAACTGTTGAAAAGAGCACTTATGGTTGGAATGTACAGACAAAGAAAGGGAAATTTTTTTAAATAAAAAAAAGACTGTGGAATATTACTAAGCAAGAATACCATGTTTGCAAATATACATATGTTATTTTGACTTATGTGTTTATTTCTTTAAATGTTTGACTCTTTAAAGGGGAAGGCTAGTAACTGATCAGTGGGAATCAGTGGAAATGCTGGGAGATGATTGTTCCAATCCTTATGGGATTCATTCAAGAGTACATTATATATCTATTGTTGTGTGAAAATTATTTGCTTCAGAATGGTCTCATATTCAAGTAATGTGCAGTCTAATGTTTCCAGGTAAGCGTCCCTGGTCAGTGACGGGGCATTAAACTGCACATTACTTGAATATGAGACCATTCTGAAGCAAATCATTTTCACACAACAATAGATATACAATGTACTCTTGAATGAATCCCATAAGGATTAGAACAATCATCTCCCAGCATTTCCACTGATTCCCACTGATCAGTTACTAGCCTTCCCCTTTAAAATACAGTAACACCAAATCATTTCCACACAATTCTATTGCAGATTTGACAGGTCTTTTTTGTGTGTGATTTTGCTCTTTCTATTAAAATTGACATGAACATGAAGTATAATGCCTCCTAGACAGTCATTGTTTTTCCTCTCTCTCTCTTTTCTGTACACCGCCTGGTAGACATTGAGGCACAGCTTGAGGCACTGAACAGGGAACAGAGCAGCAAACAATCAGACTTGGAGGAGAAGAAGGGCAAGGAGAGGGAGTTTGGAGACAAAATCAGTGATGATGCCAAGATGCTAGAAAAGATGACCAATAAACAGAGTCTGCTCCTCAAAAAGGTGTGGTGAAAACAGTGGTTATGAAAAAGAATAAGATGATGATGAGGAGGAGGATGGGGTGATGATGATGGTGATGATGAGGATGGTGGCGATGATAATGATGCTGATGATTGTGATGGTGATGATGATGATGGTGGTGGTGATGATGATGATGATGGTGATGATGAGGAGAATTATGATGATGGTAATATTTTTGATGAGGATGATAATAGCATGATGAATATTGAAAGAGAACAATGTTGACAACATTTATGATGGCTGCAACATTGATGGTGTGATGGCAAACATTTTTACTATTTTACCTGTTAAATCAAAGGACTGATGATGATACTGAGGGGTTATATGAGCTTGAAATAATATTGTAGAAGGATGAATAAGAACAAAGATATTTTTTGTTGCAATTATACTATAATCCAGTGTGTGATTTTTGGCCTTCATCAAGAGTGCAACAATTGGCCCAGCTGTCAATGTTTATAGCCCTATATTACTTCAGCTGAGTTGGGAGTCAAACTTGAAGATTAAAGTTAATTTGCTGACATTCAGATGTATCTTATATGTAGATCACAACATTGATAAAGCTTTGTGATTCATTTTAGGAAGATAAATTGAACACTTGTTGTGTTGTGAAATTTTCAGTTTAGCAAAAGCAAAAAATGAAAATGATGGTTGAAGAACACCCAACTCAGTCTCAGCTGACAATTTTTTTCTGTGCTCTTCTCTATTTTTCCCTTTAAATTGTTGTTCCTTGGAGCATTTGTTGCAAATATTATGTATTGTTCACTTGTGATATTTCAACGTATCCTTTTGCAGAAAGAAGAATGCATGCGCAAGATTCGAGAGCTGGGCTCGTTGCCTAGCGACGCCTTTGAGAAATACACTCACCTGTCCCTGAAGCAGCTCTTCAGGAAACTGGAACAATGTAACCAGGAGCTGAAGAAATACAGCCATGTCAACAAGAAGGCCTTGGACCAGTTTGTCAACTTTTCTGACCAGAAGGAGAAACTCATCAAACGCAAGGATGAGCTGGACAGTGGTCATGCTGTAAGTTCCCCTTGCCAGAATCAGGCAAACTGAAGCAATCTCTCTTTCAGTCAACAATTTGATATGATCTTATTTGATATGCATTAAATTTTTCTGAAAAAAAAACCAAACTGTCATACGTGTTCTGTCAAACCTCTTTATACTAGGACTTGTGGGAAACGAATCACAGTGACCTCATATAGACAGATGGACCTTATCATTTGATATCACTTTTTATCTATTGGAATAGTCTGTATAACACTCCACTTTTGTGTGTGTGTATATCTGTACCAAAGACCTTTTCCATGTAACTGACGCTCTATTTCAAAAATGAGAACCAAAATTTATGATGAAAAATAATATAATCTCTTTATTGGTTTGCATCTAGTTGCCCTGGGTTGTTGTGTGAAAACTCGGTATGCTGGTAGATTGGACTCCACTTGCAATTGGTTGTAGCTATACATGATAAAATATAAACCAGAGGAGACATCTCACTTGACTGCTGGCCTCACAAAACAGGTTGCCACTGAACACAGGACATTTGGCAATTTATTTATCTCAGGGGGATATAGCATAACCCCAAAACAGTGCAAGCTGCTATTCCATGCATTATTGCACAATCAGCCAATTAGTATATTCTCTTCACCAATTTATTGCAACATTCTAAACTGAGGAAGTATAAAATAGTGATTTTTTTTTTTCTCACACACCCCTTGCCCTCTGCTCCTCTCCGTACCAGGCCATCACAGACTTGATGAATGTACTTGAGCATCGGAAGTATGAAGCCATCCAGCTGACCTTCAAACAGGTGTCCAAGTATTTCAGTGAAGTCTTTGAGAAGCTGGTGCCTGGAGGCAAGGCTACACTGGTTATGAAGAAAGGGGACTATGAGACATCTCAAGATGTAAGTGTGAACAGACTCGCTTTGTGTGAACAGACTCACTTTGTGTGAACAGACTCACTTTGTAAGATGTGATGTAGGCGACCATCTTGTGGTCTAGGGGTCCACATCTTACAAGAGACTTTTCACTCTTAAGACACAATTATGAAAGACTTCACAAAATGGGTTTTACTTCTCTTTGAGAGTCTCTCATAACTTTATAGAGTAACTTTTGCCATTCTGAGATTTATGAAAAGACTTTTATGTGACGTCTTCGTGAAACAGACCCCAGGTGATACTTATCTAAGTACCCCAAACTATGTAAATTTTAAAGACCATTTACTCAGTAGTTGAGACTCAGAAGTAATGCCACTAAGTTGCATCATTGTATGAATAATACTCTTGGAGGTAAAGAATATGTTCACAGCAGGTGAGAGTCTAGCCTTATGTGGCTCTTGAATTGTGCTTATATCTTTACATATTGCAGGACAAGCAGCATTAATGTGTGGAGCCCCAATGCATGTGCTGTAGTAGTGCTTTTTATTATTGAATTCATAGCTTATTACATACAAGATAGAAGAGAAAAAGGTTTATTAAGATGTCCAACCTCCTTCAATGTGGGATAATGCTATGCCTCTGGTCTTTACATCTAAGTTTCTTTTGTTTGTGACTTGAGTTTTCTTCTCCATCTGTCATACACAATGTATCTGTTTTCATATCATTGTTTGTTTGTTCAGCTGGATTCTGAGGGGGCTACAGGTTCCCAGGCAAGTGGTCTCCCCCTGGTGGAGCAGTTCACTGGTGTTGGCATCAAGGTAAGCAAGTCTTCAACATGCCTTTGAGCTTTGATTAGAGAATCACAATTTGCTCTGCACTTTGAATGGAAATACACGCATGCAGCCATAGAAGAAATCAACTTGGCAATTGTAGAGGGAGCTAGACATGAAAATGTATTTTGCTTGAAGCATGTAGCCGTAGAAGAAATCAACTTAGCAATTGTAGATGAGCTAGACGTGAAAATGTATTTTGATTGAAAGCAGCAATTCTCTAAAATGCTGAATAGACAAATTCTATTAAAGCAGTGTCTTACTACTTAACCAACTGCTGATAACTGCCACCTTACCAGTGTATATTGTAATAAATGTACAGTGCACTACTATCAATATATTCAATATTGCAATATTATCTGCTCTGTGTTTTTTATTGTTTATTTGTTTAGTTATAGGAAACTTTTGATATAACAAAAGAAAACTGCCTGTTCCGAGGACTTCACTGCATGCCTTTAACAGAAGTTACGTATGCTGAAGGAAGCTTACCACAGTGATCGTATTTATAATATTTTTCAGCTAATATTTTGTCGCAATTTCAAGCAAAGCAATAAGAAATAATATCAACGTTTTTGATAGGATTGGTGACATTGGTATCTTTCTCTGTCCAGGTGTCCTTCTCTGGTAAAGCAGGAGAGACTCGTGAAATGCAGCAGCTTTCAGGAGGTCAGAAGTCACTCGTTGCCCTCACTCTCATCTTTGCCATCCAGAAGTGTGACCCCGCCCCATTCTACCTCTTTGATGAGATTGACTCTGCCCTGGATGCTATGCACAGGAAGGCTGTGGCAGGTGGGTGCTTCTGAACATTTTTCTCCTTCACCATAAAGAGAGGAAGAGACTAAACTCAGACTTGACTTTTCTAAAATAGTCTCTGTCACAAACATCAATAGGGGCATGATTGACATACATATAACACAACACACCCAGCCTCAACTGCCTCCTATGTCGAAGACTACTTTGGTTCATGTATGTATGCTGTCTCTACTTTGATTGAGATACTGTAATATTACACTATATGATTTCACTTTCATTTTTTCCAGCAATTTTCTTTTTACTCACCTCAATCAATCTTATGGTATTTCATCGTTATTATAAGCATATACATCACCTGACTACAGTCATGTTACTCTTTAACAGTGCACAAAATGGGCATTTCACAGCACATAACAAAAATCAATTGGCATCTCTGAAAGTTTGTGTGGAAGGATTTCAATTTGTGAAATCGGTGTGCTTATTGCAGGACCAAAATGATCTTATTTGCTATTTGTGATAGCAGAAAAGTCAACATAGATGTGGCGTAAGGCTGGATTATCATGGAGCTACAGATGGTAGCATAGAATTCTGTTTTAATTCTTTGTTTCATATCCATCAAAGTCATTGCTGATTTTCATGCTTGAGTAGAGAATTTCATTGCAAACTATCCTCTATTTCTCCACAGACATGATTCATGAGTTGGCATCCAATGCTCAGTTCATCACCACTACCTTCAGACCCGAACTCCTGGAATCAGCCGACAAGTTCTACGGTGTCAAGTTCAGGAACAAGGTAAGTAAATCTCTCGTGGGTCTGCTTCAGAACTCTGGTATATGGCTCCTAGCAAGCAGACTACATAGTCTTTGTGACTTTTATGACCCTTGACCCCGTGTCAAGATTTCCCGTGAAGTGAAAGTTGCCATAAATGGCATTGTGGGAATTTATCATTTTGCTGTCATGCACAGTGTAATAATTTACACTTAAGTATGCAAAAGTTTTGTGTGCACTAAGGTGATACAGCACACTCAGGTTTTTACATGGGTATATCAGTGTAAATACTGTTATATTGAGCTGCATTGTCTCAGTACAACAGACTAATATTGCTTGTACAAGATTGGTTTATTGTATAAAGATTCCTTTTCACTTAAAATACTTTTGACACCAAGCTATGCATTCAGTCATGTTTACCCCACACACCTTTTATCTACTCCCCTGACTCAGCTCAAAATGATATTTATGTTGACTGATTGCAGTGTTGCTCATCCCTAGTAAAATAATTGCAGCTGGCTTTGTGACAGAACTTTGAGAATGCCCCATGAACAGTTTTATGATGAATTGGTCCACTGTGCCAAAAGTATAGACAATTGTCTTGTCAGTGTGTAGCATCGTATTTTACACGAACTGAATGTATAGATACATGATATGAATATGCTACTGTCATTTCCCTCATTTTTTTTTTTAGTCTTAACCTACCCACCCTTTCTGTGTAGTGTGACTAGCCTCGACCGAGGTGTAGACCCACCATGTTTTTGTCTGTGATTTTGAAGTGAGTGCAAAATCTTTATAGATACAGGGGAAACTCGATATAACGAACACTGCTATAACGAGATATCGGTTATAACGACGAAATTTTCCCGGTCCCAAATTTCCTTCCACACAAGTCTATGTAAAATGCTACTCTTATAGCGAGATCGGCTATAATGAAATAACTGCTATAACGAGATAAATTTTGTGACTTCCAAACAAAGAAAAACGTAGTCAATCAAACCTGCTATAGCGAGGTAAAGCAAAATGCCTTCGGTAAAGCTTTACTTCGCCTGTGCTGTCATCTTCCGAGATTGTAAAGCTTGATGCGCCAAAAACTGTCTTGTACACACATATTCATTTTCTTCAGTGCACTCCAGCTAGCACTGCATGTTGTACGTGTAAGTGTGTGTGTGCGCGCACACTGATACATGCAGAAAATGTGGTGGGACGGCCATATGTATACATGACATCATCATGACGTTTAGCAGGTGTGAGGCAATCTGATGCTGTGATTGGCCTTCTACGTAGGGAATTCCCCATCTTCACACACACACGCAGTCATAATGTACATACAGAATGTGTCACATACACACACAGCATTGTGCAGACCATATTTAGGCTTTCCACACAAGACACACCCATACCATAACCACATACCAATCCACAGACGATCTTGATACAATCGCAAGCTATATACATTTACAAATTCAAACATCTACAATTAATAAGAAACACATTCTTGATATTGGATTTCCTTGGCGAAAAACATCTTCTTACCCATAAAGGTGAGTAATTCCCTCACACACAATATCAAGTTATCAGTATTGATTGAAATATGATGGGTAGTCCCACATGTGCAAATTAATGTCTTCATGTTATGCCTAGTCTTTTATGCCTACTGATATAATGAGATATCGGCTATAACGAGGAAAATGACTCGGTCCCGACCATCTCGTTATGTCGAGTTTCCACTGTACAACAAAATCTTCCCAGTGCTTTAGACAAGTTAGCAAGGAATCAGTGCTTGTGGCCAAACACTGACAAAAACAAACCTTAAAGACACTATCCAGTAATGTCACATATGTAAGTAAGGGTTCTACCATTTTATTTACAGGTGAGTCACATTGATGTCATCAGCAAGGACCAAGCACAAGATTTCCTGGAGGATGATATTGCACACACCTAGAATGAAATGGACTGACCCAGGGTGCTTGTTCACTCAGCATGTATATATGTGTATGTTCAACTTTATTCCACTAAGTGTTGAAAGGGACTCAGATTTTGCCAACCCTTGTAATTAAATGTTTGTGTGGCATTGCATGAGAACAGGCTGCCTAGATGTCCTTTTAAGAAATGTAAATACTTGCTGTCGTTGTTACAGATGTGACAAGAGTATTGAAAAGGAAATGAAAGTAAGAAAGTTGCATCATTTCTGTCTCACAGTGTATTCTAGTCGTTTGTCTTGTAAATTGTATCTGTTCATGTCATTATCTCTGTTTTCATATTTTTAGCATTATCAAAAGAAGAGTAAACTGTTTCCTTGGTTTTGCAAAAATGCAAACTTCTCACCAGTTTGACATGCACTTGTATAATAAAAGAAACTAAACTCAGCCAGGCAAGACAAGTTTTTGATTTTACAAGGCGATTCTTGATGCTCCTTTTTTGTTCACTCTACACAACCCGGACAAAACATGATGTAAAGACTCAGCAAGAGTCATGAACTTTGTCAGTTTATTTTGTTTGTTTGTTTTTTGTGCATGTGATTGCTACAATTGAGGGTGATAATATGGGAATGATTGGTGTAACAGGTTTGTAAAATTCACCATATGATTGCTGTAAAGGTTTTGTGTAACTTAGATACACGTATTATAAAAACATAAAATGTAGTACATGTATGGGTGATATGCATACATTAGTAGCAGTTATAGATGTGTTTATGTTTATCTCTTGTTGTGTGTCTTGTGAAAATTTGTTGAAAGTGAATTGTTTCTGCACAGAAAGCAGTAATGACAAGATGTATCTGAAGGCAGAATTATCTTTCACCATTGTAGATAGCCAACAATATTGAAAACAGAAATTGTATCCATTGTAATAGTTTGTCTTTGAATATTATGTTTGTTATTCAAATATTTTCCAACAGGCGTTTGTAACATATGGGTAATATTCACCAATGTATATACATCGTATGTAGTTCTTGTTCAAGGATCTTGTACCAGGTAACTGAGTCTATTCTTCTCTTTTCATACCTGCTTTGCCTTATAGCCGAGATGTTGATTTAAACATTCATATTCAAAACCAGAATTAGCAGGTAACATACTGTCCAGCAAGTCAGGATCTGTACGGTACAAGTTTCATTCAACTTTGAATTTTCACTTTGATCCCATCTAGCTCAATATCAGTGACAAGGAGAGACCTCGCCTGTCAAGCCCTAACTGAATCAGTGCAGTACTCAAAGACTTCACACTTTTATGTCTAGCTGTAACTTTCCCAATTGATATCTTGAACAATTTCCCTTCTGATATAAAGTATCTCAAGGCAAGCTGCTAGTCTGTCCCCTCCTTTGGGTAGAATTTTCTTTGTAAGTTGAATTTTTCATCAACTGGATTTTTTTTTCTTGATTAAGAGTGGTGGTCATTTCATGTCAGTCAGTTCCACATTTAATCAGTGCAGCAGTTCTCTTGGTAAACTTCTCCATCTGCACATGTATGACTATTTTTGTGTTGCAATTAAAATGCGACTTTGTCAGTAAATCTCCTTGTTTGTTTCTAAGTCATTTCAAATGAGTGGTCCTGATAAGAACATATTCACTTGAGATTCCATCATGTGTGTTTTGATAATTCTCGGCATTATGGACATTTGTGAAGCATTACACTCAAACAAAGAAATGCAATTCTTGTAGCTGTAGATCATGGTCCACTTAATCAAGCTAAATCTTGTGTTTAATGTGTAAAGATTAACATGGTGAAAGGACGTAACAATGCTGAGTAATACAAGTGGAATACACAATCGACAGATTTAATAACATTGTAGTGCAAGTAGAGCACACAATGAATGAACTTGATAACACTCCATAATGCAAGTAGAATACATGTACAGTGCACTCCTGTTATAACAATCACGGTTATAACGAAATTCTGGTTACAACAAAATAAAATTCCAGGTCACAAAATTATCAGCTTTATTTTTTTTTTTTATTGTTCATTTGTTCGGTTATAACAATATTTTTATATAATGAATGAAAACTGCCGGTCCTGAGGACTTCGTTATAATGGGAGTCCACTGTACACCATGAACAAGGAGGGTGCCCTGTGCACATTCTTTAGTGCTTACCGTAAGAGGGTATGACATTTTGCATGATCTTTCTTTACGATGCTCAATCATTTATTCTCGATTATTGAAGAGCCTAAATTGTAACATACTATGTAGTAATAATATCTGAAAATATGAGAGAAATTATTACACTGTTTGGACTAACAAAAGAGAATGTAAATCCTGCTTTTAACAGACTAGGTAAAGCACATCTGTGGTTGGTGTGTACAATGTGCAAAGCAGACATCAGTTGGAAATTTATTTATTTATTTATTTATTCAAGATTTCATGCGTGTTCACAAAATAGGAATGCATACAAATGTATGCAAGTACATCTCATATAGCCAAGACAGAATATATACATTAAGTATACATTGATAAGAAGCAGTTACAGGATAGTATACAACTCCACTAAGAGAGCTACATTATTCAAGGTAACGAACACGCAAAGGAATTGCAACATAAGCTTAAAGCTTGAAAATCGTTGCAACCCCCGTGCACACAATCTATATATGCTTGCAAATGATTTAAATGATACTTGATAGGAGTTGGGGGGGGGGGGGGGTATTTACAAAGAGAGCATGGGAACATGAGGGGGAAAGAAGAAATGCATGTGTGGTGCCTATTTGTCCTGTCGGACATTGACAAGAGAGAGCAAGAAAAAGTTTAAAGTGTCAAGTCATTATAAGCAAATTATACTGATTAAATTGATTAAATTTCTCATAAATCCCATTCAAATGTTGATTTCAGGGGAAATATATGATCACAACAAGTTTAATAGTTAATAGTATCCAGGAGTTCAGCGTGAAGCTGATAATAGAATATGTTTGATCGACCTTTTGAAAGTAACTATCTTTGTAAATTACGAACATGCTGAGGTAGCGCATTCCAGACATCAGGACCGCTATGTTTGACTGATTTATAGGCTAGTGCAGTACCGGGGTCCACTAAATGTATATCTGATGCTTGTCTCGTGGGATACGAGTGAACTGCACTGTTAAGTTGAAACATTGTCGAAAAAGAGACAGGTAATAGATCTTGCTTAGAACGAAAAATGGAGAGGGCAGTCTGTAGGAAATGTATATCATCTACTTTTAAACATTTTAATTTCAAGAACAATGGGTCTGCATGTTCTAGGAAACCAGACCCTGTACATATGCGAAGTTTAACATTCACATTGTTATATCCATGACGTCATACATTTGTGTACATGAATAGTTAGACAAGGAAACAAGCCAACAAATTCTCTTGAAAAAGGAAAAAAAAAATGAGATATGATCATATGTTTTACCAGCATACAATACTCTTTTACACAGCTGCTGAAGTGGTTACGTGAGCATACGTTGCATAAGATGAAGGGGAAAAGTTTGAATGTAACAAAAGTTAGGAGCATTGACTCAACCATTGATACCCTTCCATCAGTGTTCTTCGCTTTAGGGAGAGATACAACTTTCTTTAAATTAAAAACAAACAAAGAAACTATCAAAAAGAGGCATACTGTTCTTTCACACTGCAGCTGAAATGGATTCGGGAAGGCAAATCTGAGAAAGCTTCAGATTTCAGCCATTCTTGTAGGCCATACTCTTTTTATGATATGCAATATGTAGCAAACACTGGGCTACATTAAACACGTTTGTCTTCCAATTTGGCATATACACCGACATTCAATTGATTGCTACAATGTCAAAGTTTAAATGTTGACTTGTAGCAGGAACACATACTATGATTACACTCCTGGAACAGAATTGCTTGAGCAGACAGTCAACATGCACTGACACACGTCTACACAAACAAAAGCAGTAAACAGAACAAAATAGAATACTTCCCCATGTTTGGTCACCATTATTAAAATGCTTGGAAGTGCTCACCATTTTTATTACATGTATATATGCATGTAATTACTTTGGTAGCAATGGCCATGTAACAATATAGATTTCTACTTTTGTTACTTTATAAAAGTACGTATTGTACTAGCATTTAGTTGCTTGGTCAAATCATCATTCGGCAAGACCCAGTGTCAGGATTGCATCAGAAGGCATGATGGCAGTTTCCTCGGAACGGCATTTTCATGTCTTCACTTGTTTCTCGTCTGCAGCCTCCCTGAGGGCCGTCCTGAGGGCCGTCGCTAGTGCCTTGATGCCCTGCAAAACGACAAAATAATGCCTGGCACAGTCAAATCAATTATTTTTGTGGAAAATCTGTTGATTAGACCAGTGCATGGAAACGTGTGGAGCAATCATACAGCACCCATTACACAAGAGTTATCATCCAGAACTGCCACCATCTTTGCCCGCTAGGATGAAGGTATTGTCAATCGGACATGCACACATAATTTCTAGGGGATGAACCATGAAAATGCTCCCATCCAAGTCGAATTCTACATCTATTATCATTTATTTTGTCACTGAATTCCTTTAGCACTTCTCAGTCCCTCAAGGACAATAATGTTACAAAATGACTTTTTGCTTTACACCGAGTGGTGTTGAGCTACCTGGAACAAGGAACGTGTCTTCTTGTCACCTTTTGATATACTTGATAAGTGATCGAGATGAAGCATTATATGCAGCAGGATTGATCGACAAGAGTATCAGCTGAGAAGTTAGATTAAAAGAGGATCTCCATTTCATATTGACATTAGTTGAATAAGAGAGAGAAAGATTCTCGAAAGTCAGACAAATAATGGATGAGTCATTGAATCTTGACAATTTCTTATGTTGTTGTAAAACAATATCACTGGTCATAATCTACATATCTGTAAATTAGACAAGGTGATGACATTATCGCCTTAAAGGGTGTGTACAGTTCTGGTCGAGGTGAGGATTTAGCTTTTAACGTTTTGCGAGATATTCAGAACCACTCAATGAGATGTCAAAGAGCATGCAATTCTAAGGGGTAGTATCAAAAGCAGGTATGCCTAGTTAAAAAAAAGTTTTATGAGTGAGATTTTCATGACTCGGCATCTCGGCATGCGAATGTGCACGCGAGCGAGGGTGTGGGAGGGTTTTTTTCCCCTGTGGCCTCCCACGGTAGGGAGCTTTTTCAATATTTAGCTCTTAATGGTGGAATCAGGTGCATACTTAAGTGACTATTTTTTACTTATTTTGAAAGACAAAAGGGAAATATACCTTCATTTGCAACTATCACTTTTATCTTTTGAGCTTTGCTCATTATTATAGGCCCAAGTTGCAGACTTGGCCCGATGCGTGAGAAAAATGGGTGCCATGCGTGAGATCGTGAGATGGCCCCTAAATGCTTGAGTCTCAAGCAGAATGCGTGAGACTTGGTAGCTCTGCAAAAGATGTATGAAAATCGGTTCTGAAGTGGCTGAGATATCCAAAAACAAGGTGAAACAAAGAGATCCTAATAAAGTTGAGGCATGTAGTCTTTTATTATTATCACTTTTTTGGATATCTCAGCCTTTTGAAAACGAATTTTTATCAAATAAACGTTGAATCCTTCTTAAAATTACATGCTCTTTCACATTTCATAAGAGGTTTTTCATTATCTCACTTAGGAATGTAAAAAACATGAATCCCCACCTCAACCAGTACTGCACAGCCCCTTTAAGGTAATTTTTCCCAAATAATAAAAAATAGGTGTTTCTGTAACAATGTATGCCTATGAACAGTACCTCGACTGTAGGGCAGTTTGATGCCAAAGATTGAATTTCTTTCGGGAAAGTGAACATGATCTTTGTGTACGCCTTGAATTCAAGAGAAACTCGGCAAGCAGTTACAGAGCATCGCATTAGCTTATTTTAATAAATGCATTTGTGCCTCGTGTTACTTTCTTGAAAGTGGAAAGCAATCAGATAAGGCTTCATGGTTTTCTCTTTTTTGAAAGATTTGAAGAATGATGGTAGATGCTTACCTCATCTAACTTGTCTTCCGTACACGGGGTGAAGGCAAGCCGGAGGTATGGGCAAGGGGCTTGGTGATCGTGGGCAAAGATACTCCCTGGTGTCATCATGAATCTGTTCTTTATGGCGTGGTCGGTGAGGAATTTCTCCCCGTCGTCGATGACGGTGGCCTTAATCCAAAGAAACATGCCGGCCTGAGGCACCGTCCAGGTCGCCAAACCTTCGAATCACAAGTAGGATTACATCCCTTAAAGGCACTTCAGAACATTTCGTGCTCTGGTGTAGTTCACATAAATACGGCACATCTTTTGTTTTAAAATGGCCAATTAACTGGGGCCGTGTAGAGGTATGACCGTGGTTTTACGTGAAGGGGTGATTTGAATCTTTTGCTTCCTCGATCAAGCGTGATATAAGTCTTACTAGACATCTTCAACCACAGGGCTACCGTTTTCAATCATCGATGATACTTTGTCTTTTTCAGTGTGAGTTCAGTATCCATTCTGCAAATAATCTTGAAATGATGAATTCTATGGCAGGTCAAGATAGCTATTTGTTCACAACAAATTTATAATGAATAATGAGTGATAATGAGTGCAGCAATGGATATAGTAAGTGTTAAAGATTTCGTTGATGACAATGCTTACAATCCTACTACTGTACACTCCGAATGATGACCATGAATGCTGTAATAGACCAGCAGCATGACCATGGACCCTCAACTGTCAGGTCCCTGGTCCGAGTCGGCTGGCAGCAGTGATCTCAAGGCAAGCACTTTTAATATCCTCATTGCTTCGTCCTTCAGAAGGGACTGAAAGCTGTTAGTCCCGTTGCTCCTGAGTAGTCTCGTGTGAAGTGACCATGTTGAATAAATCCAAACAATCAGACAGGCAACTGTCATCATGATTATACTTGTATTGATGATAACAATGGTGATGAAAAAGTGAGGTATTTTGTTCAAAGCATTTATTTTCTCCTTCTAACACAGAATGATATAATCAACACTAAGAGTGATAAAAACTGACAGAGTACAAGTTTCTTATACCCTTGAGATGTTTTTCTGCACTCTGTTGAGCGAAGTCCCGTCTCTTCCAGTAGAAATCCCTTTGATCGTTGGCATTCCGGAGGAATTCTTCCATCCCCCACTGTCTCAAGAGTTTGTTCAGAGTTACCTTTAGGAGACGAGATACGATCGCAGCCTATTGTGACGCCATGTATTAACAGTCATGTTTCTTGGTGAACAGTATCTTCGGGAAAGTTACGTAATTTTGGAATGAGGCTGAGAAGGTACAACATATAGCAACAACTACCAACCCTCGAGAAAATTGAGGTATTATAGGAGTGACTGATATACAACAACTAAAAAATTATCATTTTAGATAATTTTTTAACTTGGAGTCAAAAGGGGCCTGAGCTTTCGATCCTACCAGAATCTTCGTCAGAGGCAAAATGACCAAAATGACCGTCATTTTACTCCATTGGCTCGCCTTTATTGGATAAGCAGTTTTCAGCAGCTATTTTTGCTAATTTTGTAAGTTTTTAACTCAAGTAACTCAAGCAAAAAGAAATGTCAGGACAAGACTTTAAAAGCAACGAATTGAAGGGGATGGCTAGTAACTGATCAGTGGGAATCAGTGGGAATGCTGGGGGATGATTGTTCCAATCGTTGTGGGATTCATTTAAGAGTACATTATATATCTATTGTTGTGTGAAAATTATTTGCTTCAGAATGATCTCATATTCAAGTAATGTGCAGTTTAATGTTTCCAGGTTAGCATGCCTGTACAGTAACGGGGCGATTGTTAACGGGCCGTTAACGATCGCCCGTTGCTTTCTCCTCCTCCTCCTCCTCCTCCTCCTGCACCCCCTCTTTTCGACCTTGTTGGGAGATGTAAGTCGTAATAAATTCTCCAACACAACTCTCTAAATTATCACACCTGTGTTAAAACGCTGGCATGTTGCATCATATACTGCAGCTCAAACAACATCTTTGTCACCAGAGCATTCGGTCCACTGAGCCAGCCTGCGCGAAAACTGAAGAGATTAAGTATCATGAAATTGGTTCATGTATCAGGTAAAATCTTCAATTGAAAAAGTTACGGGTTCTCATTGCTGGGATATATCTGACTCCTAAGAAAGAATTCCCGAGTTCGGCTTGGGATAAGGTAAAAGGATATCACAAGATGTCCCTGAGGCATTTGAGACGGTTAGGGAGTAGGGCCAACATGTATTTCGAGATGCTATGTAGGCTGACAATGACGGCATAGGTCTGAAGACAGATCAGTGCGTATGCATAATCATTTCATTACTATCACTTCTGTTACTCACTACATAGTATTACTACATTTACTGTCTTACGTTACATTAACAGCTACTACTATACGATAATATACTCCTATCAGCTCATCATGCAACCATAGTCCTCATTCAGGTTACGATTGAGCTTTACGCTTTATTTAAGCTTTCATCACGACTGCTGACAGTGTTACGGTATCGAATAGGATATTACAGTCAGTTGGTAATGTCGCAAGTTCATGCTGAGTGTTATTTTCAAATCCTTTTATTTCAAAGGCTGCAAAAGTTGAAATTAATATGTTTGTTTAACGCTGATCAATGCTAATCCAGCGCATATGGATAAATCAGAAAGATATTGGTGTTGCAATATGTATAATATGCCCTGCAAACATTTTGTTGGTATAAATACGGATAATGACATTTCGTTGCACGAATTCAGCTCCACAATATCATCCCAAACCTACACTACAGTAGACCACTAACCATTCACAGGGAATATTTCACACTGGACAACCACTTTAACCGCAACGGGTGTAGTTTTAGTATTAATCAGTGGGGTGCACCAGTAGAGGATGAAATATGGGAGGATATGAACACGAGCACTGCATAAATCACCTCCTTTGACACGGGGAAAGTAAATCTGCTTTAACAGGGGCGGATCCAGGAATTCCGTAAAGAAGGGGCGCACGCACCCCTCCCCATTTTTTTCTTTTTATTTTTTTTTTCAACAAAAAATAAAGGGGGAGGGGCATGCGCCGGTTGCGGTCCTCCCTGGATCCGTCACTGTTTAATGCCTATAAGAATTGCTAGCTTTAAGATTTCTTCACAAACACCCAACCAACTACATCTCTTAAATTAAGTGAATGACTGGCAATACATTTAGTACAACATTATTATATCATGCAGTATTAAATCGTCTTACCCTGGTCCCATGAACTTTGAAAACGTGTCGCATCTCACGACTCTTCCGTCCGTATCCATGGAGAGTAAAGACGGAATGCGAGACTTTGGGGAATATAGTGATGTAAAGAAAATAAAGAGTAAGAAAGATGATTTTTACTCCATTGTATCAATAGTTTGACTCTGTTCCTGATTAACGATAAATACTAAAATGAGATTACTAAAATGACCAGTTACAGAACACTGATACGATGATTCCCTTCATTCCTTCAAATCATTATGACATAATCATCCCGAAACTAAATTTAAGTTAGTAAGTCTTATTGCTTTTGCTACCAAGAAAGTGGTGCATGGTTGAAAATTTCATGTAACAAGAACTTGTGCGAAACCTTGGGTATGACAGCAAAATATGTCTCTAATTCAGATTTACGAATTGCTGGGCGAGTGAAAATCCCTTGTCTATATCAGAAAAGATGTTCAATTGAAGAAGACAATGCTCGAGTGTTTGTACAATTAATTGTCTAGTCAGTTTCGCTTTTTTATCCGTTTCTTTTTGTATACTTTTGTGTTTACCTCACTGAACTGTAGGAAGTAATAGGCATCGTCCTCTATGATAATAAGGTTGTATTTTCTCGCCAAGGCGTAGATTTTGTGTCGTTTTTCCAGAGACGTCGTTTCCCCGGTCGGGTTTCCTCCGTTTGGGACAATGGTAAGTACCTTGGGCCGCTTGTCCCTTTCAGACGACAAAAGACCCCATGAGAAAACAAAGAATAGAGAACAGCATTATCATCATCCACTGTGAATGGACAAATTACGGGATTGAAGACAGATAATGATTGAGTATCAATCCTATCCTAATGAGGATATTGTATAGACCATCTACTCCGATGATTGAAGACATTGTTAACGGATATGTTGCCTTTGTGTCATTTTCATTTCATTTCTCACTTGTTCACATTACTACTTCCAGTGTCTATCTATGGTACGTACTCATATCGGTGGCTGAACTATATTGGCTTCCACTCGTATCCAATCAAAGTGTAAAACTTTAGCAATATATCTAGTGATATTTATTGTTTTCGATCAACTTCCACATATTCATTCTCTCGCCGAAATTCAAAATAATGTATATTCATAACTTTGTTTTTTTTCTCTAACTTTCGCTGAGTAGTTTTCGTATATTCCTGCATACATTGAATCCACATATCTCTTCGTTTTTTATTCCATGTAAAGGATTACATTACTGCGTCCCTTTGACTGTTAGCTACCAGTTTTCTTTATCTTCTGGATTCCAGCGAGAGAGAGTTTCTTCCAGATGCTCGATACTCGGTCCGTCACTCTCCACCCGGTACGACAAAAAGTCAACATTCATGAGCTTCAGCTGTAATGATTGAAATCATACAGTAAATGGTTGAGTCAACTGGATCGAACTTCACACATAAACACATGAATACACACGCATACCTGTACATACACACTCACCCATCCCCCCCCCACCCCCACATGTAGGCCCTATACACAATTATCCATATCTGACAATGCCACAAAAAGGGAAGTGTTTATGCCGTACAGAAGCGCACGCAATCACACACACACACACACATATATATATATATATATATATATATATATATATATATACATATATATATAAACATTTCATGTCCTCATCTCCCTTCTATCGCGGAAGAACGTTTTGATTTTCAAAACACCATTATGGAAAAGCATTAACACATGAATACTCTCATTGCCTTATTTTTGTCCCATAAATTTCTGTTCATCTATCTCACCTGTCCCATAAAACTACTGTAGCCATATTCGGGTAGCAAACATTTGTCTCCTTCATTCAACAGGGTAGCCGTAGCCTAAATGAAGAGTGAAAGATAGTAATACATGACAAGAGAAAGTCTAGCAAAAGTTAATGTCGAACATCACACTCCACAGTTTATTATAGTTCAGTATAGCATGCTGACACTAGCCTTTCTACGATCGAATGATGTTATTCAATCATGTATGTGGAAGTCTGAAGTCCACGTACGCTCCTGAGTGTAAGTGAACTTTGTTTGCCTACAGCTGTCTCTTTGAAAAGCAAATAAATGACCTGAGAGTAAACTGAGCCATATTTCGTTTATACTTGAAGTATAGTCATGTGAGAGTACCTAACTCTGGAAAATACTGCCCCGAACAGGAGATAATAGTGATAACATAATGATTATGCATGTATAGGTCTATACACGTTTCGACTTTTCAGTATGATTTTCGATAGGCAAGACACCGTTTGAGAGATATACGCAAACATAGGTAATTCTCCTAAAAAAGACTTTATAACAATAGTGAGGAAATACAAACTTCCGTTGAGAGTCTAGTGTCGGTTCTCCTGTTGTGATAAAACAGTGATTTATTTCCAGATTGAGTGACACTAAAAATGGCTTTGTCCGTTCAAAAAGGCCCCCTAAAAGTCTGTTTTCTCTCTCTCTGTCTCTCCCAAACGATAACGCTTGTCTATACTCCTATACCCCTATATCAGCGCTTGATGGATTTGAAGGTTGGAGTGTTTTGAAGGAATTCTCTCTGACGAATTAAAAGTTAGAGAAACAGAGGAAGCACTGACACTTTTTTTTTAAAGAAAAGTTATTGATAATCGGCGTATAACTAAAAGAGCACCGTTAACAACTATATCATCAATGGTCGCGTGATCATTTTCAGTTTACTGTACATTCATTTCACATGCTCAAGAAACAAGAAACCAATCACACTAACATCTGAGCAGTTTATTTCGCAGAGTAATGTACAATTTATGTTCACTTCGGTGTTTTAATGCTTTTATAACATCTTCTTGCAAATGTTTTCAGCTCGTCCATAGTTTAAAAACGATGACGATTACTCACAATGCCCAAAGCATGCAGATTCCCTCCAGTTACTATAACACGCAGGGCCTTTTCTTCGTTGGGGTCACCAAAATTTGGCGGATTATGAAGCTTCACTGTGACGTCAGTCAGGAATTCACGAAGGGGAACTATTCTGTGTTGGAAAATGTAGGTGAAAGGAATGAACCTAAATACTACGTATGATATATGTACTTAGATGTGATCGGCTCAGAGAGAAAAGACATTCAAATGAGAAGTGTATATATGATTTTTTTTTAATCCTGCTTTGAATGGGATTGAAGGAAAGTTGGACTACTGATATGTCGTGAAGTTGTTTGGTAGATTATCATGCATACTGTCTAATACAAAGACAAAGTCGATATAGGTTGTCTACTGTATAGAATGATGGAGCAGTATCGCAAAGCCTCACAATATTATAACCGTGCATGCTATACAGAAAAAAAAAGCATACTAACCTTCCTACAACATATAGGTTAGAAATGTTGCCACATATCTGTGGATAACTCATATCTATAAACATTGCTTGTAAAAAATAATGGACATTTTTGTGAGCATGCCAAATTAATACAAAATTGTAATCTATTGTTGCCTCGAACCACATACACCTTATTGAAACTATTTCATCTGAAAGTGATAAGCGACAGAAAATTTTCACTGCTTGCTCTGATTTCAATATTATCTTTAAAACTATGAATATATAAAATATATTCCCATTCCTCAGATTTAACTAAATGATTAAACAACAGAAATACATATAGGGCTATATGTCAGTATTTTGTAAATATCTTAAGTTATGATGAACCGAGTTTCAAGACAGTGATGGAGGGCATTGCTCATTTTGACTGTTCTCTTTAGTCGATCTTTGTAGCCGAGTAGAGCTCCCTCACCCGTCAGAATTATTGTACTGCTGGGCGATTCTCATGTCTTCCTTGTCAAGCTCGAGGGAGGAGCCATCTCTACAATGTGATACAAAATAATCATTCACAAAGTGTTAGGAAACACAGTAATTGTTCTATTTTTATTCTACTGCATTTGTCTTACAATAGCATGACGTCAGAACTTTTTCAGTCTGCTGACTAAGTGTTGTTTTTTTCCCCTATTACATTTGATTTTGTTTGAATAATTGTGTCCATTTTAGTGACATACATTGTTATCATTACCATTTATTCGACAAGTTTCAAACCCAAGATTGTTAGTTAACAGCCTAGCTATTCCACTGCACAATGGTTGTTCTCTCACATTAGGCCGGTTATTAATGATATTGTTCATTATAGATTCCCACAAAAGTTTAATCGCATTTTCATACTAAGGGGTGTCAGTTGTGACAATGTTTCTGTTGTCGTTTTTGTTGTTTTTTTCACTCAAGCAATGTTTCGTCAGGAGATATGGCAAGGGGATCTATCCAATGAGAAAAACACCTACCTCAGTTCAAATTTGGCTCCAACAAAGTGCGATCTCTCATCAGAGGTGTATCCCGGCGCCATGTTTACCAGTGGTGTAGTGGAGTCCCTCACCATTTTGGCTGAATTGTTTGAGGCAGCGCAGTATCGTGAGAAGAGAAGATTAATATCATGGTCGTGATTATGTCATGAAAAGCCTGGTTCAAGAGAGTAGCTACACGGACTTGAGTATTGATAGAGATAATTATTGATGCCATCATTGGCTTTTGGAATATTTTTAGTCACTTTTTTCAAGCTTGATACCGTCAGATTATTAGATATTATTTAGGCCTAAAAAAAGCAGACAGAGAGGTTACCCTTCATACTCAGATATACACACCAGTAAAGGGTCAGAACACCCTTTTGACAGTATAAAAATCATGTAGTCTTTAATTCTTATCGTCATCTAAAATCTATGCTGTAACATTATGTGAAGGGCTGTTTTAAATCGAAAAGAACAACAAGGGAAACACAAAATGATGAATCGCCCGCATTTCGCAATTTGGGATTATAAAGTTTTTCTACGTAACTTCATTGACCTTTTGACATTTGACCTTGTCCGATTTATCTAATATTCGAACATGACCGGCATCATACATAGGTGATGTACCCTGTGGGGAGAGATTTGTGGTTATAACTCAAACCTGTGGAAAGCTTTTTACACCACAAGATTATACGGCACTTAAATCAGGAATAGTTCATTGATATTTTGACCTGCCCTGATCTTGGCAGCTTCACCTATATTCGGTTTTGTGTGTGTGTGTGTGTGTGTGTGTGTGTGTGTGTGTGTGTGTGTGTATGTGTGTTAAAAAAACCGAAGCCATCCAATTCAGTACGTTTTGAGTATGATAGGTCCCAACGTAATGGTGGGCATGCAGGACACGCGAAAACATTGTGTTTCAGACGGACAAGCCTCTTAGGGGTCTTCACCATTTTGATACAACATAATTAGCAGTCATAGATTCTTTACGGAGTTTCAGCGAGAATTACGAAGTAAGACTTATCAGACTTGATGCATCGGGGGTAAACCCGTAGAACTTTGTCCTATTTATATTATGAGAGGGATAAAAAATTCTGCTTCACTCTTATAGGATGCTTAATCTTATACTCCAGTTAATACAGTCATATCAATACTTCGGCTTTTCCAGTGTTTTGTGTTTGGACTTGTTTATTTTGTTAATTCTATACTTCATTATGAAAGGAAAAATATGTCAAATATTTGAAAAAAAACCCTCTCCGTCCAAGATCCCCCGCCCACCCACCCACACCCACACCCACACACACACACACGTTTAGCATTCCGGGTATGGTTCGTGCGTTCATCCATTCCTTTGCGGCAAAAAGACTCATCAGATTTTCTGCCCATTTCCCTCATGCATCAGTAAGTTCATCTATTTTTATTGTATTTTTCGATTGTCCCAGGTCTTTGGAGCGTGATGCGAGTACTCGTTTCAAGTTCGTCTTTTGTCGACCAGTTTTAAACAGTGTAATTCAATTCCGTGCTATGTCACCGGCTTTCGTCAATTGCAATTCAAATTCGTCGGTCACAGCAGCAGGCAGCAATCAAGTTCGTCTATTTGTATTCAATTTTGTCAGTTTCACTCAAAATCGTCTTCCAAAATATATATAACGTTGTAATAATATTGCCGAAATCGTTTTATGTATACTCATTATCACATTTAACGTCACTTATTATAATCAGTAAATCAATTTCCTTTCACAACGCTAACTCATGTAGGCCTACTTACACCTAATTTAAATACGTTCATGTGGCATTATTATCATCATCATCATTTCATTATTATTATTACTATTATTATTATTAATACCATTATCATTACTATCATTATTGCTAGTATTATTATTAATACCATTATTACTATTATTACTATCATTATTATTCTTTCGTTAAATATCTATACAAGGTGGCCCCGTCAGTAATCGAGTAGTACTGTTTGTACCTCATATAATGATGGTACTAAAGCACAGCGCTCATAGCAAAGAAATGTGCCTGCTTCATACTCATATTCTCATATTAAATAAAGTAACGGGCTTTGATTTTTGTTGGTCGAATAAAAAGTCTTCATAAACATGAATTGTGTCACCTCAGATACAGAACATGGTTGAAAATGATTACAGATCTGGTTTACCCTCCATTTAAAGGCCCACATAAAATACTTGACAATTGATTTAAATGATGAAAATGTGAATCTGTTTGAAAACGACGAACTTGATCCTGGTAGTCCTAACTCGCTAGCGTGGGTATCTCATTGGGTTGGGGACTGTGGCGACCTGATGGCGATTTACTGAGTCTTGCTGGAGCCTATAGCCGGGTCTCCGGAGAGTCGTGAGAGAATCGAATATGTTCGCTTTTTCGGAGACTTTAATTCTCCAGTCTCCACCTTGTCTCGGAGATGTCTCCGCGACGTTTTCGCGTCGGTCGTGGACACATCGCAGAGTCATTGTCGGGAGTTGCATGCAGCCAACTTTCCTCGGCCGTGAAACAGACGACTTTCAATGAGAGAAGGTTGACAAATTTGAATGCTGGTTTGTTTGCTGTTTGTTTGTTTGTTTGTTTGTTTGTTTGTTTGTTTGTTTGTTTTTTGGGGGGTTACATTTTATCGACAACAAAAAAAAACAAAAAAAAAAACAACCGGACATGAACGGATGTGAAATGGCAATGTGTTATCAAACCTGGAATTTGAACGCAGTGATACCCCTATTCCACAAAATTTTTTTCTCATCGGTCACTCGTCGGAAGAAATGTTCGGTACTTCCGGCCACCGCCACCAATATAGAAGTGTATTGGATCGCAATCTGATGTATCCGACTTGTGTTGGTTGACTATCAGGCCATTCTCTCGATGAGGCAAGATATCGTCCGATGAGGATCATGCGCAACGTGTCTGGCATTAACTTGATGTAGACCAACACAAGTCAAATCAATTCATCAGACTGCAAGCCGATAAACGTCGGTTGGTGGTCGGAAGCACCAAACAGATGATCGAGTGTCCAATGAGAAAAATCTCTGTTGAATGTGGGGACATAAGCTTTAACATATTTGATATAAGCTATGATTGAAATTGCATACTGATGAAATTAAATGAACGTTTGAATTATTGTCAGTGATCAGGTAATGACGTCTTTCGTATATCCGGTATAAAACACACGACGTCTCCATCCCCTACACACACACACACACACACACACACACACACACACACCTGTTCATGGCTGTGACTATAGAAAGTATACGTTTCACCATTTCTCTTGTTTTCTGTTTTGTATAAAAGGACAATGAATGATTGCCACGAAATAAGAATGCCAATCAATGTTCTCATTTATAGGCAACGTGGTATACGTGAGTACAGCCTGTATAATCAAAGTGGTACACACAGGTATGGATGTGTATAAACCCAGGTTATACCACACTATCTCGCTGATTCATTCCGGTGCAATGTTTGCAAGCAACCTTTGTGTTGAGCTATGGAGTCCGGTCACCTTGCCATGCAACAATCACTACAATACCACCATTTCTTGGCTTACCGTAACGCCGTATTGGCGAAGGACGAGATAGCTTAGCACGACGAGAGAAAAACTCCGTGTAATCCATCGCGGCCTGCAAGTGATTGGTAATCGTTGTGGGAACGAACAAGTGTGACTGTCTCCAAACAATTTACGCATGTATTACGAAGTGCTGTTTAGACACCAGCCTGCATTGCTAATGTATACAGCTAGAATTCATCAGTTCAAAGGCTAAGCTCTCCCGGCATGTGAGAGTTATCTTGTTCGATCCGGATGAATGTACTCTTTGAGAAAACAGCAAAGATCAAAGGAAGGATGCCATGATGGTCCAGTGTTCACAAACCCTATATCCTCCACATACCGAAGTTCACTCACACGCGCAAACGGTGCCCTTTGAGCTGTGGGACAGAGTTGCAAGCACTCTTGACTGCATCTCGACCCTAATAGATCCAGGCCCCTGGGGGAACTGCACCCTTGAGTTTTTGGAGCAGGGGGGCATTATATTACACCCCTGTGAAAAGTTTTGGGGTGCGGAAGCACCTTCAACTTATGCGTGTCCATGTATTATACTGTAATTGACTATACACTGTAGTATTGCAATATGTGTTCATCATGCAATACATGTACACGCGGTCTATGAAAACAAGACAAAACAAACATACAGAGAGTTGTCATGTCAGATCAGGGGGCGTCTCATCACCTCCTTGCGGATAAAATAGCAAGGAGAGTCAGTAAGTCTATAAGATGTGTGTGTGAGTGTGTGTGTGTGTATGCCAAATAACCTCTTTGGTGTATGCATTGTGTGTGTACATGCGTATTATTCTTTTTTGTAGTGCGTAGGCCTACTAAATCACAGAATTTCAGTTCTAAAAAATTATGATAAAGAAGTTAAGTTCCCCCGTGCAAGTGGTAAAGGGGGCGCACGCCCCCCCCCCCCCCCGATTTTTTCTTTGTATTTCTATTGTTTTGACAAAAAATAAGGGGGCTCGCGCCCGGTGCGCTCACTGTGGATCCGCCCCTTTTGACTGTGTTGGACGGGTGGTTTTATAGCACTCTAACTCTGAACAGTCTTGTGTGGATTAAGTATAGACAGTGAAAATACGCACATGCTGAACAAAAAATGACATGGTTTTACGATTTAGCCATTCACATTGTGCTGGATATATATTTTTCTCTCTTTTGGATTTAGTATTTTCCACATAATTATATGATGCCACCTAAAATACGCAATAGATCGCTGAGTTTCAATTCTAAAAATTGGAAAGATTCCTCACATGAGAACCTGGATATCCCTCCAAACACCTCCAACGTCAATGGATTTCTTTTTCTTACTTTTTATAGGAAATTTTGGAAATCTGCCACCTTAAATTGTTCGCTGCATTACAAGTGTTAAAGTTCCTCATATGCACTCAGCAAAAAAAAGAAAGTAAACGCTTTTTCAAGTTTATATTTCTCATAGAATATTTGGCTGAAAGGTAATGTATTATATACCATATTAAAGGTAATTCAATTGGCTATCAACCTGGTGGGTCAACAAAAAGGGGGTATTTTACGCATGAGTGAACACCTCAGTTTATCTCTTCCAGTCCAGAAAAGTAAAAATTGCAAAACTGAACAAGTTGTCATTCTTGCGTATGTGCTCTCCCATAGAACAATAAGAACAAACAGCAAATTTCACACAAAAGGAAACATGAATTAGGTTGCAAAAATAAATCTTTGATCTGTATGATATCTTTAAGCCCAAATGATCAATGAAGGCTAAAAATAAAGGAGGAAAGTAAAGAATCTTATGTCAAATTTGAATTCAAATGAAATAAAAAAATGTAATAATTAACAAAAATGGTAGAAATTTGAGGGTTTTTTCAAATTAGGAAATTGTATATAAAATTTGATTCTTGAGTTTGTCTCATGAATTCTTAAACCACTAGATTAAAAGAAATAGATAAAGAAATTCTGCTCATTTTATCATGTATGCTTATTATTCCCTATGTCATTTGAAGTTTGATTTGACAGAAAATTCTTATTTTCCCCCTTTAATTTCCTATTTTGCTTTTCTTAGAGGTTATAAAGAGATAAAGAGGATTCCACTCTCAATCTTCGGTCCAAACCGAATAGGGGGGTGTTTCATCAACGCTTGTCAGCGCCGACAACTGTCGGTGCTGACCAATTTCAGCAAAATCCTTGGTTTTGATTGGCTGAGATGCTCTGGTCACTGACTGTTACTATGGTGATTCAAGTTGACAGCGCCGACAAACGTTGTCAATGAAACACCCCCCTGGTCTAACCCAGTCTGTGGTCTAACCCCGATGTAAATACAAGTAGACCGTTTCTGTAATGTTTCTTTTCTCACATCCGAGTAACATCCGGGCATTGCATTCACCTGCTCCATCCAATGCGCTATGCAGACAGAAATTCACTTGATCATAGGGTAAGCCCGTTGCGCCCATGCTTGTGATGTGTGGTGGACAGTTTGTAATGCATGCAGCAGAATGTGAATACATTAGTAAGGGGGGCATCTCAATGAGCGGCGAATTTGGGATTTCGCCAGGTTTCATAAAAGGTTGCAAGAAAATTCGCAAACAATTTTGCTTATCGCTAACAGTTTTTATTGTCGCAAATAAATTTTGAACATATTATGGCGATGCGTTTGGATTTTGTGTACTATGTCAACAGCACCACCCTTAGAATACTAGTACACGTGTACCGCAATCTTCATGTGGCAACGCGGCCTGCGGCCGGCTTGGTGGTACTGGTGCTGATATAGCTGGTGCAGAGCGGGTTCAACCCGCTCTGAGCTGGTTTTTATGGTGTAGTTAGCTAGCGAAGCGCGCGCATTATAATGGCGGTGTAGCACGTTGCGTGTCCCATTAGTAAAGATCCTAATCCCACCAACTAGTACCTGGCCTACGCACTGTATACGTACGTACAAACGTGTGAGAGGGTTTGAAGCTCTAGCTGGTTGTAGTAGTGCGTAGTTAAGCAGTTTTAGGATCTTGCCTCCGCATTTTTCGACTGTTCGTTATCCATTGATCTCTTGCAGAAAGGGGGATTAGATCCTACAGAAGATAAACGTGAGTAACATAACATATTAACAATACATGTAATTAAAGTCCGTGACTACAACAGCAAAAAGAGGAAAGTTAAGTGCTCTAACGTTAGAGAGTTTAATAAACCTACACATAGACCTGTTTCACGCGGCCAGAGTCCGGCCTTGCGTCAACTACGTGCATCGAGACTCGTCAGGCTCGAATTCTGCAAAGTAAAATAAGCCAGCGTTTGGTCTAAAGTTGGTCTAAAGTCACCTAACCACTCCAGGAGCTAGAGCCTTTAGTAGCAGCAAGGGTCAAACGGACTTTAACGTTAGAGGCACTTAAATCTTGATGAGCTGCTAAATGGCAGTTCCGTTTTCACCCAGTGGTGTAACACGGTCGCTCCTTGAAACTTGTAATGTTTATAGTACTGTTTACAGTGTCAGGCCCTACTAAACTATTTAGTATATTTAGGACCTATGTAGTATTTAATAGCATTGCATTACTAACGTTAGTGTTATAGTATAGAAATTCTATACAGTTATTATACACTTCTCGTTCGGGCTGGTCGCAGTTAGGCTATAGCGTATAGGCCTACCCTGACAAGTGCGTTGTAATGATATGATTGAAGATAGGTCGGTCATTTGATGTCCAAACTCCCAGAAGGCCTATTCTATTTTTACATGTAGATCCTGTTGAAACTAAGGTAGAGAGACAGAGAGATCAAGTTGGTGTTGTGGACTCATTTGACGTTCACTGGACAAGGACCCCATTTCACAAGGACAAGCTGTTGCAAGATTAGAGTTCTAGAAGGTCGTTTGTGTAATGTGTGCATTTGGATGAGGATAACGTACGACCTATCTTGGAATATATGGTCAGGCTGTATGGTCACCATTCATCAAACTAACGACACCCAACGTTAGGGGAGCAATTAAGGAGACTCGAAAGTGTTCAAAAAGTATTAAAAAGGGCCACTTAACGTTAAATGATTCTAGGAATTTAACATTTCATTTGTCGTAGGGTCTTAATACAAATTTTGTCGTCTGCTAACTATACACGGCCCAGTCGCTGTAAAAACGCTTTTTTTTTACAGCGTAGACAGTGAGGACAGTGTAGACTCTTTATAATTATAGACTCTAGTTAGTCGTCTGCGTCATCTATCCCTGCTAAATCACCATCTCCAACTCTCAGAGGCGAAAAAGAGGGGACATGATTGATGTTGACAAATATTTGCATGGTTATTATCACACCAAGTTTGACATGTTGAGTCGTAACACCGGTGGTGGGAGAACTCGTGGTCACAAACAAGGCCTAGCGAAGTTAGAATTTTTTCATGATTATCTTGATATGACTCGAGGACTAGCTAGAGAGTAGGAGGGGAACTACACTAGGCCTACTCGAGTAGCCTCTAATATCACATATGTGACTGTAAAGTGTAGGGTCTACACTCGGTAGGCCTATACATAGTATAAATACCCTTGTAATACACCCTCGTAGTAACGTACCAGAGCCTCTTCCTCTGATCTGTCGTCTTTTTACCTACTAACAGGGTCTAGACACTCTCTTTAACTGGCATAGATCCCTAGTAATAGTATGGTCAACCACACGCACGTAGACCTAGTAGAACTAGTAGTAGTAGTACTGTTGTTAGTGTGAGTGCCATTGTTTTAATAGCTACAGATAGTATACTCGACCCATATCGCATATGGTCAGTTTTACGGTAAAGGGTGTAACTTTTAATTTTTAGCCTTTTGGCCCACCCTGAACACATAGATTTACAGATCTCAAAGAATTTTTCCCATGTGAGTCACCTTATGAGTAGCCACCTTGGGTAGCATAATCAAGTCCAGGTATTGATGCGTTTTGTTTTGACAGTCACATATGTACCCTAAAAATGACTATTTTGTTGCATTGAAATTTATATAACATATTTGAAATGTTGATAATTTTCTACAGCAACTGCAGAGATCTAATTTTTTATGTTAAAAGCATAGTTGTATGGTCAATTGAAATGACCAAATTAGTTTGGTTTGTATCTGGCCCTTTATTTTAGAATACTATGACTTCAAATTTGAGGTTTCGGAGGCTTCATTTTCCGTTAACAATTGTTTACAAACTTTGATGGACAGTAATGATCAGTGGATGTGTTTTGGTTACTTTCTTTTATGCTGAAAATAGTAAGGTACAGCTAAACTTTAGACTTACATCAAAGTTTACTTGATTCTAGGGCTATTTGAAATTTTGTGATAATTTTATTCCATCAAGTGAAATTTCCGTTAGCAGTTTTGAAGCCTCCGAAACAAAGTGTTTAGTCAAATAATATGAATATAGATAAGAGAAGCGACCTAATCTATATGTCAAAATGTAGGATATGGGGCCCTAACCTAATAGACCAAAAATAGTTAAGATCCGCCAAACTCTCTGAAAATAGGTGACAATACAAATTTTCCGTTAACACGTGAAGCCTTCGAGACACATTGAAGCCTCCGAAACAGCAAAAACATCTAATTTGACATTTCTGATAAATTCTTTGAGTGTCTGCCCCAAATTATGCCAAGAAATCATCAACAGACATGGACAGACAACAAAAATAATAAAAACATTATGATACTGCAATAATTTTTTGAGCTAATACACTTTATAGAGAAAAAGTGGTTTCGGAGGCTTCAAAAGGATGTTAACACTACATTTTTGTGATTTTCTCTGGACAAAATCAAATTAGATTTATTGTTCACCCACCCAATGATCGCTTATGACATATCTAAAGATATTTAATCACATTTAGTTTTCTGGCTGCTTTGTTTACTCACCAATATAGATTTACTATACGATTTACCTATTTTTCTTAAACAGTGCAGACGTGTCACACATAACTCACCTTTTCATTCAGCAATAAAATATTAGCAGATGAGGATGTTGCCCCACAAATATGTTTAAACAGTGTATATCAACCAAAAAAGACACAATTTACCCATCACTTTCTACATAACATACATGATTTTCATAAAAACATAAGGCATACCAAATTAATTTTCCAGATGTTTCGGAGGCTTCATTTTATGTTAACAGCATGTAAATGGAATGTTTTGATTAAAATTTTGTAATTCTAAGTCTATCAAATAACTGTTTGAACTGAATGAGACTTAATGATTCCTCAAGCAAGGTGTAGATAGTTGTTTAAATGTATGAAAAGCATTTATTTTGTAGGTTTCCTTTTGGAACAATGGAACAGGCTAGATATTGTGAGTAATGAAAGTGACTTCCAGCTTGCATGCATGCCCACATCATGCAACAGTAGTGCAACAAAGCAAGTAGTTGTGGATACATCAATGTTCTTAAGTTGGATAACTCATTTTTACTCTTGAGAGAAGTTGAAGTGTTGTGACCATATTTGTATCACTCTTCTGACTGGCTAGACTTTGATAATGAAGACCAAACAATTACTTGATTATTTAGTGTTAAATACACTTCTTCTTTTTTTTAAAGAACTGAATACTATTTCCGTCCTGAAGATTCAGGGACTTTAATAGATGGTTATTCAAGAGGGAAGCATACACTTAACTAAGAAATATATTACTTTTGAATTTAAGGTTGTATCTTTTATGCATGATCCAGAGCAAATGGTGGAAAATACTTTTTGGATTTTTACACTTTCGACTCACTATCATCTGAGTGTAGTAGTTTCGAAACACAATCTTTTACATGTCCATTTATAACCCATTGACAAATCCATTCCATTGTTACTCACATGGCATTTGTTTTTGCCATACTAAAATCTTGACTTTTTCAGCTTTCCATTTCTTAACAAGTTCTTTGGCTTTCATTTCCAGTACTTATTTGGAGGAAAGTAATTAATCAATAAATTTGTGATTGGATTTGAAAATAGCTAACATCTTGCAGATTATCATTTCTGTGGTGTGACTTGGATCACAGGGTACTGTTTTGGAATTTTGACATTTGATTACTTCATTCAGACAGGTTTTCATGTCAATCTGTATGTCAGATCTGATGCACGCAAGGTGCAACACAATCTTGATACTATACCCTATTTTCCATACTTTATCATGCTGGCATGGACCACTTGACTATTTTTGATTAAACAAAACGTAACTTGTGTTACGAAACATCTCTTCGCATACATGTGTGAGACTCTATGACATGTTTGTGGATGTAGTTCTCAGTGCAGTAAATGGACAGTAATGGTTGGGATAGGATTGTTTATAAATGACATATAGACCTCTACTTATAAATAGCCTGTTGCCATGGGGTACATGTAGTTTACATGGGTGGGTGACTGGAGAAGTTATGTTCATGAAGAACAATATTGAAATGATTGAAATCTTTATAATCTGTTTAGTCCTGGCTTTTCTGGAAAAAGTTACAAGCCCCTAACTATTTTGAAATTCAAAGGGTTAAAACTGTAGTCTGTGGGTTTATATACTATTTAAAACAAACTTGTGGGTTTCCAACAAACTTGGATATTTAAACACATTTGCTGCTTTTTAATTTTTTGCTAGAAAGGTTGTCATTTTTAGAAACAGTAAAAGTTCTGTTAGCAATTTCTCAATGCGTACCTTCAAAAACAGGCCTCCTAGCTGT
Source organism: Diadema antillarum (assembly GCF_040938485.1). Taxonomy (NCBI): domain Eukaryota; kingdom Metazoa; phylum Echinodermata; class Echinoidea; order Diadematoida; family Diadematidae; genus Diadema; species Diadema antillarum. The sequence continues at coordinate 277,290 of NW_027271357.1, read as the reverse complement.
CACAGGAGTCACACAAACTGGAATTTTAAAAAATAACTATAAAAAAAGAAGCCTTTGAAGAATTAAAGAAAACGAAAAATAAAATGATATGAAACAGGGGTGACTTGTATACCACAGAAAAAGAAAGTAAAATTCTAACTATCATATATTATAGGGAACTATACATTTGGTCATTATTTTTTTTTTAATTCAAATTCATACACAGTCATGGGTAGGGTATGTACATTTATCTTTTCAACCGGCAATTCAAAAAGATGAATGGGATCTTGACCATTTCAATTTCTATTGAGCTCCATGATAATATCACCAATATATTGATTATTCCAACTCCATTTTGATGATGACAGTTTCATGATGACCCTTACATGAAATGGCTGATCGGTGTTTAAGATTGCTGTTCTATGACCATGATCACTGCATTTGATAGCTATAGTAGGGGATATCAGGCATGGTCATCTTATATGCAAAAGAATGTTTATAAGCCTTTTTTCCCCTTTCTATATTTTACAATGCTATGTTGTAATCTAACCATCATGCCATCATGTGACATAGTCTATTTTCTATCCCTTTCTCATCAACAGTTGAATTTGATTTCACATGTACATGTATATAAAACAATTATGATGGGTGGTTTATGTCAATATACATCCCACAAACTGCACTTATAAAGCAAGCAAACATAATCTTTGCATTAAGTCTATAGCTACAGTTCTAACTCATTGAAAGTAATTCTTACTGCATTATGATGAAAAGTTTGACAAATGCATACAGCTGTACATGTGTGTAGCCTAATCATGTTCTACATTGCCAAAGTCATGGATATGCAAATACAGTGTATGTTTACAACTGAGCATAAAGATTTAAAATATTTTTCTTTGTCTCTTAACATATGTGTTGGAAAGTCTTTTTTCTGCATACAAATAAATACTATTTTACATGTTACAACATTGTTAGTTATTTGGAAACAGCTGCATTAATGTACTTCATATCACCTTAAAATGGACCATTTTTGCATGTTAACAGTCATGATGAAGCCTCCGAAACATGCGTTGCTGCTAACTTTAAGCCGCAAAAAAAAAGAAAAAAAAGAAGATGTTCCTAATCAGTGTACTTTTATTGCTACTGTTGCAGTTTCCTTTAGAATCATATTGCCTCATGTAATGTCATAAATTCGAACTGAGCATTGCTCAAAGTGTACACAGTTTGTTATTCACTTTTGTGGAAGCCAATTCCCTTATGATAATAAGTACAATTTGTATGAAGGGTAAACATTATGCACTGCCATAAAAATGTACATCTGTATACTGTTATTCACATTTTATTGATGCCTTGTTGTTATTCTAGCATGTAGTGATAGTTGCTTACTGTAGTTTTATTATTTTAAGTGAATACAGGACTGGAACTTTGTGTTAGCAGTTTTGAAGCCTCCGAAACACACTAGTTTGTTAACTGAAGCCTCCGAAACTCACAAGTCTGAAAATTTCAACTTTGTCAAAAATAATCAAATTTCTTTGAGATTTAGGTTGATAAATGTTCGTTACCAAGAGATAATTTAGGGCTATGTTTAGAGTGGCTCTTGCTTCTAGAACATTCTTTTAATTTAAAAATAGTTTGTCAGGTACCATTTTTACCTTGGAATTTGAAGTTCACATCCAAATAATTGCAAGAGCGAATATCTGTTGGGGGAAAAGTGTTTTGATATTTCAAATATATGTTCACAGCAAATGAAAAGTTGCATGACCTCCACCATTTATCTTCATTTGGTTGCTGTGGGTGACCAAAACATTCCTGTTGTTTTTACCTAAATTTATCTAAAATTCCATAATAGTCACTTCATTTTTCATACTTAGCCTAAGAATTAAGCTCTGGAATGACAAAATATTGAAAATATAGACATTCCTATATAAAATAAAGGCAAAGATAAAAATGGAAACACAACTTTAATTTTTGACCCTTGCCACATCAAAGTTACACCCTTTACTGTAAAACTGACCATATAGGCATCTGACCGGCGAGGCCGAATTATGGGACCTCGTTCATTCCAACGGCGACAACATACCAAACAAACAAGACCCAGATCTAGACTAGATAAGTAGATATGGAGACTAGTCAGAGTCGTGTCGTTAGAACCCTATGCGGTCCGAAGCAAAAGCTTTCACGTGTGAGAGGAAAATGCTTCGTACCATATGCATCTCCCACATCACATCCTCGACTCCCCCTCCCCGGCCCCCACCACGATCCATGGCTCGACTATGTTGCATGATATACACCTGGGGCCCGTTGCATAAAACTTACCATTGAATTTCAATGGTAACTACCGTCAAAATTAGGCGTCACAGCCAATCAGCATCAAGGATTATAAAATTTACCGCTAATTTGAAGACTTACCGCTAGAAAGGAGCGGTAAGTCCAGCGGCAAGGGTTTTATGCAACAGGGCCCTGTAGTTAGAAAAAGAATAACACTAGTAACAGTCGTTCCAGCAAGCTACTTCAAAGACCATCTCATGTGTGTGATTGCGTGAAGAGGACGTGGAAAAGAGACGGCATTGGTTCATTTAGTTTATTTGAGGGCCCTCGCACAGCAGGATGTAGGTATAAAATGTATTTTTGTAAGAAGGATATTTGTGACAAAGACATCATGCACTAGCTTTCTCGTGACCTGTCGGGCGCGACATATTTGCCGACATTAATTGGCCTACATCACAACAATGGCAAGTTGCAACTGAAACACTATAGAGTAATTGACGTAAAGAGACCAATAATTAAATCTTACAATAACATTGTACCCTAGTTATGTTTAAGCCAGGAAATTACGTTTATATTGATAGCAAAATATCAAGGACACCAGCAGACATGTCTCGAGTGTGGACTCCACTTAGGAAAGCACCCCACCCTAACTCGGTGCATTGGCTCTCCGATGATGCGTGCGTCGTTTTGGCAGCTCTGCGAGACACGCACAAGAAGACAGCCGAGTTTCGGGCAAGAAATTTCGAACAAGTGAAAGGTAGTGCATATTATTCTTCTGCATGTATTTCTCCCTTTAAATTGCTTCCTGACGGGAATAAGAAATATGCTAAACCGAAACACTTATTTCAAAGAAACTTGCACACATTCTTTATTTGAGCCAATTCAGCTATTAAGCCTTTGTGAATTGGGTCTTATTATATCTTTTCCTCTATCATATTATTTTTTTTCGAATGTCTCCCTTTGATTTTTGATCTCTTGTCTTTAAGACTTCTTCGTGCATCACACACCAGTGAAGTAGTATAGTATTCTGGTAAAGTTATGAAGACAAAAGTCGTACATCGATTCATAAATACCATCATAATTATACCGGTAAATCATCATTTGCACGGTTGGAAATCTGTATCTATTGGGTTTACCCACTGTGACATAGACATTGTCGTTTTGTGAAACTGCGTTCCTCTTGATTTAAGATGAATAGATAAAAGCATAAATAAATAAAAGCATATGGAACTCTCTTTCATTCCCAGATCGCAGCTTAAAATTTAATTATTGGAATAACTAAATCCCTTTTACACTATGATTCATGTGATTCATGTGGCAGTCGATTGATAAGCATATTTTGTCTCCTGACAGGTGGCACTCGTTATTATGATCAGATTTATCGCGATAGCTTCAAGACAGAGAGCACAGATGTTAACCCCGGTCATATGAGTTCAAAGAATGGACCGGACAAAACTAATCAAGTAGAGGATGGAATCCAAAAGTGCATTGACAAACGCATGGATCATGTTGATGCTGCAAATACGTTAATCAGCTCCTTTCCCCGCAAAAACTTACCGTCACAAGAATCGACCCAAACGGTGGTACAGATCACAGAAACTTTGCACGATGTTACAAATACCGAAGAGTCTGGACGGGATCTGATCGTACCTAATGCGAACAAATCGTCCCACAATGTCGATGAAACACGTGCCACCCATTACTCAAACTCTCGAAGAGGAACACATTTTCATCCGATAACTCAGAATTCCGTTCCGATCAGTGGCATGATAGGTGATACTTTGGACACAGATCATCAACACGTTGTCATCCCAAAGTATAGAGGGCACCTGCCTGAGAATAATGACATATCAAAACGAAAAATGTTCTCCAGAGATCTTCCACTTCAAACGAGGAATCCTAGATGTGGTAATACCGTGCACAAAGAGTCTAAATCATCGGAAAGAAATCCAGAATATCTATCTAGGGAAAAGCGCGCCAGACCACAGATAAAATCTGCAAACTCTGAAAACACCGAGCAACTGAGTCACACGCATTCAAGCCGTTCATCAGCCATCGCTACCAGCTCCTCAGGATGTGATACTGTGTCTATGGATGACAGCACACGTGCTTGCCAGGGTTTATCGGCTCATGCCTTATGCCCCGCATCGGACACCAACTTCTTTCCTCACCAAAGTAAAGAGGCAACGATGGATGTAGAATGTCCAGTTTCTGCAAGATATTCTTGTACAAATGTTCAACCACCTGAAGACCAGAAGATAGAAGCACCAGCAAGGTAAGAGTCATTCTTCTGTTCCGTGTTCCTTGAACAACCAAATAATAAACTCATTGTCAGCAATTTTTACGTTGAGAGTACGCAGTTCCTGTTTCTTCTATTCAACCTTTAATGCAGTTCACGTTTTGCAAACGTAGAAATAAACTATGATTTATCTTTTATAATCCACAGCGTGGACAAAAGTGTCGGTCTGAAGCGGAAGCTCGTTCCTTTCTGCAGGAATTTAGCATCATCAGGTTAGTGCTGAACAGTAAATTCTTGAAAGAAGCTGTAGTTCCATTTCATTTTTAAACATTCTAAAACTACATTTACCACATAACATCTTAAGGAAAGCAATGATAAGAATGCGTTTTGAATCATGTATTGAGAGGATTTTCAAGAATTGAAGGTAATTATGTTCTTATTTGTCTGTATCTATGATTGCAAGTGTACATGTATTTAAATCCTGACAAATCAAATACATACTGTTGTGTAGATCATCTTACATGGCAGTGAGGGAAAAAGTCAGTAGTTGATTTCTCAAGTATTTTAACTCATTTTGAATGATACGTTTCCGACATGTTTGCCCTTCAGATTCAATGAAGAAATCAAACGAGGAAAGACTTTCTACATCACTTGCAACCTCGAAACAGGTAAGACGATAAAATTCAATGGCATTTAATTGATTTGCTTCTTTTCTTGATTGTCGGTAGGACGAGGAATTAGTGTATATCAGTTAATCTTGTTGGGACATTCTCTTTAGTGATATTTTTGGGAAGGCAGTCTGTAATTTGCTGATTTCTGTACAAAGATGTTACGTTCACAAGGTGGTCAATTCTGTGATGCTATCTGCCAAAGGTGCGTACTTTAGGTACAAATAACTTTACTCTACATTGATAAAGTGCACACACAACTGAAAATGTCATTTAATTACTGACGTAGCTGATTTAAAAGCAATTCCGTAAAGCATTGCTGTTGTTTTTTTAAGTTCCGATATGGTACCGTTAAATCTTACACGTTCTGCACAATGGTGACAATTACATGTATAATCATATATGCTTTGTTAGATTTCGCGTGCAGGGAGCTCCAGTGATAGTCAGGAGTCAAGACAGAGGTCGATTTTATGGAAGTCTGTTACCGAGATGACTTCATCAGAGTTGGCGTCCTGGCAACAACACCTGTACACTGCTGATAAAGTGCTGATGACGATGATCTACACTGACGGATCGTCGCAACTCAGAGAGCCCCAAGAACTAATTAGTGTATGGTTGCTGTATAATCATTTATAAAATTCAATCCCAATGTGTTTTATTGTTAGCGTTTGATTTATGGTGATAAAAATGCACACATGTGCCATTTACTGCACACCTTATATTGACAAAATTTCTTGTGCAAAATTTGTAAAACAACATACATGCTGTACTGACATATCAAAGAAGAGTTTCATCGTCCTGACAGATCTGATGAATCTAGTTACCTGGTATGTTTGTGTGTGAGTGTGTTCGAATGTGAATGTTCGTGTGAGTCATGGAAAATTGTTCATGATTTTTGTTTGTGTTTTCATGTGTAAAGCAATTAATTCGACATTGGAATGACATGTTTCCGAAAATTGTATGTCACTTAGAAGAGAAGAGTGGACAGCACTGACGACAGTGAAGGGAAAGCCAGCTTTATTCTGGCGTCCATCCTGGTGACCAAACCTTCGGGATGTTCTTCATATCCTGTGACCTTTCCTCTGACCAATGATGGACTGCAACGTGCGTCTGATATGGCGAAGTATGTCAACGGTATTGAATTGAATTGAATTGAATTGAAAAGGTGTTTTATTGATCATCTCTGTATCCTTATAGTGCAGATTCGGTGCTCATTCCCTGAGAAAAACCCACTTTTCTTTCATTTCCGAGATAAATATCAATCAAATTTTAGTTTATTCTTCCGGTTAGTTCGAATCATTCTTAAAATTAGCGATGCAATTTGTTTTCAGAAACGTGCCAGAGAAAAGTACTATTCCATACGAACTTCATTTTTTTAATAACATTTTGTGGTATAAAGGGAATAAGGAACTGATCATGTCATAAGAATCATAAACTGTGTAGTATTTTCTCAGTGTTTTTGGTAAAGCGGTTTATTAGCTGAGATTTGCATCAGTATAGAATCATACGAATGTTTAAAAGTTTATTTATTGTGTGTTTTTTTGTTTTGTTTCCTGTTTCCTTATACTCTCGTCAACAGGACAGTTTTGCTGAATTTACTTGACTGTAAAATCACGAAAATCTGTTTCTACGCTCAGGAGCTAATGCACGCTATCCTTCACCACTACCAACTTATTCCACAAAGAGGTTAGTGAGACAACTCAACTATACTCCATATAATCGATTGTGCACTCCCGTTATAACGAACACGGTTATAAGGAAATTTCGGATTTTACAACGAAATAAAGTTCAGGGCCCAATATTATCAATTAGATATCTTTATACACTTTATTTGTTTGGATGTAACGAAATTTCGATATGAAACTGCCGGTCATAACGGGATATGCCGGTACAACAAACAAACACACACACACACACACACAGACAGACACACACACACAAACACATATAGCCAGATATACGTGATTTTTCAATTCACTTAAACGCACGAGTAATTGAACAATGTGCCTCAAAAGTATTATCCTGTAAATACACTCACTCTTTTCTTCCTTTTTGCCTGAACATACATGTTTGCATTGCATTCATGTATATGAGTTTGCATCATATCGCAGTGTGTTAAATCAGGGAGGTGAGCAATCCGGACGACAGTATATGTGTTGTTCCTCTTGCCTGTTTTCAGGTTATCCTTCCTGGGAGGTCTTAGACCCTAAAGTGGCTAGCTGGCTCCTGAACCCCGACAACCCTCCCATCACCTTCTCGGAACTGCTTGACAAACATCTTGAGGGACGCTACACGATGGCAGCGGCAATCGGACGGGTCTGTGACTTTTTCTCGCCGAGTCATTTCCCTCGGGAGATACAGTGATACACCTAAAAATCAAAGCCCTGTCAAAAAGCATATTTTCTTACTTGTATATCATGTATATTGCGATGTATCAGGGTGCTGCGAATGCACGTTCATCACGGTAAACTTGGATTATACTTTCCCGCTAGTAAAGGGTGCGTAAAAAGCCATACGGACAACAAAAAGACCTACGTTGTAACTTATGTAAATTGATTCGCTATATATACATGTATGTATAAGACATATATTATGTCCGACTCCGAAGATCCTCCACTGTTTGATATTGAAGGTTTCCAACGAAATCCACTTATCGGATCTAGCCTTACTGGATCCAGTGATGACCGATCTGTCTCGGAAACTACAACAAGAGGAGCTTTGTGGTCTTTTCACCAATATCGAGGTCAAGCTTACACCAATTCTCTCGGGTACGACTTTTTCACGGAGTCTTAAGCTCTTTCTCACATTTGGACTGTAGAAGAAAAAAAAAGCCCAGTGTTTAAAAGTGCTTTAGACTAAGTTTAGTTCATTGGGGGATCTGTGAGTACCTGCATGCAGAGATGGTTATATGTGTAGTTTTTGTTCGTTGTTCCTATAGGCATATGAACAAAATCAAATTATTGCACATGGACATACTATTTTCATTCCGAGAATGGTTTCACGTCCGTTCCTGGACGCTTCATCATTTCGTCTGATTTGTTATTCTTAATTTCTTACTTGACCATCGATCAGCGTATCAAAATGGGATAAAACTTGAATCTTGTGGATAAAACTTAGGCAGTGTCATTACCTTTCACTCTTTGTTAGTATGCATACGTCTGTCTATTTGTCTTTGTGTATTTTTTTGTGCATTTATGTCAATATGTTTTATTCCTTGTTTTTCTTTCAAAGCCATGGAAGTTCAGGGCATCAAGGTCAGTGGTGGAACTCTTCATGAATATGGTGGCATTCTGCAGGTATGTTATAACTTTATCGGCCAAGGGAAATACAGAGATATGAGCTAAAGTTATGAGTGACCTACCTGAGAGCATATAGGACCATTACGACATCCTCTTAGGAAATACGTGTGTGAATGTGAGACTTTTTAGGTTGTATTAATCACTGACTTGTTAGTACTTTGCAGTAATTGTTATGTCTTATCCTTGATCATGACCAAACTCTTCATTCTACTTAGTGGGCTCTATGACAGATTAACACTCGTACATGAATGCTAAGTGACGTATCAGGAAAGATTTCTAGCAAGGCAAGGTCAACTAGGTTAAATTGTCTTTCATGTAAGCAGAGACGACTAATCATCTGATTTTCCTAGAGATAATTGGGGCGCCTAATAAGTTGACATATATTCAAGTTCACTCAGTTTTAGTGTAAATTATATTTGGCTGGAGAATCTCTCGTACGGAGTCGGCATACATGTGCTATCAAAAAGAAAGAAAAAAAATATCAGAATTACAGGAATTTATGTCGCTTACCCAGGCGTAAGGAATGCACTCGTGATTATCAGTCCAGTGCACAATGTAAATAGGACAATATATTTATTTGTGATTAGTTGCAACAACCACGTTTGCATCAAAGATAGCGTGATAAGAACGTGATTCATGTCAGGTGGAACTGGAAGTACGTGCAATCTTTAGTTTCAATTACACGTCACGGTCGATCATGAACTATATCCGGAAAATTCACGAAAATCAGTGTTGGAAAAGATGTGACCAGGATTTTGCAGTGGACTTTATTTACTTCAGGAAATGGTCATGCTGGGATTAATTTCTTTAAATCATTTATTCACACCTTAAATGACAGAGCATAATGTTATGTAAATATTCATTAAATGGAGTTTGCTTTTCATAATATTGACAACCTCTCTCTCAAAACGGGTTTCCCGCACAAAATGCAAGGTTTTAGTTCACGACAGCGCAGTAAATGACAACAATCAGGATTGTAACGCCGAACTATTGCTTTATGCATTTTTCACGCGTAGACTGCCCTGGTGTGAGGTTATTCCCTTTCCTTCTAAATTTACTGTATTTTCGCTTATCGTGCATATATCGGGCATATAATATGGTATAGTTTAGCCCTAATCATGCATCTTTGTAAAACTAGTATCTGTATAAGTACACTATTTTGTCCACCAACGTAACAGAGGCATATGGCAAAGGCAGAGATACGATGTCACCAAGCAGCCGGGCATCCTTTTCAAATCAACAGTCATGTTCAACTGAGACAGGTAGTTTTCTACATCCCAAATCAATATGTAATTCATGTTAGTGATAAGATATGTTAGGACAAACCTGTGAGAGAATAGTGTCACATTAAGCAGGACTGTTAAGAATTTTTTACTTATTCCTAAAAGCATATACAAATATGATTGAGTGATGACTTGAGCATTCTCCTATAATGAGCGAATGAGCAAACGATATTCCTTCATCTCTCCGAAAACGTCGTCTAAGCTGTGTCTAATCTAACAGGAGCATTTATTTCTCTTTGTCAGAATAATGGAATAAAAAGGGTACCTGATATTATGCAGTTCGTAAGAAGGACCGGTTAAGATTGTCAAACCTTTGTTTAATCTTCAAAAGGATTTATGCGATTTGATTTGATATTTTCCCTAGAATTCATGTAGATAAAATTTTTGATGTTATTATTGTCCTTTGCCGTTTGTTTAATTTGTTGAAAGAAAACAAAAAAGGACCGGTTAAAAAAGCAAGATTCACCTACACTGACATAAGGAAATGCATTTTGAGTGCAGAGTGCTCTTTTTCATGTTCTTCTAAAGGTTTTGTTTGAAGAACTGAAGCTGGATCAGCAGTGTCGTGGCCAAAAGCTTGCAAGAACAAATGTGCAGAACTTGAAATCGACATCAGAAGCTGTGGTTGGTTACCTTTGTCTTCTTCCTTCATACCTTTCCCCATTTCTCTAACCCACTGCCATTCTACGTCACATGCTGTCTTATCTTTATGGATCACAATCGAGTACGGACAATACCTTACAAATGAATAATGGTGTAATGAAGAGAAGCCAAACAAAGGACAAACTACTCATTGAAATTCAGATGGTCAGCTCGACCTTGACCTGTCCAAATGTGTGTTGATCGTATTCCTATAAGTTTGATTAAATGGATTATAGGGTTGACTTCATTTTTGTGTCATTTATCTTTAATAGAAAAAAAATATATTAATATATGCTCTAAAATCGGACCATTGCATTCGTTTGTAATCTAAGTACTTCTCCCTCGTCTGATTTCTTGTGCACAATTTAAAGAAGGAAGCATTGTTAGTATTGAGCCGTTGGTAATTTGACTTGCAAATATTAAGTGCCCTACAGACACGCTGGAAGTTAAATATAACAGCGATCGATCCTTTCATTGGTAATTATGTGTTATGGAGGTAATGAAATTGTCTAATTTGTTGAAAGCAGGTCTTTAGATTTCTTGGAAAGTTAAATAGATGATAGTACGTTGTACAATTATGTGACTGAAAGAGAGCAGGAGAATGAGTTTTTTACGAAGATATCTGTACTCGCCTTCTTCTAAAATGATTTGCAGTTGCATAAGCTGCGAGGGATTCATCCTCTTCCAGAACTTGTCGTAAACTTCCGACAGGTAAACATGATATCTTATCATTCCTAAGAGTATGATTCTTTTTTCTCGATGTAAATGAAAACCTGAAATAGCATTTGCAGAGTAAAATTTTATGAAAATTGCGTTAACAGTAAGCTTAGTGTAACATGATTTAAGAAATATCCTTGGATTATTATTATTTTTTTTAATATGACTAAAAGTCTGACCCTATGTATCAGAAATAGAGCAATGAATCTAAGTTTAAGATCTTTATTGTGACAGAATTGTGAGATTTTTTTATTGTAGATGAGGGCAATGTGTTTTATTTTTATGATAGGCAATGACAGAAGTATGCAGAAGTCGCATACAAGAACACACAAACACACACACACACACAACCTACTCACGCACACCCATGCACACACATATGATACACGCAATCCTTTTATGAGTCACTGCGCAACATTTGTATTGTCATAGTTTGTGAACTGCCATATCTTGATCATTTTCTATTCAGTGTGTCTGGTTTGTTTTTTTTTTTTTTTGTCTAATCTCTTTTGTAGTTGGTGAAGATGAAATCAACGTATATTGACGGCATCGTCGATTACATCACCCGTGTACGTACCTACTAGTACATCGATCACTGACCCTCCCCTCCCGTCTTTTAGATGTCTTTTATTAATCATAATTACATTTGGATGACTTTTTTTTTTTGGTCAATTTCTTTTAGCCATCTTTCACATGATAACTGTGAGGTAAATTTCCTTTACAACCCGATAGCGCATCGTAAGCGCATTAACAAGCGATTAATCTACTCAATTTGAAGTGTTAAGTTTTATTTAAAAATCAAAAAGAAGTGCAAGGAATGTAACGACTGTTAATTGTCGTCCAGCATTATGTTATTTGTCCGAGACACCCTAAGAGAGAAACAAATCATGAAAATTTGTTGCTCCATTATCTCAATGGATAGTGAAAATTTACATCAGATCTTTTTCCATTACGATACTGATACATTACTGACGGTTAATCGATGATGTTGCAATTAGAATAATCAGATTGATTCCTTTACAAATGATATACACTTCCATCCAAACCAACAGCATCGTGCAATGTAGGCCTACTTATCGTATTCGAATTTTTAAATTTCACTTACTTCAATCATCTGCTGAAAGTGCGAACTTCACACACCGACCGTCCTGTCTTTTGGCGTGTTTATTAGATATACAACATGTCAATCTTAAGTATAGTTTTCAATAAGTATAGTTCTTTTTCTGCCAACTGATTTCATGCTGTCAAACTACCCCTTGTTACAAGGAGGTACTCGCCTATTACCTCCATGGTTACACCATGGTTACACCCAATAAATGTCACTTCTTCGTGCAGCAAGGTTACATCCATACGAGCTGGGAACAAACTACAGCTTCGTCTGGACGATTACAATCCGCCAATCCTGTAAGCGTGTGTGTGTGTCTAAAGTGTGTGTGTGTGTGTGTAAAGTTCGAACGTTGCTGTGATGGGAAATGGGCGTGTTTGGTGTATGTTATGTAGCATTATTATTCTGTTTCTTTGTACCGTTATACTGAGTTCCAGTTTAGATTACTGTCCTTGTGTTATTTGAATGGAAATTTAATGAAAATTTCCATCTGAATTTTCATCTGAATTGAAATCATTGCACATTGATACCTATGCACCCAACACATGATGGTGATGGAGCGGTACTGATGACAAACTGAGAGTAGATTTTAATCTTAATTTGGCACTAGGTATATCTGTCATGTCTGTTGTGAGGATATTAAAGATATATTTTATGACATCTGACGAAGCTTAATGGAACGTTACATAGCTTGCAAAATCTAGCAACAACTATGATATTTGAAAAGGAAATCTTACTTTGCTTTTTATGAGATTCAGTGTGATACGCAGGGACTGTGTAGTGCAGCCACACAAGTCTTAAATCATTACATCATTTTCTCGTGCAGAACATTCAGAACATACCAAGACAGCCAGTTGATCTAGAAGAGGAAGAACATTCGGAGGAACAAACGTGCAGTTAAGTAAAATGTTTTAGGAATGTCTCTGAGTTGATGTCGATGGAACTTGCAGTAGTGATTATTCTTTTCTTTATGGTGCTTTTTCACCCCGTCGTGGTGCTCAAAGTGATGTACTTAGTCGAACCTGAACCCAATAAAGTGTATTGTTCAAGTACTCCAGTAACGAGTCAGGATTCGAATCCGTGACCTTCTCATTGACCATAACACCTTCGTACTGTATACATGTTCGTGAATGTGATTTTGATGTAATTACTATATTTAGACTATCACGCACGATAGTACTTCATGGAATTTTTCATACCACTAGTAAATGAAAAGGATGAGATTTCATGTGCGTGCATGCAAGTTGTATTTACTTCGTTAGGATGCCATGTGAGAGTTATGACTGGTGTAACTAGCAGGACACGTTTATTCACATGTTATTAGCTGGTAGAATGCAATGGTAGTGATCAAACTGGTGGGGACGATGATAATGAAAACTGTAGTAGTAGTAGTAGTAGTAGTAGTAGTAGTAATATCAGTAATAATGAGGGTATAATTGAATGGGAAACAGCAGATAATTTAAGAGAATGTGTGTAGATAAAGAGTGGCAAATGTTTTGATATCAAATCGTAGTATGGATGAATTATTGTCCGAAATGTTCTTTAACTTTGCAACATGGTATCATGTTATCATGTCAGGTACTGGGCACAATGCCACAGCCCTACGGATGAGGGAACCATTTGTGTCGCACGATGGCTGGACGTTTGTGGCTGCTGGTATGTGTTAAGTGTTACTTCACAACGTTTGTCAACAGAGAGCAAAAGGAACATTTTTTTTTTCTGTAGGAGGGAAATCGAACGATGACTAAACAGACACCTGACGTCATCATTGTTACCATGGTATCCTAATGTTATAGACGAATCGTTCCTTGTCTATGGCTGTTGATTGGTTTTCAACCAGCGTGGCCGTGCGATCCCATCTCCAGTATTTGAAGAGAAAAAGCATTATTATAGAAAAAAATATGATATTTTCAGTTTTACCAAATAATGGCCTCAGTCCTAAGTTGATTTCATATTTCACAAGAGACTGTATTTATGATTTGTTAACTGTCTGTGGTGACGCCCCACAGGAGAAAGTGACGGAGTATGAAAAAGCAACAGGACATTTTAGGAAAAGTGTGTATTGTAGGCACATGTAAAGTGTTATCTGTGCTTGGATTTTTTCCTCAAACCAGCGACGATTGTTATGCCATCTTGTGTGTGTATATATATATATATACATATGTATATTTCAGCTAATAGAAAACGTTATTCCTTATTGTCGCAGATTTCCAGTCTATGGAGCTGAGGCTTTTGGCTCATCTTTCTAAGGACCAAGTCCTTCTGGACGTCTTTAACCCAAACTCTGCTGGAGACATCTTCGTACAACTTACTTGTGAATGGTACCATAGCATTTTTCTTTCTGGATAGTGGAAAAACTCTTTTTTTCCCCTTGAATTCCATGAAAATAGATATGTATATGTACATAAATGCATGGCTTCACGTAGTTCTCAGTAAGATTACATTGATCGAATTGCACTTTAGTATTTCTGTCATAAAAAGTTGTGTAACATAATTCGTTTTCTTCTGTTCAAACATCACGGAAATATATCAGAAACAGTTTCATGCACGAATGATAAAAATCAAGAATCGCTGTACCATAGTTATGAAGACTAGGAAGGAGAATTTCTACAGTTGTAAAGTTATTGACAAATTGATGATTGTATGGTAACTAATTGCAAAGTCTTAAGGGTGATCGCATCGTTGCCTTATTAGATTTGCAAGTACGAGTTATTACTGTTTCTTTAAAATTAAAAGGTTGCAATGCTATGGTTTGTGTTCTTCGGTTGCAATTAAGCCATAGTTCTGTTTTACTTCTACTGATTTCAACTTAAGAGTGCATTACCCTTTGAAGAGTATGCAAATATGTCACCAGAGGATATTCTCGTAAGTCTTTTTTAAACTGATTTCCATCAATTACACAAGCATGTTTTCGATGCGGAGACAGTCATTTTGGTTTATGACGTCATAATACTCCCCCTCCGCATGCAAACACACACACACACAAACAAACACGCACACACACACACACACACACACACACAAACACTCACACATAATCATGAACTAGTCAACAGGTACAGTATACTTTGACCTGCTCGGTGCTCTTTTGTCCAGTCATGTCTCGTGCTTTGCATTTGATTTCTCTCTTACCAAGGCTTGGAGTGAGCGAAACAAAGGTGAGTGCAGCAGAGAGAGATCGAACCAAACGCATCGTCTACTCGGTAATCTACGGGGTTGGTAAGTTGGACAATATTGGCAGGTTTAAAAGGTCTTCCATGTTTGCCTCTCGATTGTTTTGTTTTGTTTGGTTGTTCGTTTGGTGGGAGATGTTGTAAAGATATGGAATTTGTTCATGCTTGTGGGTTGAAAGGGACAATATATTTGCTGATGTGTGTAACCCCGTGGGGATCAAATATCCCCTGTGCTTTGAAAACCGATAATTTCATACCATGGTGTGTATGGGTATATTCTCAAGTATTGTTATTATACCGCTGTATTATTCCGTCGACAAAGAATTCGTACCAAGGTTATTTTCTCTTAGACTGAATAACATTGGTACAGAATAGATCAGGTTCCAGTAGGAAAGTGATGGATTAAGATTGAAAGCCATGGCTCCCAGAATGAAACATTCACTTGCATTCATTTCTAACTAATGCGAGTTTTCTTATTTGTAAATGCTTTAAACATAGATATGGGATTCGAAAACAATGTGCAATTATAATTTTACACTAAACATGACATTACCCTGTACCTTTGCAGCCAAGACTGCCGCTAAAGATATTGTGCATACACGTTATCCAGTCGATGGTATTGGTTATCGAGTTTCTTTTGTATCATTCCTCTATAGTGCCTACTAAAATGGTAATCATGGGTGGTATTCTGAGGTCGTAATTAAGTCTGTAATTAACTTCGTGATTAAGTCGTGAAGTTAATAGGCCCTTAATCATGGCCAAAATCGGTATTCTGAGGACGTAATTAAGGTATGATTAAGTCCCCTGTAATTATCTTAGGTCCCTCCCATCTAATTGTTATTCCATCCAATCAGACGCGTTGTTAGAAGCCAAAATGATGATTACACGTGCAAATATGCCCTCAATGCGCGCTCCTGCACGCCCCCTGTAATTACAACCCAAGAGCTCCGTGCGCACACTCCGGTGTTTGATTACAACCCCTCACCTACGCACGCGAAGATCTCAACCTCTTTGCTCACATAAAATGACAAAATTCCTCGAAGATCGGCTATATTTCTTTTTTTCTCTGAATTCTACGGATACCATAATAACAAGATTCAACCGCTCCTCGGTTACCGAAGACGGTAAGCATCGTTGTGGCAGAGGAAACACGATGTAATGCGTGATATCGGAGTAGTTAATGACGCTCTTTGGTATCATTAAGTTTTCCATTAACTTTCATACTTAATTACACCCTCAGAATACCGATTCGTAATTAACTCTGTGATTAAGTCCTCTCAGAGGTGCACGCGCATTGATACGCGCAAACGCGTAGGTCCTTCCCGCCAAAACGCTTGTTGCTATGGTAGTTAATATACCCCCTACTTAATCATGCTCTCAGAATACCAATTCGGTAATTAAGTGCTAATCAGACACTTAATTAGCTCTCAGAATACGGCCCCATATTATGTTGGTAGTGATAATGGTAACAATAATTATAATGATACTAATGTTGATGATACCAATAATACTAATCACAATGATAATTATGACCCCCCCCCAAAAAAAAGAAGACATTACAAGCATGTAACAATTCTGAACTAACATTGCATAGCTGCAAATTGACCATCACCTCCGTGTATTCCTTGTGGCTATCTATTTGTGACCCTATGTTCATCAATTTTTTTTTTCCGATGTGGCTGAACAGGACCCGAGAGACTCGCAGAGACTCTGGGCGTGTCCAAAGATGATGCTAAAGTATTCACCAAGAGCTTCCTAGGCAAGTATGATTAGATCATTGTCATTTAGTAATATCATAATTATATATGTGTCTTTGTTTCAGTGTAAGAGAGTACCCATGTATCTGTCGGAAGAGCGCTACGTTCCAACGCACTATTGTCGATTACTATGATAGTATGCTGATATGTTAGTGACACTGGTTTTAACTATACCTGATATAGTTATTCAAATCAAAGTATGTATAGATATTCGTTTAATGAATCAACTTTTGTCAGGATTTTGCTGACACGATGTTGTGAACACATAAGCAGAGAGAAACATCATTTTCCCACGTACTTTTTGTGTTTTGAAGCATGCAAGTAATTCTATCTCCTACCCATATCACCATTTTGAACAGGGAAATTCAAAGGTATCAATTCCTTCACACATGGCTGTATTGCTGACTGTCAGCGTCATGGCTTCGTGCGCACCATCTCTCGTAGGTGGCGTCACATCAAGAACATCAACTCTCAGAACTTCCATGCTAGAGCACACGCCGAACGCCAGGCCGTGAATTTTGTAGTCCAAGGTTACTCCCAGATCGATATATTTTGACTTATTTAGACTTTGCAAACTAAACTTAAAAGCACTGTATAAAACATAGATAGAACATAATACATGCAACGGATTCAAAGTATTGTAGACGTATTTCTTAGAACAAAATTCGTTACAAGCTTATTGATTTTTTTTTCGTTTTTTACTTTTAAAAACCTATCTGGGGCTATTTTAACCATTTGATCTTACTCATAGTCTAAAAACGTGTCCTCACCTTCTTATTGAGATGTACTTATCTAATGAAGACAATAACTGCTCAATTGATTGAGCTCTTGTCAATATAACCATCCTTTGTAAGAAGTCTCAGGCATTACACTCAGGTTAGTAACGTCTTGTTTTAGTTTTAGAAATTTCGTTGGTAAAAATAACATTTTCGCTTAGAAATGTTGACAATACGTGAACGTACATGCCAACATTATGATATCTACATCCCTTTTTCAGGATAGACAAATCTTTACTCAACTTTCTGTTCCTATATTTGTGAACATCTGTTGATAGAGATATTCCTATCCAAATGTCACACCGCATTGTTCTTTATACGGCTTGGCAGGGAGAGTCAATGTGGACAAAGTTTACAATGAGATTCAGATGGCAAAGCTTAATTTCACTTTCATAGGTTCGGCAGCTGATATCTGTAAGCTGGCAATGATTAATACCGTTCATGAACTCAACCGGAAGACACATCTCAGGGCCAGGTATGTTGGAATGTTTACCAAAGTCACTTTGACTTCCACTCCATTATACCATATATTGTTACCGCTCGGATAAATTCAACAGAAGGGAGAGCATTACAGTATTCGGTAGGATGAGGGCAAATAAGTGGAAATGATACGCCACTGTCAGTGACTGTTGCACTTCCCGTCCTACAATCACAGGGCTAGTGGCGAACATTCTATCTACCTGTTCTTGTAAAGTCTGTCTGTATTTATGACTAACTTCTTGATTGAAATTCCGATGGGATATTGCTCGGTTGTCTGCGCCTGCCAGACCACTTCCAATTCTCAGTCAAGACGTCATGTCACAACGTTTAACCCTAAAAAAACAATAACAAACAAACAAAAGAGGCACATGATTGGAATCCCTTTTGTCTCTCTTTGATGGTATCATATCAGAAACTAAGAAGAAGTCATAAGATATGTATTGACGCATTGATCGGGACTTATAACAATGATTGCAATGATTGAATGTTATCAATAAATTGCAATAATGTCTTCCTCATGCAACATTCACATACCTCTAGGTTGCTTGTTCAGATACATGACGAGTTGCTCTTCGAAGTCCATGACAAAGACCTATCTGAAGTGAAAGGTTTGTATCATTTTACATCAAAACGTTGAATGTGTCGTAAATTGATGCTGACCAAATCAGCCCGCAGAAAACACCCACAGAATATCAAATACCTTTATGTCGAATCAAAGAATACAAGAAATTTGGAATAAGAATCATTAAAAAAAATGACCCCAACAAGATACTGATGTCACTGCTAACGTGATTCGATTTCCTGCATGTTTATTCTGACACGATATGTTAAGCTGTGAAAGGACACGTTTTCTTTCTTTCCTAGACAGAAGAATGTTCACAGCTACTAAAGTCAAACCATCCAACATCATCATATACTAGTATACCGGTACCTTAATGATCTCCACAATTTGTATCAGTGTATATTTTGTCCAAACAGGCAAACGCAAACTGCATTCATGTACTGTAAAACATTGTTAACCTGAACATTGATAGCATGTACTCTTTCACATCGTTAACATATGGCTGTTGTTCAAACATGAGTTCAAACATGTGTGAAACTCGCTAAATTCGTATTTCTAAGTAAAAATAATGCAATAACAGTAAGATGAACATTTTGAAAAGCAATGATTCGGTAGCTGATTCGTTGATATCCCAGCGTAGAAGACTGAGCAAGTTTTCACTAAAATCTATCCGAAATGACCTACATCATAATCAATACTGTATAAATTTGCATGAATTATTAACATGTAGATCTCCTAAAGAGCGTCATGGAAGCAACTGCCGAGTCCTGCGGACCTACAGTCAAACTCTTGGTGAGTGAAACGTTAAATTCCTGGTGGTAATCTAAAATCTAAAAGCACGTCTCGATCTCACCTCATCATTCGTAAGCACGTACTCAATGTTTGATGATTTAAAGGCACATATCGATGTAGTGGGTGTAAGAAATAGAAAAGAAGTGGGTCTTGATTTCATTGTGTGATAATTCAAATGTGCAGCCCCATCTCAATGTGTGATGATTCAAATGCCTGTCTCAATCCCAATGTGTACTGATTAGCATGATTAGAGCACATCTCGATTTCAGGTTATTGTAACTGATATGACATCTGTCCTCTGATGCAATCTTGTGTATCAGTGCAAAGTAATTGGAATTGGTCTGTAGACCTCAGTTATCTAAATATACTGATTACAGGTGGAAAATGTTTGTTGCGTTTTGTGTTTTGTGTTTTAGCAGTTTTTGTTTTTCTCCTGGCTTTTATACTTGCTACTATGTCTGGGTCGTCATTGTTGTAACTTTGTTCCCAGAGATTTCTTGACATCGTTAACATCAAAATAGGCGCAAAATAACTTCAACTAGTTGGGGAATTGGATTGTCGGTATTTTCTTGACAAGGTTTTTGACATATTAAAATAAATATTTCGTGAAGTTTCTTATCATTTTTTCCTCCTCTTGCGAAGGTTCCGCTCCCTGTTTCTCTGAGTGCTGGCAAATCGTGGGGACGTCTCCAAGCAGCTTAATTTCGACTCGTATGGAAAGATAACGTCAGACATTCGAATGCTTGTCTTCAACTTTGACACTTCGCTACAGACTTAAATTTATGCTGTTGCACTTCTTAGATTACCTGCGAAATTTGTCAGAAAGTGGAATAGCATACTTGAATTCGTTTAGGCTTTTCCGAGGGAAATGTATTCTTGTTTATTCTACGTACTTTGTAACACTGATGATTCAGAGTACTCAATGTAGAAGCATCATTTCTTCAAATTAAAGTGTATTTCATTTTTCCACTCCTAATCTGATGTCTCTCTCTCCGTTGAGAGTAGGATAGAGCAATGAACATTTCGTTATTATCGATGACTCCTTATGTAGAGATTTTATGTGTGAATTTTGACATCTTTAATGGGTATCAAATTGTAATTTGATATCAATTTGCTGTCGTAAAGGATCCATGAGACTAAATGTTATAATACATTACGATTTTGCTGATAGGTTTGTCAAACAGTCGGCTTTACGTCTGTAATGGAGAGCGGCAGTGTAATCATCTCCGACATAGCGCGAATATGAACAACGTCATGAATTATATGTATTGCACTTTTGGCTGTCTTCAAACAGAAGCATAAGTTACCAGTGATAATTACATAGTGATGCGGATACAGAATATACCTTCACTTGTTTTAAACTAAGTTCTGAATATTTCTGGTACAATATTGTCATGTGGCATTTGATACCTCGTATAGAACTAATGTCTCGTCAATCGCGTCACATATGCCTATACATGTATGTGGACCTATACACAGTTGACAGTTATCAATTGTGCTTTAATTCTGGGCTTCGGAATCACGTGAAAAGTATGACTAGTAAGCTGCAAAACGGCTGACTCATTAATACCAGTACAGGGGATGAGCAAGTTTGTTATATGATGTAGCCTCTGCAATCGTTGTACATATGACTCAATGGTATTCAAGGAATTCCTTCATGTAATAGCTGTTCATTGAATTATATTAGTATACATGTTTAATGTAAGATTCTAAGAGATGTGTCTGCTTTTTTCTTCACATGTGCCGATAAAACCGTATGATATGGATAACGGTTGAGATAAGTGCATTGAAGGACGGTGGTAATATTAATGACTGATGTCAGAAAATTGAAATTGGTCAACTATTATATCATTATGCAAAGAAGTTATTTCATTTTACCTGAAGGTGCTCAAGTAGGGCTTACAGCTTTATTCATGTTTCACCTGAATTATTTGGTTTAATTCATATCTAAACGGATGTGTTCGCTCAATGCCTTTCTTCGTGGAATACTTTGCAACTGCATGTATGCCAAGTGAAAGCGATAAGCCAGTCCATTCTGTTGAGACGACCCAAGTAACTGAATACATGTATAGGATGAGTTATATTCAGATAGTGAGTACATGTTCCTCTGTAAATATTGCACTTCCAAACGAGAAGTCTACTTTGGAATAGAATGCCGTATGTTTTTCGCTTTTACGTTTCGGTGTTTGAGGCGTAGGTAACAGGCGAAACGTAATCAGTTTATTTGCATACTATAAATGTCGCACTCTTGATACAAAGTATCCCTCCTAGTTTTCGCTCAAATTATAGAAAATCATAATTATCCGCGAGCTACCTCACACACCATAATCACAGCAATCCCCGGGACTATAGAACCTTGCCTCATAAAAGAGCGATGTTAATTGCTTCTCTCGTTTAAATTGTGTACATACATGATTAACAAAGTGTACATGCATCTGCCCTGCTTGTACAGGTGTATTATTCAATGAGTTCTGTTGATCTTTATGGTTTATTTTCTCAGTGCAACTGTACCGTATGTCCCCTGCCCCCCCCCCCAAAAAAAAAAAAATACAACGGTGCCCTCCGCAACGGTAGCTTTAAAAATAGTGAATCAATCCAAATGCAATTCCAGGGTATGAAACTATAACTCATTGCCTATACATCTTACAGAAAACCCCATTCGATTTGCTTCAGTGGTCAAAGAGAAATGAGGGTTTTTGTCGAGCATGTCAGAAATCTCTTCCCTCCAAGTTCTGTCTATTGTGTTCACACATTAATTTCCATTTCCAAGAGCATCCAAGTGCTAAACTTGGAAGAATCAGACTCATGACATGCTTTACAAAAATCCACATTTCTCTGTGACCGCTTAACCAAATTGAATGGGGTTTTCTGCAAAATAGAGCTAAGATGTTATATTTCAAGACCCTGAAGTAGCATTTAGACGGTTTAGTCATATTGGGTGTTATCAATGCGAAAAGTGGATTGTAATTTTTTGGGGGACATACTGTATGTTGTACTGTCTAGAGTTAATGTAGGTTAATGTAAGGTAGGCCTATATATTTTTATAGCTGACATGTGGACGAGTAGAGTGATCTGTATCGACGTTGTTTTTGATTAATACAAGGTCATTATTTTCCCGAATAAGGTCATAATGTTCCCGATTAATCTCGTGACGTCATTTGCCCAAGGAACTGCGTTGATACTGTACCACCTAATGAAACATATCGCATTTTGGCATATTGCATCGATAGATGGCGTAGATCCTACTTTACACAAAGGAGAAGGTGATATTACTGAATGAGTGGCACAATGTATCTTATTCTTCGTGGAAAGGGCGCTTTCAGTTGCACAGCACAGATCTTTGAGAGGAAGTACAGCAGTGACTGCAGCCGCAAAATAATGTCTGTATCAAATACACTGTAGTATGAATCTACGCAGTAATAAAATAAAAGGTTGAAGATTAGTAGGAAAATAAAAATAAATCATTAAACGGGGTATCGCACCCCGCCCCACTTCGCTTGACTGTTTCAAAATGTGTCTGTTGTTTAAGAACTGTACTTCATTGTAAATATACTAGTAATGGAAAGTTATGATTCGATTTAAGAACATATTCGGAAATCAAGTCGTGATAAAAATTTCAGTATTGACAGAGTCATTCGGTGATCAAAAAGCAAACAAAACCAAATACACTGTATATGTCAAACTCACGGATCATAGCAACATTAATTTACAAATAAGGCAACACAAAAAGTACGGCGCAATTTCATAAAACTGAACATTAACCTTAATATGATTAGATGGAGGGGGGGGGGATAGATAAAGCTGAAAGGAAACCAAAGCCCAAAAATAAATACTGATTTAGAGAAAGCGGCGATATTAGCATACCAGTGTAGGCCTCGAACAATCCGTTAAAAAGTTATGAATTTTTACAGTTTCGGCGCCGTCATACCTGGATAAGGAGACTACTACACTCCATGACATTATGGACAACAACATAAGTTCAACATATTTTCACTTTTCCAGTATAATCAAAGTGCACATGACTTGCTTCTTCAGAAAGCAGGGGAAATGTTACCCTTAACATAACAAGTCGATGGAATGTGTACTTTCATGAAAAAAAAATTGTGGAGATCTTATATTTTCTATATTATATCGTCCATAATGACGTCATGAAGTGTAATCCAGTGTAGTCTCAATATATGCTATTATAGCTGTGAAGTACAAAGCGATTGCCGAAACGATAGCCAAAATTTGAATGAATGTATCATTTATTATGGCCTACATAAGGCATCCTAAGTCCAATATTTTCCCTACCAGTCCTTCCTTTTTCCGTCTGGAAATATTTCTGTCGTACCATCATATTCAAGTAGCTGCATGCTTGTTCTTACTTGGATAATTATTACTGTATGCATCTGACTGTATGTAACAATAATTAGTATGCAAAGTGTTGGAGGTAATGATATCATCAATTCATTTCTCCATTTTTTGTTCTTTTTGGTTTAAAAAAAACCGATTCCACCCACCGAGGAGTTTTAAAGTGTTTGGAGCTCCTTGCACCCACCATTGCCCACGTTATTGTATTAAAATTATTGTAACAATAATTGATGAGAAAGGTACATAAATTATTTCTTCTTTGTTTTGACGACCATTAAATGAACGTTTTAACCAATTGTACCAATTAAAGCATCACCTGTATCAAAACAGACGTCCGAAAGCATAAATATAATATGAAATACATGAATACACACACACTGACACATTAAGACAACGCAAAATTTGACATTACCCCCTTTTTGCCTTTCCTCCCCCCCCCCCCTCGAAAAAAAAAAAAGAGAAAAGTCCTACACACATGCTCCAATTTTCTTCTTCTCAAGTGCCATAAATGAACTACAGAACTTTGACATTTTACACGTTAAATAACATACAAGTCAAAGCAAAAACAGCAATGAGTAGTATAAAAAGTATTGCCGAGACCAGGATTCGAACCTGGGTTATTGCGGCCACAACGCAATGTCCTAACCTCTAGACGATCACGGCGCACCATTCAGAATGGATGCCGAGAGGCGGTGTTACGTGTGTTTTAAAGTAACGAACTGGACAGTGAATGTACCGAAATGGATGTAGTGTACGATCTTGTGGCTACATGCTAATGATAATTATACTGTATACAACTTGTTATTGGGTGCTGCGGATACGGTGTCGTTTTACGACGCAAACGATACGACGCACGAGAAACGTAAGTGGTAACTATATTCAATATCCCCGTATTCCTTGTATTTACCTGCTGACGGTAATATAAAAATGAAGGAAGAAATTGCATGTCTTGTTTCGCTGTCTTTGTTTAGATCAAAAGCCGAATTTGGCGTGTCAGATCTTGATATCGACGCACTCCATAACCTGTTGGTAACGTAACTCAGTCCCACTCATTCATATTTGTGTTTGTAGCATTGCTCACGCTGCACTGTCGGTAGAGGCCAGGTAATTTATATCTGTCGTTATCTAATTTGTTTATTGCAAGTCTGTATCATCACCCTGGCACACGGGGGATGAGGTACCGATGATATAGGGCCGTAAAGTGCATGGTTGCCGAGATCTGAGTGAAGCTCAACAAACTAGATCTAAAATTTTATCTAAACCATCTAGAAAACATTTGATGACAGTCTCCTCAACTAACGACTAGACTAGACCCCTCCTACGTGTAAGCCCTATAAATTCATTTAAAACTATTATCCGTAGGCGTAGGCCTACTGACTAAGTAATCTACACTTTTAGCCACTTTGCAGTCCGTTCACCTTTACATGTACGTAGACGTACTTGGCCAACTGAGTTGGCCAAGTTGAACCATGTCTGGAGAAGTAGAGCTTATGAAGGCACTGGTGACCTAGATAGCCCTACGTATGTGGATGTGAGTCATGGACGCTAAGCAAAAATCTAGAGAAGAAAATAGCCGCTTTCGAGATGAGATGTTTCCGTCAATTACTCGGAATACATTGGCACGATCGCAGCACCAATGCATCAGTGCTGGAAGAGATCAGGAGGAAAGTTGGGGATTATGAACCACTGCTGGACATAATGAAGAGAAGGAAGATGCAATGGTTCGGACATGTCACTCGACGGCCAGGTACAGTCACTAGCGCATACGGTAATGCATGGTCAGTGGATGGGCTACAAGCTCAAGGAAGACCAAGGAGGAATTGGGTGGATGATGTGAGGAGATGGGCGGAGAAGCCGGTGGAAATCTGTACGAGAATGGCGCAGGGTAAGGAAACCTGCAGAAGGACATCTCTATTCTCAGTGCCCCAATGGCAGACATGCTACGGGTATGACCTGACCTGACCTTAGACACTAATGCTCATTCAGCAGAAGCATCTATGTAGAACTAGTGATAAAATTTACTGCTACTTGGTCCACAAGCTTCAGCCTATATCTCCAGTGATCCTATGCCAAGTTATGGATGTGTTCCTGGTGCACCTCAGAAGAATGTAATTTTCACAGCACAACTATTAACAACAGCAGTCATGTCAGAGGTCAAGGGCAGGCACAAATACTGTAATCAGCAGCTCCAGCTTCCAGGATCAGGAACATAACATCTTCCTTGGGCGATATTTCATCACTTGATTGGATGGGACAGCCAGAGTGATTGATCTACTACCGGTATTAATGAACTCCACCAGACTTGTTGACAGAGATGAATCATTGCTATCTTTTATTACTATGAAAAAAAGAACTTCAAGTAGTTCTATGTGGTTCATTTAAGCTGTTAGGTAGTGTTTAGTAAGTTTTCCATAGTCATGTGTAGATCATGACCCTTTTTGTGTGGTTGTGTGGTATGTGTTGCACAAAACAAAAAGAGATTCTGTACCTTCAGGTGTTTTGGGAACAGTTTTTTATACATAATCATAGATGTTTACAGACTAATTGAATTCTAATTGTTAGTTTTGTTTGTTTGTGCATCATTCTGATTTGCCCTCAAACCAATTTTACACTGAATAGGTGGGTATGTTAATAATTTGGTTACAATGCTGTCATATGTTTATTATAGTGCTCACAAGAGGACATCCATACTTGAAGAGGACAGGTGTTGACAGAAAACACCATGTCTTACGCAAGGGCAACGCTGCCGTCAGTGGCGGCCCAGTCCCACAAGATGGAGGAACCAAGCCAGGGCAGTAAACGAGAGGACTGGAGGAAGGCCAAGGAACTGGAGGAGGCTCGAAAGGCAGGCACAGCCCCTGCCCTTGTTGATGAAGAAGGAAAGTAAGTGGATGCAGCCTTTTTATGTTGAGTAGCAAAGACCAAACAACTATGTCATGCAGGTGTTTGTTGTGCATTTAAAAAAGTGCTGTATATAACATATTTCACAAAATGCAACTCGTAAGTGACGGTAAGATAATTTTCAAGTGGATAAATTTGTGATCGAGAACCATAGTAACAAAATGACAACTGAGTATACTGACTATTCACGAACCATATACGCAATTTCCCACCCTGGAGATGATGTACTGTGCATTTGTGTTACATGAAAGATAATTTTAGCATCTTATAATTTCGAGCATATCTTTCAGTTGAATTTAAAGTTAATTAGCACAGAAAAATATCATGGCATAGACATTACACTGTTCTTTCTGTATTATGCTCCAAGGTCATTATATTTGATTATGGTCAGAGGTTTTACAGTGAGATTATAAAGTCAAAGTTTGATAATTTATTTAATGTCCGAAATAACTATACTGTGATTTATTTCATCAAACAAATGTAGTTGATAATGATGACAATTCAGTAATTAGATATGGGGCAATATTTTGTGTGTTAGTGAATGGTTTTATTGTGATTGGGTAACCCTTCATAGCCCTCTGCACCTGGGAGGCCCAAGATATAATAATGCTGCATATTTTGTTTGCTGTTAGTTATCAGAATCACATGATTTTATTCAACAGGAATATTTAAGATGATGTCCAGTTTTGAATACTCACATAAATGTTCATATGCTGATGGATTGGCCTGGAAAAAAAAATCAGGTGAGGAAATACTAAGTAACTTTGAAATAATATACTGTTGATGTTAGCCTTAACACTGGACATGGCTTTAAGAGGGAGAGATTTTTACGGCAACTTTGCATTCACTTTTCTTCCAGGGACATCAACCCCCACATCCCTCAGTATATTGCCACAGTCCCATGGTATGTTGGATACGATGTGCCAACTCTGAAACATCAGCGTCCTCAAGATGAGAAGCAGAAACAGTTCTCTGCAATCAATGAGTGGTACCACAAGGGAGTCAAAGATGTGAGTAATGTGCTGTAAGGATGCAGCCTTTCCTTACACAAGTGAGAGAACTTCAACATCTGTTTCTTGTGATGATAGCATTTTATAAGTCTACATGATGCTTTGAAGAAATGTTTCTTTTTTTGTCCCAATAGGGTTAATGTTTTATCAATTGTAGTTGACATCCCCATCTGTGATTCAAATGGCACACAGATGGAATATTTTAGATAACTTATTTGTTCATCAATGGAAACAGTAAAAAAAAAAAAGTTTTACCTCTTCTTTTTTAACACTCCACCCATGATTTTGTCTAGTCCTAATGGCTCTACAGAATGGTGATGGAAATCTCTGAATTTCCCGTGAATTATTGTCTTCCCTACATCGGCACAAGCGTGGCTAGATATAATAGTGCTTGAAGGGGTGATTTATGTGCCTAATTACTTCGTTTTCTTGTCAGCTTTGTTGTGGTATACTCATACTACACAAACAGGTAAACAGGTACCAGAAAATCATATTGGCCCCTAATCGTTTGCCTTAAGGTACAGGCTATAATTAGCACCAGTATCAACCCAGCATATTGTGTCATGTGAATTTAGATTATGAACCTTTGTAGTTATTAATTCTTGAATCCTCACAGTGCTGTAAGTGTGTGAATAATATTTTGTAGTACAATTAACATTATTGTTTTTTGGGGGGTTTTTATGTGTTTTTTTTTTTCCGAACAGGGCTCGGTTGCAACAAAGTTTAGGAAAGGAGCATGTGCAAACTGTGGATCCATGACACATAAGAAGAAAGACTGTGTGGAGGTGAGATTTCAGTGAAACACTGCAAAGTGCTTATAACAAAGAATATCTTTTTTTGACTGGAGTCAGTAGATTGTTGGATATCCTGTACTAGATAGTAGCTACCTTAAAGTAAGTATTATTTCATGTTGCATTACTGCTCTCTTTTCTTCCAACAATCATTCATAACCAAATGATACAATGTGTGTGCTTGTTTTGTATGAAGTATTTGCCATGTTAAAGTAAATATGATCCCTGATGAACCATATCTTTTTAAGCACAATGTGAGCAACACAGAGAGTAAACAAATTCCATAACTGTGTACATTGTATGCATAGAATAAAGGTGTGATGCAAGGGAAAGAATAAATGTTTCATGGTTCCAGGATAGTCTGCACTTGGTTTCAGCAGCATGTTGTTGTTCAGCAAGACTCAGTTCTTGAATTTGGAGTTGACACAAGGCGGTATAGATCACGTGGTGCGTTTTTCAATAAATGTGCCTCGGCACAATCTGCCCTGCACAGGGAAGCAAGTTAACGACAATCTGCCATGCGCATGATGATATATGCTAAAGCCGAAAATTAAAAGAGAGAATTATCCTTCTTCCTCATTGGCATGACACATTCAGAGACCACGCAAAGTTGGAGCAAAGTTTACAGGAGAGTTCCTTGCACCAGATGAGCACATTCAGCCCACTCTCAGCTTTGACTATGATGGCAAGCGAGACCGCTGGAATGGATATAATCCTGAAGAACACGAGGCAGTAATTGAAGAGTATGCCAAGATGGAAGAGGTTAGTTAATGAACAGTGTATGGATAGTGTTATCTTTCTCTACCCAAAACATATTCAAGGTGGTGAAAAAAACAAACAAACAAACAAACCATCAAACATTGAAATTATGTCTCTAAATAATGAAGTACTTTGATTAAATGTATTCTTTCAATATATGTATTTCTGTACAGCTTTTTGTCTTGAAAGTAAAAATGGTGACTCTACTTTTTAAGATTCTACTGTATTGTCTCATTGATTCATTTGATTTATTAGTAAATTTTGCTAGAGTGTGAATAAATCATGAGAAATATAACCATTGATATTTCTTAAATATTTTTATTTACAGGCTAAGAAACAGCTCAAGGCCAGGAAATTGCAAGATGAAATGATTTCTGGAGACATGGAGAAAGCAAAGGTACACACTAATGTAGAAACACTGCTCTTCCATTTACTTCACATACATCTTGTATGTGCAAGACTGTGAAGGTTATGTACGCTTGCCTAAATAGGCAGAAAATAACTATACTACACTATACTATACTATACTGCAGTTTTCCTTTGTTGGATCATTGTCCATCCTTGCATGCCTTGCCCATGGGTAAAGATAAACTGATGAAGCAAAACTTTTGTTTCCCCAAGCCCCACCCACCCCAACCCCCCCCCCCCCAAAAAAAAAGAAAACAAACAAACAAACTGACAAATTTTTGTAGACAGTATAAACTGTAGGTTTTCTTGCCATTCTGTTGTCGTGCCATTTATTTTGCTGTAATTATGCCTTTCTTTGATTCTCCCCTCATATGGTATCATGTAGTCTCATAAGTGTATTGAAATAGTGGAAGCTATTCATCTTAAAAGTGAACCATAAAGTAACAGAGATGATTAATAAAATAGCCTCAAATAAACTAAGCAGTATCAAACTTCTTTATGAGTCAGTTGTAATTAGGAACTTCATTTCCATTTATTCATCATTTATAGCCTGAACTAAAATTGTATTGCCCTCTTCTTCGACTCGGGCAATACAATTCTATTTCAGGCAATAAATGCCATATCCCCATCAAGGCCAGTCCATATTATATTATTGTTTGTATGACATGATACTGCATGGAATTTCCCCCTGCAGATTCTTATCACCAAACAGTGAAATCTGCCCATGGATACTCTACTAAAAACACCCCCCCCCCCCAAAAAAAAAAAAAAAAGAAAAGAAAAAAAGAAGAAGCATGAGATGAATAGACTTTGTCTTAGAGACACCACTAAAAATGCTGAAAATAAGGAATTTGAATTATTTTTCTATCTGTAGGATCATGACAGTGAAGACAGTGATGCTGATGAGGACAAGTACGCAGACTCCTTTGACATGCCTGGGACTAACTTTGACAGCAAACGCAGAATTACTGTTAGGAATCTCCGCATTCGGGAAGACACTGCAAAGGTGGGTATGCTATGATTCAATTATTGTATGTGATATTTAAGGCATAATACTCTTCCAATCATGGAAGCACACATTTACCTCCATCATTTTGTTATTTTAGGATCTTATGCTGCCAGTGCTAGAAAAAGATAGTATGTATTATATTTTGGCTCAAAAATTTATCCTCTGATTGGTTGAAAGAGTTTCATGTGATTATAGGTATTTTCAGCTATGTCAGAATGTTGGCATATTTGGCACTCCATGACGTACTATTTGCAAAATGACATCACTTCTATGACAACATTTTGAAAATGGTGTACCATTTGCAAATTATGTCACAAAGCAATTCTGAAATTGTGCACAGCTTTTTACCATCACTCTGTGAAATGTAACATTTCTAGCAAAAACAGTTGTGGTGCCACAAAGCAATTTTGACATTGCGCACTGGTCGTTTCGTCAGTCTGTGAAATGTATCAATTTCTAACAAATCAGTTGTGATATCATAAAGAAATTCTCGCATTGTTCGTACCCTCACTCTGTGAAATGTATCATTTGTAAACAAAACATCACAAAGCAATTCTGACATCGTGCGCTGCTTCAGAGTTAGGGTCTGTAGCCCTATGTAGGGTTCCTTGACAAGATTGCATCCACCACACAACTTCTCGCCTCTCATTTTCCCCTATTTTCCCTTCTTTTGTTTAAAGTTTTGATTCAAAATATAAAACAAATAAACTTCACCTAATTCTGAGTTTATTGTAAATACTATAGGCCTCTGTGGTGATAGTTCTTTTGGAGTCACCTCTGCCCATAGTTTTAACCAGAAACTCTCAAGGCAAAGTATATTCGTATCATATAAGAATGTCGTCACAGAGGAAGTTGATTTGAGTTAAAGCAGCTCCATAAATCCAGTGGATATAAGAGTGAAAAGTCTAGAGAAACAAGAAGTGATATTAAAGTTCTGACAGTGAAAAGACTAAAATTTTATTTGATCATTTGTTTTACAGTTTACTTTGCAGTGAGCTAACCAGATGTAGTAAAGTTCTTTTGTTTTATTTTGGTTGTTGGTTCTTATTTTGTCCTTACACTACAGTATCTGTACAACCTGAACCCGAATTCAGCCTACTACGATCCCAAGACAAGATCAATGAGGGAAAACCCCTTGAGGGAGACAGGAGCTCAGCCTGATGAGTAAGTAGAGTGGCACCCATGTCATTATGGCATACAGTATATGCCGAATATTTCGCAAGATTTTCATTTTCACAAATTTCGTGAGTCAGGTGCTATTCACGAAATGAAAGACACGCAAAAATACTGACTGTGATCATGCTATGAATGTGACGTACAGGTATGTATTTCTCCGTCCGGAACAGAACTCCACGATCGCGAATTTAGCCACTCGCAAAATTGTCAGGAAGTTCTGATTCGTGAAAATGTAGACTCGCTGAATGTATGGCATATACAGTACCATGCTTAGTCCTGTCAGCACATTAGTTGGTGACAAAGTAATGTACACTACACACCAGTGAAAGTTTTAGACAAATTAGACATGTCTTAGCTGTTTCAAACTAATTCTTATTTTGAACAGTATTTCTTTCTTCAAGTATCCAGGGTTTACAGTAGCTGTGATCTTGTGGTCCATGGCCACAAAATATTGATGTCCAGTCACCAAATTGCAAAGAAAAAGGTATATTTTGGTGGCAAATGTTTGAGCAATGGGGATTCGAAATGGATTGATATGGTTCCTGTGTACATTGGACCACCAAAATGTGAAATCTAACTAGACATTAGTGGCTCAAACGCTCCCTCAGAAAAAAAAAAAAAAAAAAAAAAAAATTAGTGTTGAGCCCTGCATAAGCTATGATTCTCTATAAAGAACGAAATTAAGAGACTGTTATTATTCCAACAGAATCACATGATGAAAATGGCATTTACAAGTTCCCGTATGATGCATAAGTAAAGAAAGATGGTAGTCATTGTTAAACAAAAGTTATCACATAGTAGATGATATGTCATTTGTGTGTTTGTTTGTAATTTCTAGGCTGAAGTATGCAGGAGACAATTTCATCCGAGCTGGAGGAGATACAGTCAATATGGCCAAAGCACAGTGTAAGTCTGTAGTGTTTATTCACACTATATTCTTATAAATGCATCATGAAAGAGGCGCAGAATTCATTATGATTTTTGAAGGCCGTAGGTTAAAAATTCTCAAACCTTATCTCACCTTCTATTCACAACTTAATCATAATATACAGGTTTGCACTATTGCAGTTGGTTTGAGAAGCATTGATGTAAATGTAGCTTAAACAACAATGAGAAAGTGATTTGGTAAGGGTATGCGTGAATGAGGATTCATTCCTTCTTGGAAAGGGATTAAAGTCAGTCCTCACTGTCAAAGGTCATGAACAATTGATTCTTTTATACAAAGTGAGTTGCCTGAGAGGGTAGAAGCTTCCCTATTAAGTGAGTGTGGTGGTAACATTATTCTAGCTTTTTAGTTTTACCAGAGGCAAGGGCTCAAGTGAGTTCTTGAAATGGTTTTCATACGTTTTGTCACCTGTTATTGATACATGTTCATCTTCCTATTTTGGGTTCTCTACAGTTGTCA
Source organism: Diadema antillarum (assembly GCF_040938485.1). Taxonomy (NCBI): domain Eukaryota; kingdom Metazoa; phylum Echinodermata; class Echinoidea; order Diadematoida; family Diadematidae; genus Diadema; species Diadema antillarum. The sequence goes on along the minus strand of NW_027271357.1, from coordinate 243,738 downwards.
TGGTTGTATCATCCTCCATATTCTGTCCTAGACAAGCTTGAATTATTGCTTTAAAAGATACATCAGATTTGTGTCCATTGACACACAATTATACAGTGAATTTTATGCATTAGTTGTCATAAATCGCTTTTATAGAGAACCAAATACTTTTGTTGGTCTTATAAGTCTACTAACACTAATAATTCCTGAATGTAAGGTTTTTTTAATGGTTGTTGTTTTTTTTTTTTTTTCAAATGCCTTTAAATGTCCATACATGCTGTATTGACTGCAAGCTTTCCCCTTCCCTCCTCAGTGTTTGCCTGGGATGCCAGCAACCGAGGCACTGATGTTCACCTGCAGGCAGAGCCAACCAAGCTGGAGCTTCTTCACAAGGAGTTTGGCAGCAAGAAAGAGAACTTTAAGAAGAGTCAGAAGGAGACCATCTTGGAGAAGGTGCCAACTGTTGCTCAGAAGCTTTGAAATGGATTCAGAATACCAGTAGTCTCCCATTCTTACCTCCTTCACAAAGACAAAAAAGACTCAAAAAAAGACTCAAAATGAGCATTTGATATGGTATTGCCAATGGATCAGCATGATAGAAAAAATGATGTACAGATTGTCAAAATGTTATCATGGTCTAAGATTTCATTGTTTCTTTGTTTTCACATATCACGGGACTATAAATACTTGTGTATTTTACCAACATTCTGTTTAATGTGAAGAACTAATAGGAATGTATTGGTACATTGGCTGTATAAAATTGTCAGATATATTTTTTTTTAATAGGCGTAGAGTGTAGCTTAAGTGATCATGATAAATGGTCTTTATGGTATTTACTACGTATTGCTTAAAGAAAATTTAATGTTTTGCTCTGATCAATCTGTCCATGTACAAGTATTGGAAACATATTTTGAATGAGCTCTTGTTTTGTGTTTCATTTTATCCAGTATGGCGGGGCAGAACATCTTGAGGCACCTCCCAAGCAACTGCTCCTTGCCCAGACGGTAAGTGAAATGTTAACTTTCTTATTGAATGGGAAATATAATTGCTGCTCCCTGCAATGTTGACCTGGTCCAGGCAATGTGATGATATTCATTGTGTATGACCAGCGAATATTACTGATTTAAGCAATGAATTGAAAGAGAGGCAGTAGATCATTGTAAAAGTGGAAATTTTCACGGTGTTGAAATTTTCATGCATTTTGTGCAACCAGAAGCTAGCGCGAAAAGAAAAGCAGGCGAATATTTTTGTGTGCCATATGTTTCAGTAGTTGATGTCTTGATTCCGCAGAATTAAAAACACACGAAACTCTTCTTCCCCGGCCAAGTGCGAAAAAATTAGTCGCGCGAAAATATCCACTTTTACAGTATTGCAGGTAGCAGGACCTGAGAAGATGTCTGTTAACGTATATTTTTCACAGACATGAAATCAAGTGTGAAAGCCTGATACAGACAGATCAGGATGTAACTCACAAGAAAATGCAAAAAAAAAAAAAAAAATACATAGGAGAATAGCACAAATGATTCCTTGTACATTTATTAGTGAGAAATTACATGATCTTTGTGTGATTACATATATCCGACCTTGTATTCCCCACCAATTCAGACCAGTGAGCAGGCAGTACTATTATATGCACAGAGTATTTATTCACTAGTTGCTGATTGTTTTTGCCAGCTGTGCAAACAAAGTAGATGCCTTATAATTTGTGCAGGTTATGCAATTAAAGAATGTAGGAATTGAAGTTTTGCTTATGTAAAATCACTGCCCATAAATCCCTTTAGAGACTTGATGTTGATTCAAATTTGTGAGAAACTAATAATTAAGTAGAAAGGTTACTGCAAAGAAGTTAAGCCATCACTGGAAGTCATGTGAACATGCTGTATGTAATGGGTGTCTTTGGTTATGCTGTGTTGAGTCAATGACATCAATTTATATCCCTCTAAATCCTCAGGAAGATTATGTGGAATATTCAAGACATGGTACAGTCATCAAGGGTCAGGAGAAGGCCAAGGTCAAATCCAAGTATGAAGAGGATATCTTCCTCAACAACCACCAAGTAAGTTTGTGTTCTATATCATGGGCTCTACTCACCGAGATGTTGAAGCAGTGTATTGAGTATCTGTGTTTATGGTCAACCTCTTTTTGATTGATCTTTCTTGTAGCAAGACAACAGCAATGTAGCTGATTATAAGAGCATTTTTTTTAATCCTCCGTAAGCAGTTACAGTTAGCAAATTTAGGTCAGGTTTTGATATGGCATGATTACATAATGTACATGGCAGCCCGTATGTGCAAAGCTTAGTACAGGTGTTTAATCATCAACAGGGGCAAGGCCTTAATCCTTCAGTACCAGATTCAATAGAGACTTGAGAAAATTAGGCAAGAAAGGCCATTGGCAACTGTGTGTGGTTGATTATTATTGTTATTATTATTATTTTTTTTTTTTTGATAAGCCACCTGAATAGCAACAATACTACCTGAAACGAAATTATATTTTCCGGTTAAAATATCTTAACTTCTGTGTACTTTACTAATGAAGTAGAGATAATATCTATTTACCTGATGTTTGCACTTTTTGCAGAGTGTGTGGGGGTCTTACTGGAAGGATGGTCAGTGGGGGTACAAGTGTTGTCACTCCCTGGTCAGGGGGTCCTACTGCACTGGTCAGGCAGGCAAGCTGGCTGCTGCAGAGGATGTGGTGGTCCTACCTCCAGAGGCAGCAGAGAATGGTCAAGAGGAAGGGGAAAAGGAGGAGGAGCCAACCAAGTCACTCATGGAGGTAAGAAGCTTTAGGCTATCAGTAAGGGCAAGCATAGGCAGAGATTCTGGTCCTGTCCACATTTGAAAAGAAAGTCAATTAAGAGTCTTTTTATGTGAAATGAGTAGAAGCTGAAGAGTGTGTTCAGAAACAAATGCATTATATTGAAAACAGAGTGATGAACTGCCATGTCAGGATCACTACCCTGGTATTTAATCTCCAAATCAACAACTGAGAAGTTCATTTGCTTCCTGTACGTATATCCAAAAAGTGTATATGAATTATTGTCTTGGATGAAGTTTAAGTTTTCAGTGTTTACCAACCCTGTGTGTGCTCATGATCTTCGAAGTCATCAAGATTCCATGAAACAGGATTGGCGGCTCCTACTCCATCTTTTTAGTATGTTAACTGGTCTGTTAAAACAAATCAATGAAGTTAACGATCTGAGCTACATTTATCTAACTCCATTTTGTTTCCCTTTACAATTTTCAAAGCAGACTGGTATTCTCATCTCAGAGCATCAAACTTCAGTCTTCATCAACTTAACTGAAAGGCAATCAGTGCACACTAAAGTTTGTAAATCATTTTGTTAAGCACAGTGATAACCCACACAATCCTTTTTTGCAATGTATGATTTCTCTTCCGTTATATCTTGAAGCAACACAAAGAGAAACTCGATGCCGAGAGGGAGAGAAAGAAGGAGAAAAGGAGAAAGAAGAAGCAGAAAGAGAAGGAGAGGAGGAAGCGACGAGAGAAGGAGAAGAAAAAGAAGAAGAAGAGGGGCAAAAGTTCAGATGATTCTGATTCCACAGACTCCAGCAGTGACAGCAGTGAAGAAGAGGAGGATGAGGCAGCAATAAGGAAGAAAAAAATCATGGAGGTATTGCATCTCACAGAACTCTTTTTGAAATTTCATTTATGCATGGAATTTGATATGAAAAGTATCTGGTTATATTCTTATGACATTATTATAATTTCAATGATTGTAACCTCGTACGTAATTTGCTGAAATAATGATAGTTTGATAGTACAGTGCATTCTCATTATAACAGAGCCCTCGGGACTGGCAGTTTTCTTTCGTTATATAGAAGCTTTGTTATTAGCCGAACAGTTTAGTGTACAAAGATATGTAGATGATAATTCTTAAACCTAGATTTTGATTTCATTGTATTTTTTTTTAATACCGTAACTGTGTTTGTTACAACAGTAGTGCATTGTATGTATCTGATGCTATTTGTTTCATGCATAAAAGACATTGTATTTACCCTCGCACAATAATCTTTGATCTTCACTTTGCTCACTCTCCAATCCAAGGCTATGAAACGTCAGGAGGAGGCAGAGAGGGAGGCAGACCGACTCCTAGCCATGGATGAGAGGAAAAGACCATACAATAGCTTGAAGGCCTACGACTCTATGAAGGAACCTACAGAGGAAGAGATGGAGGCTTACCGAATGAAAAGACAACGTATGGAAGACCCCATGGCTGCCTTCCTTACCAAGTATTGATGGAAGAATGTCCCCCTACTGTCAGAGACATGTGTATTTCTGTGAAATATCAGCTGTCAGAGACGTGAATTTCTTGGATACATCAAACATCAGACATTTACATTTGTGTGAAGCATTGAATACCTGCAGGTTTGAAGTCTCCTGATACAGCATTTAAAGATGTGTAGACCCGGAGGTGGAAATGGGTCTAAGCATAAGTGCTAAAGAGGAATCGATAGCATAGGTGTCTGTAGGAAACTTGCGCCGTCTGCCCACGTACACATTCGACTAAACCACCGGGTGTATGTGCCTTTAACTCTCTGGTTACCACAGACTCGTTATTATAGACAATGACAGTAGCATGTTGAGCTGGTGATGCAGAGAGGGTTAAACAGAGTCAGTTATCAGATATTATCATACGGAATTGCCAGTCAGCAAATATGTATACCAAAGCTTACGTTCATTGGCAACGGTCAACTCCAGTCAAGTGAGATTCTTCAGCTGTGTGTTCTATGTGTATAAAGCTGTACAGAATTTATTTCAGAGATTATGAGCCAAGCACTGGAGATGTACATACATTGCCCAGGATCCAAACAAGCAAACTCTGTACCAGGTTGGGCAGTCAAAAACTGACAGTAAATTATTTGTTCTTTCCTGCAAGCTTTGCACAGATATAGACTCCTGTGTCCTACTAAGTGCAAACAAGCCGTGCTTGGCATATGTACATTGTACATCATTCAAGACTGTCAGTCTTTAATAGAGGCAGTGAGTGAAGATTCCCATGACATTCTAACTCTAAGGACTACCAAGTAGTTTGTAACAAGGCTTTGGTCCAAGAAGACAATTGCCAGTCTGTGGGTGCATAGTCATAAGGTCTTGAGTATAATGACCGGGTCTGGTGTATGTTTGGTGTATATTGACCCGTATGGCAATGAAGGTGGTGTGTACGCATGCCATGTTGCCATTCTTCACAAAGCATCAAGTGGAAGAGATATTGTTGCAACTCAGGAATGTTTTTGGCCAAAGTGACCACAATCAACACATCAAAAGACCCAGGTGTGAAGAGAAGAGCTGTGGATCCGTGTTGATGAACATTTTTTTAAACAGAATACTGATTAAGAGTGTATGCCTTTTTTCAGGACCCACTCTTAAAGATTAGTGAAGAAGATGAAATGTTCCTACAAGCTTTCAGATAAATAAGGTCATGTAAGAATACAGTGCACTCCCGTCACAACGAACACGGTTATAACGAAATTTCGTTATAACGAAGTAAATCTTCTGGTCCCAAAATTATCACCGTTAAAGTCTATGGTGCAAAATTCGCTTATAACGAACATGGTTATAGCGAAATTTCCGTTTAACGAAGTCTTTTCCGAGCGCCACAGACAAAGAAAAACAAAAGAAATGTGCTCCGTTCTAACGAAATGCGAATTGCTTTCGAAAATACGCAGCGGAACAAGCATTTATAGCGTCTCTGCATGGGTGAACGCTCCACACCACTGTGTATTCGCTCCTTGTGTCACGCACAGTTTCTGAATGGAACATGCGTTTATTATTGTGATACAGTTATCCCATCACATTTCTCATAGCTTTCCAGTGTATGACGAGTATTCAGCAAACAGAATATGATATATATACGTGGTTTCCTTGTGTCCGTTATATATTGTATTTGTTCGGTTATAACGAAATTTCGTTATAACGGGAGTGCACTGTACATCAATCCATGGAGAAAGAAATTACAAAGTTTTGAGTGGGACAGCAGTCCTAAAAATATTGAAAGCTACTAGTATGTTATTGCTACAATATTCAGAGCATGGCATATCCCTTATGAACTGTTGTGATCAGCAGCAACTTTAAGTGTTGATGGAAGCTGTTGTTGCTATGTGGGGCAAACCTTGGAGAAAATAGAAAGGCAGGCCTTGGCATCATTGTAGTAATCACTGTGATGAATGTACATGTATCAGAGCTAATACTCAATGTTCTTTTTTTGGAGGGGGTTTTAATGTTATTGAAGTTCTCCATGGCGATAATCTTCATAATAAGCCAGTTCGTAGTTCCACTTTGTGCATGAGCAGAAAAAGGTCATTTGTACCAAGAGGCACGTTGGTTTTTAAATTCACTGAGATAAGCACCTGTCATATAATGATTATTCATGCAATCCTTGTAAATGTTGCTTGCCAGTACATCCACCTGACAGGAAGCCTGGTATTTGGCAATATGAATAAAACAGTTTTTTAATGCATTCATTGCAAAACAATGAAATGGATGCTTCCCCGATGGGTGATTGACGAACCATTCTGGTCACTGCAGGTCTATGCAAGTTCATTCATTGTTTGAACACGAATTCCATGAATTGTTAAGTCGGGCAAGCTTACTGGTATGCATAATGAATGTCTCTTTGAAAACGATTAAAGTGCCTAAACAACTGAGAGAAAGGAAAGGTCATTTGTACCAACGTGCCCATGACCTAATTACGAACTAGCTTATTCAAAATGGCAGAAACAAAGTCTAAGTAATTGTTTTCGGGTAATGGCACCTGCATGGTATCTAGTCTACCAGTGCTTATGTATTTCTTTATGTAACAAAGTTAGTTACAATGTACCTTTTCTTTGACTTGCAATCTCTTATGTTAACATGAAAAAAAAAAAATCATATCATATCTAAGTAATACCACCAGAAAGTAATTCAAGTTTGACTTGAATATTGGGTACTGTAAAAGTGGATATTTTCGCACAACTAATTTTTTGCGCTCGGCGGGGTTAGAAGAGTTTTGCGTGTTTTTAGTTCCACGGAATCAAGTCATCAACTGCTGGAACATATAGCAAATAAAAATATTCGTGTGCTTTTATTTTTGCACTAGTTTTGGGTTGCGTGAAATGCGCGAAAATTTCAACACCGCAAATTTTCCACTTTTACAGTAGTTGACGAAATGAACAGGGCATAAAATTAGACATATGTTGGTGGAGAGTCTTTAGTTTGACTGTAATGTCCATCCATCATCTGTGTCCTGAGTTTCATCTTGTGTTTTCATGCACGTGATTGTATGATGCTTATTTTCATTTTCCCTTTTTATTGGGGGGGGGGGGGGGGATAATGGCTACACTGATTTTTCACTTTGTAAGTTTGACCCCCTGACAACAAGGTGATTTTGCTGTACAGTGTAACATACATGACCCATAGACACCTGGCCAAGTATACTTTTGACTAGATCATTTTTTAGGTTTTGGAAGATTATTTGACCCAACCAAAGTTGACCTACAGATGTGCAGTATGTACCAGTATAATTCATAGACTAAGTGCCATTTCTGCATTTTTCACCTGTTTTGTGTGAAGATTTGTTTTCACATGATAGCAATGATTTTGACATGCCATGACTTCAAAATGGCTTTAAAAGTACTCTCAAAGAGGTGACTGCTGTGCTTTTGTCCAGAAGTTGTCCTGATTCCACAAGTGTCAAAAGCAGAGCTGCCAAGTCTCCCTGATTCTGCAGAAGTCTCCCTGAAAATGTCAAAATCTCCCTGATTTTGGAATTATTTTCACCCATTGAAATGCATGTAACACACAGATATCTTCCTGATTGTTGTGTGGAATCTCCCTGATTTGGATGTGGGAATGTTGGCAGACCTACAAAAGGTTCAAAGGAGTTTGCTCAATATAGATACTGCCTCTTGTCCTGCTTCACACAGCTTGTTCCAGTGTTATTTCAATGAGGAATACAGTATACATGTAGTACATCCTATGTTTTCAATCTTAGCTGCACATACATGATGCCAGGCATAGGCAACTGTGACATGTTTTGTGTAATGATACTTTTTGGTAAATTGGTAATGTTGAGATAGATATTTAAAATCTTACTACTGAATCATATCTTCCATAGCAGAAATTCAGGTGTTCCTATGGCTGAGTGAAGATTTATGGTTAGAATAAGATAAACATATTTGTAGCCTATAAGTACAGTCAGTGAGATTTTTGATATTGACTTCATTGTCAAAATACCAGTACTGTGGACTCCCGTTATAACAAAGTCCTTGGGACCAGCAGATTTCATTTGTTATATTGAAATTTTGTTATAACCAAACAGATAAACATTAAAAATACATAGAGTGGATAATGTTGCGGCCTGAATTTTTATTTTGTTGTAACCAGAATTCTTTTTAAAACCATGTTCGTTATAACGGGAGTGCACTGTATTTGCAGGGAATCACATCTGAAAATGTTTGTATTTATTGGAAATACGTGCACAAAATGACTTCTTCCTGTATGCAGTAAATGAATGTCACACTCTTAGCATCAGACGGTAAGTAGGTCATGATATCAATGTACTGTACAATAGTGAATAAAACCAATATCAAAAGATTTTCCTAAATTGTATGAGTACCCTCTCTTCCACATATCAATATTAAGGCTTTTTGGGAACAAAAAAAAAATACCATGAAACAATAGAAATGTGACAGTTTTAATCTGTGCTGAAATCTCGCCAGTGCCATGAAAATACACATATTCACAGGTAGATTGGCCTTCCGTAAACACAAGAGAACAACAACAAAAAAATGGAGCAAGTTGTGTAGCGTGCTACATCTTGATGTTACCATGAAAGTTCCATACTTCTATGTGCATAAAATTTCACGCAAATTCCTCCCTTTGCTGCAAGGGCTACAGTGCTCTAGCCATAATTTCTATACACACATAAAATTCAGGCATGCACACACCATACCTACACAGCGTTTAAGGAGGGGTTTCATAATGTGTCTGAGAGATTCATGAAGCCAGAAGCATTCCTGTTTGTCATAACTGAGTAAGTTAGCCATTCCTGATTTTCTGCATAGGTACAGACTTGAGAAATTTGTCTTGCTATTGTTAACCGATTAGCAGCAGAGTAAATACAGTACTGGTAGTGACTCTCGCCTTAGTGAATCATGGCAACAACAACAACAAAAACAAAAATTGGCTGAGATGAAGAGAAATTCTACCCCTGATTGATATAAATGTGTTAATTCTATTTTGTCATTCGAAATTTATGTACATTATACACAAGGCAAAGGATTTTGTCCAAGTCCCTTTGACTTCGACTTGGGCAAAGTTGACTGAATTTAGCAGCAAACATTTGTCTTTATCCATTCATTGCCATAAAGAAAAGCCAATGCCAGTAGAATGGACACAAATGGGCGCATGGCTTATCTCTTCGCAATGAGGAGATTTTAGGAGCAATCTATGTCTATGTCTGGTTATGCCCTGTTAATCAACTGGCATTATTATTTTCTTCCGTTACCTAACACTGCATGTAAACACATTTTAAAGAACATCAAACTTGAATGAATTTATAAGTCATTGTTACACTCGAATCAAAGAAAGAGATGTACACACTCTCAAACCCGTATTTTCTGGTAAGAATAATAAACCCGTGACACACCTCCAAAGTGGGTGGTATTTCCATCAATTAAAATGAGCAGTATGAGAATCATTTGAATTATTTGTCCATCTGCATCTAAAACATCGCTTTGCTGATACGGTAACATGTAGTCGTGTCGTTTCGAATGTTCGCTATTCCAAGAGAGAAGGGGGGAATTGAAGAGAAGGATTTACAGACCCCTTCAAGAGCAGTAAGACGGACCCCCTTGGTCCTTCCCCATTCCCCTTGTGTCGTCGTCGCCCCCCCCCCCCCCCCACCCGTTACAAATATTGGGAGAGAAAGAAAGAAAAGTATATTGAAGAAATGGAAAGCTGGGCGAACGAACAAACACTCTAGTAATACTGCATTAAGTTACCACAAGATTAGCCATTGTGAGAGTTTCTAGACAATTTGAACCTCAGAAGCAAGAAAATGTAATTGTTGCGAAGATGAGGAGAGTATGGTAACAATCGTTACTTTTCAGACTGTTATGGAGACTGCATTCTTGCATCGTAAAATTCAGATCTCATAAAATCATTGTCCAAACGATTAATACAACTTCCAATACACTGTTATCAACCAAAACTTCACACGGTTGAGATAATGAATACACAGTTACTATGACAACACAGTTTTGCGCTACGGATCGTACAAAAGCTGTTTTTGAGATGCATGTCGGGTTATTTCGCCACATGTATTATAGGCATGCTGGTGGCGTCACCGAAGACACGTGTAGCGAGCATGCCTTCTTTCGCCACTTTCTTTTTAAGGGTCCTGTCTGGAAACATTTTTATTGTAACTATTGTTCACATTTTGTATATTTAACAATACTTAACATCGATTTTACCGATTCAAATGTTTACAGTGATTGTTTCTATCCCTAACTCATATTTTAGACCTGTTTCAAAGCACCCAATGCTGGGGTTTTGTTTCACCTGCAAATGGTAAATTATGCCTTAAAGGCTGATGTTGAGCCAGAACGAATGATATAATCTCTATATTAGTCATTTAATACGCATTTGACTTAAACACCGGGACCATGCACCTTTGATATAAATGTGTCTCTTGTCAATATAGTCATGGTCTGTCTCTTGCATGTATATGACTCATTGCCAGTTTTCATTAACTCGGAGGGACATGACACTTTCTCTTTTAATAATTGCTCAAAATTTATATGTGCGAAGTTAACGGATTAAATCATATACAGTACGAGTTTGCGGTGTCCCTATACGCCCGCCATTGGCAGTTACTGGTGAGCTCATGGGTTTCGTCTTTCTGCGGGCTCGTCGGCTGTGTATCTATATGCTTTTAAAGGGTTTCTGTTTAACTGGTGGCAAAGTGGAGGGTAAATACATTAGCTCGGGAGAGAAACGGCAGATTGAGGTACGTATGGACGCTCTAAATAGGCCCGCAATTTTATGAACAACAATCGCTTTTCTCATAGCATGCGGATGAGAGCCCGCACACAAAAGACCCGACAGCAACAACCAGACGTACTACATAATAGCCCTAAACCTGGTATCACAGGCGTATTGATCGGTTACAAAGTCAGCAAACTGTGTAACAGCCACACGCTTTATTGCACATTTTGGCTTTGTTTTTGAGTGATCAACTGTCAACTTACAAGATGTAGCTTTACTGCCGATATCATCGATGTTTACACTGAAACATTCGGGAAGTGGCTCGATTTTGTTCCCCTGCGTTTCACTTGTGAATGTGTAAACGTGCGAGGTGAATAGCCAGCATCATCTTCGTTTTTGCTTGAAATAATGTGTGCTCAGAAGAAGAAAATTTCTACCAAGCTATGGTCATTGACGCCTCTATTCGTCGCATTCTCATCTCACATCGACTTCTGCTTCATCCAAAGTTTGTCGGCTACCACCCTCACCCCTGCAGGACGTCCGACCTCGCACGATTCGTATTTCAGGGTCATTCTACTCCCCAATGATTTACCATAGCCTTTCGCGTTGCTAACGTAAACCACAGTGGTTGCTGTACCGTGGAGCAGGGAGGCGAGAGGTAAATCCGCGAGCTTACCACCATAAGGACAATGTGAATTCCCAGCTAGGTACATGGTTCGCTTTCTCACGTGGTTGCTGAATGGGTTTATACCAGTTTTTAAATAAAAGGTGGGGAGAGAACTGGGTCAGCAAGGATGCGTCAAGTTGTATGAATGCCTTCGATGTATACATGTCTATACTGTTGGCCTATTAACATTGGAAGTAGAGTTTGTGCGGCTGACCTGGAATATACCTGCGTCTTGCGCAGGGTTCGTCTGTTTTGATATCAGCGATCATAACATAACAATATGTGAATTAAGTGGAATGTGATCTATGGACTGAGACGTGGAACGTTAAGGAGATCGAGAGAGATAAATGATGATTAAAGACAAACTTGACAGATGACGAACTATATATGATGGGGACCAGGACAGCAAACGCGAGCATGGTTCAGGACATGCTGAGAGTGGCGTGAGTATATATACACCCAAACAACCACTCCTCGGTGGTACAATGTATTGGGTATGGTCAAAGGCTGGAAACCAGTGCAAGTTTCATCTAAATGCGTATATCATTGTCATAAAATACCATTATCATCTCTGCCCTGTGATCATTTTGTTGTTAAAAAAAAGGGGGAGGACACTGGTTCGTGGTATTTAGTAGCAGCAGACATGGATTATAGTAACACTAGTGATAATGATTTCAATGATGACGAAGATAGTTATTTTTGTCTTTAAGTTTATCCTCGTTTGAGGGACTTAACTTATTTCATATCTTTAAGAAGTCACAAATATACAGAGAAAGACATAAAAAACAATGAATATGTACATAGACATACTTTAATTGTAAACATTAATAACGCTTGATTTCTTTATGAATTTTTTCGTGAACTACAACTTTTCTGTGTAAAAAAGATGTTTCAAGAGCATGACATTACCACCATGGTAGGCCTACATCTTCATGTACCTCTACATATCATTCTGTCTCAGCATTTAGAGGTAGTTAAACCTCATACTTGAAACTCAACCAATGAAGATCATAATGGTAAAGGCTACTGATACATCATGCAAAAATATGATTATAATCACTATGAATAATGATTCATGGATAATCACTGCAGCAATACATACTTTATGTGTCAGTGCATGTGTACTTGACGATATTCATCATAACAAATTTCCGCGTGGTCGCCATCCACTCATCCCGTGAAAGACTCAGATTATAAGTGTTACATAAAGAATTAAGTTAGCTATTCTTATCTACAAGTACATGTACATTGTACCTCGTACTTATGCAGACAAAGTATGTATATGTACATCTAGCTTTACGTATATATACGAACATGAACATACATGACTGTACAGGCAAATGCAACGAATAGCAGTCTGTATGTTTGTTCTTATATATGATATCACATTGCAATGTATTCGTGTATAACTGATATGCCGCTATGCGGATGAAATAGATAAGTGAAATACGGTCATGTAGGCCTACATTGATCGAACGATATGGAGTATTCGAGCTCTTACCAAATCTGTTATGTAATTGTTGATATTCCACTGGGTAAAAAGCACATTATAATGGATGTCGCCCTGTATTTAACTCTGTCTTAACGTTAGTTCGTATCAACAGTATACTGTAGTCAAATTAAATAAGCCCTTTTTAAAGCAAGTAAAAGATATAGTGTATAGTGCGACACAGATATTCCGGCGCAATGCAATATGCAAGGTAGTTTGGCTGAAAGTGCAACTGTTGCCATGGAGATGTCATTCCTGCAGCAATTAATTCTTAGTATTAAGAAGCTTGGCAGAGATCGTTAAAGTTTTCACGCACAGAGTTGAAAGTAAAAACTTCAAACCAACGCTGTACAATCCACATGCTCTTTCAGAGAAAGGCAGTTTTATGTATTTACAATTCAAAGTCACCTGTTGAAGCATGTGTATGCTTTAATGTGCATCACAATTCAATACGATTACTTGGTGTCGCGTCCTGTGATTGTAATAATCATTGGCGAGATTATTATACTAAGCGCATGAGTATGCCATCCGAAAAGTTCATGTGTCTTTATGCCTGAACAGCTGACAACCGATTCCTCAAGAATATGAATATGAGATGTCTACCTCAGAAATATGGGTAGATAGCTAGCTAGCTAGCTAGCTAGCTAGATAGATAGATAGATAGATAGATAGATAGATAGATAGATAGATAGATAGATAGATAGCGACATAATGGATGATATACACTAATTGTATATCAATTGCCTCCCATTTTTGCGTGGTGTTCTTTAAATTTCTGCCGTAAGTAGGATCTCGGAAGGGTTAATTGCAAACCATCCTATTTCACGCTCATCACTATACAGGACGCCGTTTTCACTCAACGTCGCATTTTCGTAATTCAAACTAGTATTCCACACTTCAAAATGAGAGCGTTTCATCGAATGCGTAAGAAAAAAAAATAAATGCATTTGAAAGCTGTGACGTCAAAGGCAACAGACTCTCGAAGAAGTCATCAAGAGCTGACCGTCCACTCAAGGACGGGATTCTCTCCAAAAATCGACCGCAAGGTGGATGTAATCCCACAACAAAGCGATATTTTAGAAGAAGGTTGATAGACCGTTTGCAATCGATAGCTCGTTTCTCTCATGATGTGACCACAGCTCTCTGTCTGTGTCATGACCCGCCCTTAAACTTATCAATTGTCAAATGTTATAGATCTTCACGAAACAGTGGTATATCGGTCACAAAAATACACGCTATAGATACGAACGGGTAACGATGTCTTGATCTCAAATTTCTCCTTCTGACCTGCACGAACATGACGAATATCATTTTTTTTTTCAGAAAGTACTAATTCGTTCCGAGTTCAAGTTTCTGCACTTTGATAGGTATAATGTAAAATTGATTCGGAACAATAAACAGTCGTGAAGGTCGAAAATCGAACAATTTCGAAAACGGAACGGCTGTTGCGTTTTGAAGTCTAGTTTTAAGATGCAAGGCTGTTTGTGTCCGTGTAAGATATCTATGACAATCCACTAAACTTGTCACTATTATACAGAGTATATACAGAGGAAGCAATGCAAATAGGAATAGCCATAAACCTTGGTGGTATACGTTCAGGAAGATTAGTTAAAAAATCTTAATTGCTTGCACAGTCAAACAAGCAGTGCTATACTGGAAAATACACATACATCACTCAACATGAACCCATCATTATCACTTGACGGAAAAAGAGGTGTGAGTGTCATAAGACAATCATTTTTTAAAGCTCAGCTGTTCTTGACGATATCACCTCATGAATAGTGTCACTATGCCGAATTGCTTGATGTCTTTAAGGATTTCCCATTTGCACTGGTATCATCACAATTATTACTGTACTTCATGAGGGGACGGGAACGTTTTTAAGTTTGTGTGTGTGTGTGGGGGGGGGGGGGCGTGCTCAGGCTGGAAGGGTTAAAGGTCAGTGCTCCCTCACATCCCCCCCCCCCCCCCCCCCCCCCAAATACTGGGCGGAATCCTCTGTAAGTAGTGTTCTTTCCTGATTGATTTTGGGGAGGGGCAATTCTTTTGGTGGATTTTTACAATTCGCTATCCCAGGAAGTTTTGGATGACCCACAACGTGACGGGGATCGAAACATTTATGTCAACGATAACAGGAAAATGAGGACAATAACTGTGTTTTCTTCGAACGCAGTGAAGGAATAGCACTATAGCAGTGCTTACCACAAAATAAATGTTTATTGCTGTTTTGCATCCCGGTCATTCATGAGGGCACATTGTATATAATACGTGTATGATAAATGCACTTGTTTGATGCATCCCAACTAGACGACAATAATAACACTCCCTTCGTACTGTGACAGTGATTCATTCCTGGAATGCCTCGATGTAGCTTCTTGACACGATCTGGCTGACCTCACCGCACGTGCGCACATCCACGCTCTCGTCTACATCTGTATATACAAACGTCGCCATAGCAACTTGCTGACCTTATGGTCCGCTTTGGGGTCATCTGTTTTCCTGCTATTTCATAGTGGGTCTTATATTTGGGCAGGTTATACACCGCATTGAGGGACTACATAGGCCTATACAATGTGTGCCACATGCGTAATAATCGTGTCTTTTCTACCCTTTTGTACAAAGTGTACATCAGATAAAGCAGCATACTAGTCATCTTTTTATAGTATCGCGAGTGTGAGATGAAAAATTCTGCAATATAAGCCTATAATGCTTATTATGTAGCTTAATACTGTTTGTTTACATGCACCCTTCCTTTTACAAAAGAAAGAAAGCAAACAACCTATATATTATACTGTACATTGATTATTTCAAACTCGATGTTCTATGAATGAAAGGGTAGTTAATCACTTACAGGATATGTTTCTTATTACACAAATTTGACACGTACATCAATGGAAGTTTGAGTAAGCTACAATAGGTCTACATGTATATGACAAATGATTATGACAGTTATCAAGTTCTTAAGTCAATTGATAACAATAATGATTAAGTCACTCAATGTAGAATGGGTTCCATTATCCACTTTGAATTGGACGTTGGGATTTTATTGTATTATAAACAAAATAAGAGATAACACACACCCACACAGACGCACACACAGTTTGACTGTCGTGCGTATATCCTTTTAATCAAAGGAAAGAAAAAATCAATAAGATTTTATTTGTGACTACAAGGAATTGTCACCGTTATCGGTATATAGATGTGTGATTATGCGATTCTATCGTGTACATTAACTTATGGAGGCTCAGAGTCGAAACGTTATTTGAAATGTACTCACAACTTGAGGAGATACCTTATTGCTATTTGTTACTCGTAGAGAGGATCAACGACAGTAACTGTCAATGGATTCCGACGAGTATGATCAAAAGAATAAAATTACACGCTATTAGAATTAGACAAGTTGAATTGAAAAGGTGATGACTTTGAAATTCATTTGACTCGTGCAGTCAAATAATAAATAAACAACATGCGGTGACACACATATTTGATACATGTACCAGTACTTTTGATTGCAGTTTGGATCTGTTGTTCCCTGTTTAAGCTATTTATACATTATACATGTAGATAACGCTCACCTTGAGTGAAACGCGCAGGCTATTGTCTGTTCTCATTACTCTTTGGACGGTAATAAACCACCGCGAGAACATATAGGGAATGTGACACATGACATCATGGACACAGGCCACCCACCAAAGATGGTTAATTATCTTGGCAGCCGATCGGTAGGGATATCCCGTCTCTTACAAACATGGCAAACATGACAATAATAGCTGCTAGAGTACATTGTACGAGTTATAATGTGATTGTTGTCACGAAGCGTCAAATGCAAACCACTGTCGTGGAAAAAGTGCACGCTATGTTATTTGTCTAGTCTCCCACTCAGTTTGTTGACATGTTCGTTTGTACAAACAAAAGGTTGTTCATAGTGAAATCTCTGTGGGGGGAAGGTGCAGCTCAATAGCACAAGGTCTACTGAAGTTAGGCGTAACACGACATATCCGCGTCTTTACATTAAGACGTCCATACAGGCAAAGGGACGAATAGCACCTGTTCTTCTTTTGTGACATTGTTACGAATCACAGGTTGAAAACCGTACTGACAGAAGACTTCAGGGCGGCTAATTGTAGCTCAAAGTGACGGATTGTGCAATGAATATTGTATACTAGTATCCAAACCATGGTTACTTTGTAACAGTTCTCGATAACTAAACTCCATTGTCTTATATCGGCCAAGCAGGTTCATTTTCCATGCAAGGCGCTTTATAAATTTTGTTTGTGTCACAGTGATTCTTCCACCTATCAATGGTACCTACACTGTACAGGTGACGTACAGTGAATATTGGAAGGAGAGGCAGATGAGCTTCAATATATTATCTTACATTTACTATTGGTGCCATTTTATTCTAAACCTTGTTCACGTAAATCTAAAATAGGCTACAAGTATTTGTCATCACTACATTTGTGTTTATAACTCCTTTTGTCATGCCTAGCAGAGTTTGCAGCCTTGCCATCTATAAAAACTGATGTTTTAATAAAAGGATGGTAACAGAAAATGATTGCAAACTTTCAGACTTTCAACCCAATCACACCATGCGGTTTGGTTGGTGAATCGAGCAATTTTTTTTTTCTTTTGGTGTGTGTGTGTGGGGGGGGGGGATGATTGTTCGTTTTCGTTATATTGTGGTAATGAAATAAGAAACCAGTAGCAACAGACAGGACAAATAAAGGAGTCAAGCTCACTTTATTAACATTTTGTGTCACCCACAAGACTTTAATGTCACTCCTCTGTTCCCAAGATACATCATTTGTAGTTTGAGATTCGGCAACATGACGATATCACACGTATCACGTCAGGAAACATTAGTGAAATATAGTGAAACTTTTCTTGACTAATGCTTCTTTTATATTCTTCTCATGCCGACACTGCCAACGCGTTCCCATAACACTGCCGAGGCAGTCTGTATTTGCTCTGTACACAGACGAAGTGGCTGGTTGCCAGAGAGCACTGGAGAGAATTCTGTTATGTCCGCCCCTTTCAGAAGGCGCTCCAGACTAACCTGTCAAGAGGATCAGACTTCTTACTAGGCTTGTATTGGAAATTACCGCCACCCCCCCCCCCCCCATGCATAATTTGAAGAAAATCTGGTAGCTATATACTACGATACTACTGGCACACCCTCTGAATCCTGGTGATATCACGTGGGTCGTAGATATCATGATTAGAGTCAAATTATACACCTGATTGAGAACATTTGGTTATGTTTACGTTTTACTTGTCGAGGTTGAACAATAATGTAATGGTCCTGTGATATTTAACGTCTTCGACGAAAAATAAAAGCTGCCTCGAAATCACTGTTGCAAGTGGACTTAGAATGTATACTATTACTCCTACCCCTGATTCGATTTTCTACCCCTCCTCCTCCTTTTCTTTCTTTCCCCTACTTGTTTATCTCAGTTAAAGTGCACACTGCATTTGCATAATTTTGCACCGTGTCAAATTGAGTTGCATTGTCTACAGTTATGATATTGTTACTGAAACTGATTACGCCACAATCGTGTTTTTCCTATATGAACTCTTTCCTTTCAAGTTCTTTCTCTGTTTCTCTTCAATTTCTTTTTCTTCTTCATCATCTCTTTCTTCTTCTTCATCATCATCATCTACTTATTTCCTCTTCTTTGACATTTCTTTCCCTCTTAAGGAGTACGCCATTGTCTGCTTTCATCATCTTCTTCTTTTTCTTTTTTTTTCTTCTTCTTCTTGTTAGTGAAAGAAGTAGCCAATGTGCTACTATCTATTTTCTGGCTTCAATCTTCTTAAGAAGCCAATAATAGATGGGAAGCCTGGACGGGAAGACAATAGACGTATTTTGCTTCTGTTGGTATGTTTTCCCTTTCTCTCTGTACGGTCTTTTCAAGTCCTTCAACCTGTCTACAAGCAAATTAACTATCATTGTTTGCACACCCACCAAAGTAAATGTGCGTTAGTAGTCTTCTTATTCTGAGAGTCTGACACAAGTATTTTTCCACATACTTCATATGCACTGCAAAAAGTCCGGTGTTAAATAGTGAACACCGAGCTGGTGTTAAATTTTCGGTGCTCATTTATGGTGTTAAATTAACACCTACGGGTGTCATTTCCAAATTTTAAACTGTTTTTTGAAGAGTTTCTTAGTAACTGCACTTCTTGTTGATTTTTTATTTAAACAAGACGATCAAGAATTTACATTAAAATACTAGATTTTTGAAAAAATGTGAAAATAAATTTACACCAAAGTAACACCAGCTGGTGTGGTCCCTTATTGAAGCTGGACGGGTGTTAAACCATTGATATTAACACCAGCAAATATCAAATCAACACCATGTGGTGTCATTTTTGAATTAACACCAGTACAGTGTCAAAATAACACCAGGTACAGTGTCAATTTAACACCACGAAGTGTCAGGTGAACACTTTTCAACACCATCACAGTGCATTTTTAACACCTGTGGGTGTGGTCCTTTATTGAAGTTTGATCGGTGTTAGATTTAACACCCGTGGTGTTAAATCTAACACCGATGTTTTTACAGTGTTGTTAAAACTCGAAGCCCCACAAAGCTCTTCTTCGCAACACAATATGCCATCTAATTAAGCTAAGACACAGTTCGGGCATTTTTTGCACATATTTGGATAATGTTGAATATTAGGACATGTTTTGAGCCTTCACCATCATACGTGATTTACATGTATCAGCTGAACATGTGTATACACACAAATGAAGAAGATCTCACAGATAATTTTGCCTTTCTTCCGTTTACTTTCCAACTCACAAGATGAAAACGCATATAACAATATCGTGATGTAGGTACAGTATAACATTGGTTAGCGGTGATAGGCCTATACGTTGTTATAGAGTCACGAGCAAGATATCTGAAATATGCTTGCTATCTCAAAACAAATTGCATTTCTGCAGCGATGGATTATACAACGTACCATGATATTATCATGAAACAAACAGGTTATAGTGTCGAATATGACCCGACGTTGCATTATATTCTGTCATAATTTAATCTAATGAGCGTGTCAACCTTGCGATGTGCCTCCCGTGTAACCAGTTTCATTTAACTGAGCATGATACTAAGGACTAAACATTGATCTTCGAGCTTATGAATTCGGGGTAGCTTAATTGGCTAAGTGAGTGTTCGAAATGTTATATCTATTTCATTTTTATTATTGTCAAATCAGTCGTCGAATCGCGTATTGTGTGGTCAATGTACCGCACGTTATAATTGTGTCGAGCTGTGACTGAAATCGCACCATCTTTCAAAAATTTACTTCTCGCAATTCTCGGCTGATCATGAGAAGGCCAATGGATGTAACATCGAGGGAAAGTCTGAGGGAATCTGAGATGAAAATATGTGCCCTTATCGAGACTGACATGACCCTCGTGACGAGGCGAACATAAGAGATGTTGACGTTCTATGTACGGTCACCTCTTGATTTTTGAAAGAGTATCTCATACTCGAAAACGGTAATTCAATACTTATGACTCTTTGTGTTGGGATCACAACTTAGAATTAGTATGCTATGTTCCTTTCCACTGTATAGCATTGAAGCCTGTTACTGGTCTCCCATTTCAAATAAGCTCAGTGAGTTCCTTGACAGGAAAGTAAAAGTTTAAACCCCTCCGCGCCCCTCCCCTTTAACCCTCCGATGTCAGGTCTAGTTTACATTGGTGAGCTACATAAGGTTAGTGTATGTAACTTCACTTACGACGTGCACAAAGTGTGTGCGTGCGTGTGTATGGTGTCCAAAATATGCGAATATTTTTTCATTTCATACAGATATACCAGTTTAGAGTTTACTTATCTTTTTTTTCCAATGGAAATAACCATTGAAAGAAAAGTATATATGTGAGTGTGTGTGTGTGAGTGTTACTGTGGATGTGTACACTTTGTGTGTGTACACTTTGTGTGTGTGTGTGTGTGTGTGTGTGTGTGTGTGTGTGTGTGTGTGTGTGTACAGTGAAAGGCAAAGTTTACCCAGGGATCGAGGTAGAAAGCGTCCCCTCCCTGGTCTCTACGCTACCTTGAAACACCCCATTGCCTGTGTTTTTCTCCCTCCCAGCAGCCCAAGATCCAGCCCCATCACATTCGAGACGAGTCAGTTGCTGGCCGCAGCGGGCGTCCTTAACATTCTGCAGATCCTCTGTATTGATGTTAGTTTTGGTGATTAGCTCTCCTTTTCGCTCACACTATACCCTGAGATACCTGAATGATCTCAGTGGAAAACGAACAAGATGATGCACTGGTATTGGAAACATTACAACTTAAGAACTAGGCATAAGCTTGAAATTTGGGGGTCTAGACAAGTATTTTCTCACCAATTCTTCAGACGTAAAATAGTGTTCTAGTATTGAGCACAAATCGAGACTAATTCATTACATAACAATCCGACAAACCGTGAAGTAAGGTTCATTGACAAACTAACCCAACATTGCATTTCTTACAGGCTACACAGCGCGAGATTTGAAAGAGAAAATAGGTCGTTTGTATTTAGAATGTTTACTCCTAAGGTTGCGTTTTAATGGAAAACACTTTTTGATGCCTTGGCTCTCTACATTACAAAATGATATGGGTGAGGAAATAAAGTCAGCCCCCTGTAAATAAGATATTTTCTCCTAACACCAGTCAACGATACTGACTACTTTTTTTAAAAATAATGATCGCAATGAACAAAAAAAAAATCACCGTAGTTCCTTTCGTCTTCCATTTTCTGGAAGAAATCATGGAACATATCAAAGAACAAATGAAAGATCAGTGTAACTATGTTTCAGACAACATGTTATGCATCCTGTGATCACCGCTTATGCGACTTATGTCTCTGACTCCTATGCGCCGATCAGACACATTCAGGATAACCGTCGACATTACAAAAGGACACAAGTAATAACAATAATGGTAATGATGCCCAACACTTCCTCGAACTACAAACAGTTTATTCTGTTCTCAAATAGTCGATCCATATTTGTATGATAATTCATGATCTCAGACAAGTCAGATCTATGCTGCTGTTGACCCGTCTGTGATAAGGAGAATCCTGGAATTCTGGTCAGCTGGTGATGGAACTTTCGAGTGTTGGCTTTGTCTTTCTTTGTTTGCTTGCTTACTTACTGCTTGCTTGCTTGCTTTTTTTTTTCTTCTTTTTTTCGTGCCAGACACGATTGCGGATTGTTGGGAGCATGAATGTCGACCGCCGTTATGTAAGCATCACGTAGATTAAAATGAGTACGATAATTTATCTGCTGAGCAACACCAAACACCACTGTCCTATAGAGACAAACTCACATCTGTTACATGGACGAAGGAGAACTTTGATTATCCACAATCAGAATGATGTGGGACTTAAGCAGGACTGGCAACTTAATTTGCGTAAAGATCATTTTGTATGTGGGATATCTTATAGGCAGAGTTTTGTTTGATATTACTCGCTGCAATGTAAATTCTATATAGACAAGTGTAAAACACTTTTAAAAACATTGTATTCAAGATAGTCAATAGGTGAAAAGGCTGGCATAGCATTTGAATGCCATATAAATTATAATATGCTGCATGAATACAACTAACAAACATGGCATCTATAGGACTCTCAGTTCGTAGGAAAAGCCGTACGTGTCGTCTGCCTCTCCAGCAGTAATCGACTCGTTCCTATTCTTTTATTCATTATATTCACATTTATTAAATGTTAAAGTGAGGTAATTGAACATGATCTAATATCATATTAGACTCATTAAAGATTAGCCTATATCATGATATTAAACTCAAGACGTTCCTACTGCTATGACTATAACGGAATTGATGATGCCTCCCTCTAACGTCCTCATTTGTCCACGCTCCTCCTTTTTCAATCTTCACAGACCGGACCGGGCCCTCGGGGGAAGGCCAGATTGAACCTATAACATTGATAACTATGGGACATCTACCGAGATGCTGCCTATGACCCCTATGAATGTATGATCACCTGATCTGATATTCCCAAAGTTGCTCCTAGTCTTAAAATAAAAGATGACTTTGCCACACTTCATAAAGGGTGTAATGAGCTTATGTAAGGCAGCAGTTTGACAAGTATAGCTATGGCCATATTGAGACATTTCTTTGAAACTGACAAAAACCACTTAGCGAGTGTCCACACGGTCAAATGTCCCTGCATCTTCGACATCAGACTTGTGATTTTTTTTTTTTTTTTTTGTATGAGGCTATCTCCGAGAAATCCTCCCAATTTCTTGTCTCAAGGCAAACTACCCAAGATTCCACGTATATGGCAGCATGTTTTACGAGTGTGATGCACGAATAGACGACGATGAATATCACGTCATTCTCAGTTTCGTTCTTTTTATAATAATGTGTTGTATTCCAACGATTGATCAAGTAGAGAATCGCATACTTGTATAGCTTGTTTTTCTATCAATCTAATTCAGAATGAAACCATTCTAGCTTTCATCACAAAGTGAAAAGATGATTATCATAAACAGTTCCATTCCATTCCTTTACAGTTGGCAATCGATTAGTATGGGTTATCTCTCGGTTCCATCTTTATAAACATATAGTCTGTGTGCATACCTGTGAAATATTCTTTGAGAGATACCAATATTCATCAACATCCAAAGTCCGATACATGCCACCCTTCATATGGTGCATAAACAGTGCTCCGTTTCTTTCCTTCGTATACATCGAACCATAAATTTTACTGAAACCACAATCCAACAAAGGAAAAAGTATTCAATAAGTATTCGCCGCGTAAACTACACGTGCAATCAATCATTCCATCTGTCCAATTGTATTTTGATCGCAATAGTATTGTGTTGTGGCTACTTTTCGAAAGAAACGTGCAGGATCTCTGAAATGAAAACTCCAAGTCGTGTCTAAGAACATTGTCGCTTATCGCACATGGTGGAGTGATATGCATGTACAAACACGGGCTCGGGAGAACGAAGCGACCATGATAACGAACCTATCGTGAATCCAAGATGTATACTTTGTCTTCGCCCATTTAAAACAAATTGTACTCACTCTTAGTCTTAACTGGTTCGCTACTTTCGAGATCGCAAAAAAGAAGGGATGATCCGTGCGAGAAACATTCCAAGAACCCATACAGGTCACAGCAACAAGATATCGAGATCTTTCAGTGACTTGCTAACAGTATTCCAGTCTCAAGGTCGCGGAACAAACGCCAATCACAGTCGTATCGATCTACACTAGTGGAAAGACGATACCACTTCCATGATCCATGTTTATTTAAGTCGATACATGATACACAAATCGACCTCGTGCACTGGAGGGAGTTACTCTCAACAGTTTATTGAGACACATTAGTGAGGTGCTGTGATTTTGGGGTAAAGCAAGGAGGTACCTCCTTGGGTAAAGTAACCACAACCTTATTGCCATCATACACTGGACTCGACAACACTATGTCAGTCCCGCTGCTGTTAACTACCTTTACTTCAGTAGACTCTTAACTCTCAAAATAGATGCACACTCACAAAAGTACGCCAAAAGGAGTGACGGGAACTTTTATATACCATGGAGCTACATGAAACTTTAAGGATATGATTCTTCGTAGGTCGTCGTTGTTATAGATCGCTCTTGATTCAAAGGAGGTTGTGTTGTAGATGGAGAGGACATCACAACTGTTTTTGCCCCATGAGGAAGCGATGAGGTCAGGAACAGTGATCTAAGGATGAGTGTGATGACACCCCTGGACAGTCGATCTCCATACGCACCGACGCGAGCCAAACTAGCATGGTCATCTCTACCATCGTCACGAGATGGCAACGAGAATGGGGAACAGCGACAAAAGTTCACAAACATCAATCCATCGATGTCATCGAGGTCTTCTCAGTGGGGATCAGTTATTTTGAGATCGAAACCTTTCATCACACCAGACACCTCCTCAGCAGAGAGCATTCCAAAAATAGTAAATGTCTGCGAAAAGAAGTAAGTAAGAGGAGAAACGCTTACCCAAATAAAAACAATCATTGTTATTAAGTATTCCGGGTGCTTATTTCCTGATTCTCCCTTTCAGTGGTTATTATGGAGCTCGTAGCTCTTGAATAAACAAACGTCAATGTCAACTTCCAAATGCCAATTTGCCATCTTTCTGACTTTTTTTGTTGATATACCATCAATTCTTTGGCAATCTCCTAGTCCGTCAAGGTAGCGAAAAAGTCAACTTAAGCTTTGAACCGAAGACCTCGCCACTAAGTAATGACTTTAATGAACGTTTTTATTCTCTATCAATCTTTACGAATAATATGGTAAGTACAAAACTTCTATCAACGATGATATCATTATGACACAATATGCATACAGTACTCCTCGCTCACCTTTCGAGTAGTATATAATGCTGAACGACTTCGACAGGTATATGCCTGGGAAATCAACGTGACAGTGTTTTGCAGTGTTTGCTATACCATGTCACTAGTCGAGTGACCGAAATGGCCTTACAATAGTTTACATGAAAGCTTCTATTGCCTGAAAGCTATATTTTCTAGAAGGATTAAGATTGCTTATAAAGAATATCACCTGTTGCTCTTTCGCCGATTCTGGTTCTCTTTTGCGCCTTATCTCTAACAAGCAGTTTTGGTTTGAGTATAAAACTTGTCACTTTAGATTGCAAAGTTGAGGGTTCAAGGGAGATGTGAAACACACACACACACACACACACACACACACACACACACACACACACACACTATTATTTATGTTGCGAAGCTACAATGTGGTACTCCTCGTCCAAGAACCCTGTGTACTGGTTTCAAACAAACACACACACACACACACACACACACACACACACACACACACACACACACACACACACAAAAAACACCTCCTGGTATGAATTGTTTGAAGAGTGTGCAAAACATTTTCGACGAACGTGCAAGCAACATTGCCTCTAACAGAACGTGAATGTGCAAAAAAAAACAACTCTGAACTTCCATTTTATTATTCCATAATTTTGCTATCTGAAAAGTAAAATGCCCTTCAATGTTGACTTTGAATTTAATAGAGTAATATCAGACCAAAAGAATGGTAGAATAGTAGACCCATTTAAATCGGACGTCGAATAAGAATTTAAGGAAATTATACGGTTCACATGTTATCGTGAAACAGTCGTACCGCTTACAATCGCTTATCTAAATTATACGACGTGATGTCACGCCTGCACAACTCTCATATTTATCTGCGCACAGATCTTAACAAATTTTGAAAAATTACTTCAGAAAAATTGATTTTTTTCCGATGAAATCAAAACCAATAAATCATATCAATATCATAAAATGATTGGAGAATAGTTAAACAACCAAGCATTGATAATTTTAACGGGAAAGATATGGTTACTACACTATTAACCAAAAGCCTGTTCTTCGTAATATTTTTGGATGTTCTGTTATGATGTCATGATCTCATCTCATTATCATAAAGTGATTACGACCAATAAGACCTTTTTTTTTTTGGTAACAGTCATTTAAACTATGAAATTATGTAAGTATTTATTTGAAGAAAAGATGAGTCCAGAAAAGTGCAATTTTCACTGTTTGAATTTATGTTTTAGATATAGTCAACCTACACATAAACGATTTATGGCAAATCTAGAGGTTGTGATTTTGTATGTACAAGGGAATGAAGACCTAAAAACCATGAGAATTGTTTTGTTATATCAGGTTTCTCACTCAATCAGGGTACAGAAACAAAGAAATAGTACTGAGTTTTGACCTGCAAAGTTACCTTGCAAAAGGTTTTCTTATATTCGACCTCTTTGTAACGAGGTTCCACTGTATAAGCTAAACAAGTACGTAGGAACAATTTGTGTGTGTGTGTGTTCTTTTTTTTTCTTGGTTTTTTTTGGGCTCCGGCCGAGAAAAGCACAAGGAAAGGAGTATAATGTATGCGCAGAACTCTACTGGAGTTATCTATCACCTTTCCTTCTTCCGTCAGTCCGTTTGTCTGTCTGTCTGTCTGTCAATCACTTTGTCTCGCTTTGTGTGTCTCTTAATTAAGGAAAGCATTCTATGGCTCTTCACGTTGTCGGATTTTGTGTTAATGTGTAAAAGGGAAGAAGAATAACGAGTAAGAGAGGTTGTATAGCTTGCATTTCTGCTCTACCAGCGTGCTGTATCCTAGCAACGTAAGACAGTTCCTTCGCTCCTATACTTACTCACAATTGCCAGATACTCTTTTTTCTTTATGTTCTGTCATTTTGTATTGCTTTATATCCACGAGGCTGCACATCAGTTACCATACATATATATGCATATAGTGTATATGTGCGTTTGTGTGTGTATATGTATAAACAAGGAGGTACTTGCCTAGTACCTCCTTGGTATAAATACATGACATGCCAAATGCATGTGTGCAAATACAACAATTGACAAAGTTGTATAGCAGCTTTTCAGAATTTTGCGGCGACCGCGCACACTTTACAGTCATTCAAGCGAGAGAAGCGATGCTTTCAAGCACCGTAAACAATCACGGACTCCACCGCTCGTTGCCATAGTCTCTAACAGTAGCTATACCAGCTAGTATTATCAGCCAACATGTGGCGCTTTTACCTCCCTTTGAAGCAGTTTGTGAAAAGATGACATTTGCTCTTCGTCACGCTCTGAAGGATCTTGCAAACACTGGTGCGATCGATTTGTGTTCCCCTTTTTTTCTTCTGAAAGTCCTGCATTCCCCAGAAAAGACTTGTTCGTCACCAACCAGACAACGTTGAACCACACTGTGATGGAGCTATGTGTATAATGGATAGCCAATTGGACTGGATCTATAGGCAAGGTCAAGTGTACGGAAATCGTTGGACTTAACTTAATTTGCTGACTTTTCGACTGCGGGACGGACAACCTACTGTGCATCTTCAAACTGCTTAGCGCTACATGTTATTACCTGCAAGTTTGGATGTATTAGACGTGTTTGTATCAAGTTTTATCCTTACATCCCAGGAAATTGTACGACTTAGACAAAGGGAGATACAGCAGACGATGTCGTCACGACTGGGATTGCCTGCAGGTGTTGCACAATCTGCGCTAGGAGAATCAAAATGTGATGTTTCAACGGCGAACCCAACATTTGGACTTTTGATAAGTCAAAGTAGGATTTAGGAATGTGGGACGACTGCAGCACATCGTCTAAAATACTGGATATCTAATGACTTTTAGAAGAGAAAATATAATCTGGGCTGTCATACCCAGTACAGACCTTTAGGATTACTGCAAACTTTGCAGCAACATATCAGGGAAACCTCTTACCCTAAATGGTAGAATATTGCCAAGTCAACTGAGCAAACATATCAACAGTTTCGATGTTTTTGCGCGTCGTGATTATTAAATGACGTCGACTTATTTTCTTCAACGTTTGTTGACCTGTCATGAATCTATTTGTCCGTCCATTCAAGAGCTTAACATTTAAATCACTAATATAGTCTGAGGCATATAACTTTTGTGCGAAAGTGATTATTTTGTTCAGATATTTCTATATCATATACTCTTTATCGCATGTACTGGCGCAATCAAAACGATATTGCAAAACTTTCTGCATGAGTGTACAACTTTCAGAATCGATTTTAGTTGACCAAAATATTCACAAAATTCAATGTCTAAATATTTGCAAATTTCATGTGGGAGTCTAATAGGCACTGATGACTGAACATAATCTAGCTTTCCGTGTGAGAGTAGATAAAAAAGAGGGTTTTTTTTGCATATAACTTATCGTTTGTCAAAAATCATAGACTTTGAACTCTATTCGCGGCTATATTTGCCTGCAGAAAACTGATTGAAGCTGATTCAAATTGACTCAACCAGCTTGGTGGAGACGGACAGAATGTGGCTCAGTGCTCTAGAGAGAGAAGTAGAAATCCTTGGCAACAGAACGTACATTATTTCGCAGACTACAAACTAGTCGAAATTTGTCTCTTGTACCTTTTTTGTGCATGATCTATAAGATCGAAGAGCATTAGAGATCAGAGAGACACTGAAGGACTGTTGGCTATGCTGGCTTTTCTGTGTATTGCTGGTTCACGAGATCGGATGCCTTCATTTTGCACCAATCAATAACTTCTTAACTATCCTTCTGAAATGTTCTCATCCGAAAAGCCACAGGGCATAAGCCTTTGAAGCTACCATGACCACATTCTTTGGACATGGGCATTCAACTCGGAATTAAGTTTGTTAGTTGTTGTATTTCTAACAATGTACTAAGTCGAAGTGAGATAAAGTTGTGACATTAATTCAGGAGCCTGCGTGATGATTTGACAAAACACGCCTTCCCACACTTTTAAGATTTTGAAGCCAACTTGTGCTTGTGAAGGACGTTTATTACATTCGTACCTACCGATATGAAGACTGTGATGAAGTCAATACTAAATGCAAGGACAACACGACAGTAAGCCCACCAGCATGACGCACCCAGACCTCATGGGGACGGCGAGGGATGAGGCCAACATGCATTTACCGAGGTAACGTTGCAATGGGTATTGAGGTGGTCTCCACCTTTCGGCGTGCTTTAGATTCGTAAACTTAAAACAATACCAATATCCGAAGTCCGAAGTGTCCTTTGAGGATTACATGCCAGATTTGGGAACATAGACCTACATTATAATACTCTTTTGATTGATTCATGTTCAATTATAGTCATGTAAACAACTCACGAATGTAAATCTGTGTGTTGACGTGTCTGATTGTCATGTACAGAGAAGAGGGGGGCAGGAAATGAAGTCTTTCCAAAAGGGAATACGAGAGAATAAAAAGAAGGCAATAAATGAAGAGAAAAAGAGAGGAAAGCTAGAAAAGTGGGGTAGTCAGAAGAATACAGGATATACCGTGTAGGGGCCAAAGAGCTAATCCCCCGTTCATTTAGAAAAAAAAATGGTGCTCAATCCACTTACAGAAAACCGCTCAGAATCTTTATGTCCAGCTCAAAGAGCAACGTACATGTCTTTTCTATCATTCGTTTATATTGTTCCTTGATTTCCAATCTCCAATACCTGCTGCAACACTTGCTTTAGATGAGTCTGATGTTTGAAGAAATAAAGATGCCTCATGATCCGATTAAAACAGAGAGAGATTTTAAAAAAAGTAATTCAATAGTCGTTCGAAGGATACATGCATTGCAGTATATGCCCCTCCCCCTCCCCCAACGATGAGAGCTGCTGATTACGAGGTACAAAAGATAATTAACAATTAAGGGCACAATTTAACTCTCATATTGTGCGCCTCCCCTTTCATTCGTAACCATGCAGGTAATTAAAGCTCACACGGGTAATCCGAGCAGCGTTTTTTGTGCCCGAATGGTTAGGCCTTGAACATGCCGAAAAGCTGACAACTCTCTTTTCTGTTTTCCTATAGCACAATAAAATACTCCATAACAATCACATAGTAATACTATGATAGTTACGGATTCGAGATGGCTCCACCTATTCACATTTAAAGTAATATATACTGTAACTGCCATTTGACGCAACGCGTAAATGAGTTGGATGATTACAATAAATAACTTTTCATACAAAGTTGTATGCAGAACGGACAGACCGAGTCGATCAAGAAACACAATTTTTCTTGTCAATGTGAAAACTGTTCAAACTCACATGACATTGATTAATTTCCTTGTTTTAAGTACCAAACAGCTAGCACAAATGACCTTGCATAGTCTCTTTTTTATTTCGTTAGTTTTTGTTATTTTTATCCTCCGTTCGGGATCGAAACAGTACAATTTTACTCAATAAAAGCGGACAGCAAGTTAACATAATTGTAACCACGCTCCCCAAACAAACGCCAGTCTATGTGATTTCAATGTCTTCATTATGTTGTTTGTCTGCCTCTCCGTACAGAACGCTCAATTTTACAAATTCAGCAGTCTTAACTTTGCACTTTCTGTATATTGGATGTATATCGGGTACAATCAAAAGTTTGGGTTGTGGAGATTTTTTCTTTACCGAACACATTGCTTTTTTCGTCCTTTGAAACCATGCATAATAAGATTTTTTTTTTCACTGAAGTACTACCAACCGAACAAGAAACTGTGTGTTTAAAAGCGGAAGAGAGGTCTGGTGTATATTCAACGTTGGGAATCATGCTTAACATCACCCGCCATGTGGCGTTGCTTGGCAAGGACAAAAAAGAAAAAAGAAAAAGAAGTGGAATAAAATAAAACGAAACAGAAGAAAACAAAAGTACTGGCAACCAGCTGAATCCATTGAACTACTCGTTGGCATGAAAGAAAACCTTCATCTTCTCTCATGCCAATCGCACGTATGTATGACAAACAAAAGGAAAAGCAATCTGCAGTAGAAAATCTTCTAGAATCTCACCGAATCCAAAGAAATGTCGTGCACTCTTTAGAAATGCTCAAATCCCACAAACAATAATCTTAAGTGTGTATTCTGTATGGAGCCTGGCCTAGGGGCCAGACTTCTATTTTGGTTCCCGTGGAGGAACTATCGTAGTGTTTTCTGGCAAGTCCCGTCTGGCAAAGGCCTTTTTATTTCAATTCTCAACTGCCGTTGATAAAAACATATCTTACGTTTTGATGCTCATGGTCATTGGTCCCAAACATCAGACATGTCATGGTATGTAGAGTCTTTGTTATATGCCTTGTTAATTATATCGTCTCCACTTGGACGCAGAAGAATTCTAAGCTCAATACTAGATACCACTCGCTCTTCTAAGATGTTGCCTTCTTGGCAACTACAGAGGGATCTCGTATGAAATTTACAATTTTCTCATGAGAATTGTTCCTTGAAAATTACGTGACGTTTGTAGTCAGTGGTCAGAAATGTGAATAATATACTAGAATATCAGGAATTGTTGGAAAAACTGAAGTAAATTAATGACGAGAGTCATAAAAACCAGTGAAAATCCAAGGCTGGCTTGCTACGTTTATTGAACGTATAAGATATATCCGTGCCACCTGATTGATGAGTATCATTATTAAATCTGCATTGATACTTCCTGATGTACTCTTCTTTCCCTTACTGCAGCCATCTTTTCTCACGGAATCACATCTCCTTGTTAACCGGGCCTTGTTTATTTGCCTGTCAATATTGCTTATATCAGTATACATGTATTACCTGTTCATCAAAATGCTGTAACAAAGAGCTCAACTTCATTCAAGGATGGTAGTTGTTGTTGTTTTTTTTTAATTCGATGCCCCATTCCAGAGCGGGTTGATAGATATCTATCAACCCGCTCTGCCCCATTCTGTTGACGCAATCATAGAAAAGTTATTGAAGAATGTGTAAGAGTGTGTAAGCTGCGAGGTTTCTGAGAAATACACAAATAAGAAGCACACTCCCCATTCTGGTAGCAAACACATGTTGCTCTTCACGAAGGAAGTCGTTAGATGAAAATTCGTCGTAAACATCACGGGACCTAATTTGACTAACCATCAGGCATCTAAAATGTCTTTATAGATCTTACACGTCTGAATGCATGTTAACTGTAAACACCGTCTATAGGAATGAATACATTTTATTTCAGACGGTGTTTTCGTTGCGGAAATTGTGTTGTGATTAAGGCACGAATGGGACTGCGTCTACGCTTTGGTTGTTTCATTCAATCTTTTTGCATATTGCTTTCACAACATGAAAGCAATTATGTTATCTTTAAATATTAACGAACATTACAAGGTAACTATGATTTTTGTCTCTGTCCAACTTGTAGCTATGGGCATCTTAAGTGCCGTCTGTCACTGTCTTCTTTTTTATGGACCTCATTTATAACCCTCCCTTCTTGATAAGTCGGCAAACCAGGTTACATGCTTCATCGAAAGAAATATATCATTCAAAGTATGTGTTCTAAGGGTGACAACGGAATATTGCTTATCGTACGTGCAATGTATCACGTGCAAGGGATTACAATTGAGCAGCAGACGACAACTACTTGAAACATCTCGTCACTATGACAACGTATCAATGGTGATTCTGCTCAAGGAGGGTCATGTCTCGCTATGAGTGACTCAGGTTTGTGTGGAGCCGCCGGCTATTCATGTTACCTTGAATAGTCAGCTTACAAATACAATATATATTTTTTTTTTCTTGTAAATCAACTGCCGTGATACATAGAATTTGATGATTGTTGTGAGTACAATTGATTTTTTTTTTCTCACCCCTTGCAATCCGAATGGAAATTATAAGAGTTGTATTGCAGCTGCACCGTGAGCAACATGCATTGTGATAGATACACAGAAATGAACAACAAAGACGATACACAGAAATGAACAACAAAGTTGGCTAACAAGCAATATAGACGGAGGAGGAGAAGGAGGAAGAGACAGAGAAAAAAAGAGAAGAATGAGTAAAACGAAGATGAGGAAAAGTGAAAGACGAATGTCAGTTTTCTCTTCACGCATAACTTTATATTTAACCTCTTTCATCTATCTGGCTCTCAGAGGAATGGTGCTAGGGTGAGATTTACGTGCGTATAGGTAGTGTGTAGAGAGAAAGTTTTGGATTGTTAAGGAGGGAGAGGGCTCTCGAGTGCCTTATATTGGTCCTGCAGTAAGAATTTTCTGCACTTGTCACGCTTCCCGTTGCGCCAGTAACGCTTCTGAAGGGCTGCTTCTGACAAACTTTACCACGTTATAGCATTTCACAACACATCGAGGCATTTTATCGTGGTACCTCCTGATTTCTTAGTGATCGACCAACCGCTCCAGGAGACAAAGGCGGGACAGAAGAGCTAATAGCTGCAAGCACTTATTCCTTCTGGTATTGTTTGCTTTGCAAATTATACTAATTGCGTGCGAAACAAATGAAGACAAAGCAAACGATCCCAAGTAGATAGGCGTCCAAACAGTCTTTTATTCCTACTTTTTGGATGTTTTCCGTCACACTTTGGGAGTGATTAAATTCCCCTGCATATCTCAATTGTATATATTTGCATGTTGGCATAAACTGGTTCACATCTTGGCATAAACTGAGCTATCAATTGACATGATTGATATTAGGCTATGTTGCAATGACTGACTTAGAAATATTATCCGCTGATATTTAGTTAGAAATCATCTATAACCCAGAGAGGAGACTTCCGCTCTCTGTAACTTAGTACATCAAACATTGAATGTTTGACGTGAAATGGCAATTAGAGGCGTGCGAGCGTTTCTGTCGTCTAGCAATAGACTCAGAAAAGGCAGCATAGCTTGTGTCAATATCAATCAATATTGTGTGCTAGATGGCCGTGGACTTGCCACAGAGGTCCACGTCATGCAAGTAGAACAATGTCAACAAACAACTTCTTCGCGTCCATGGCACAGCTTGTTTTGCCCAGAAGGTCAATTAAAACAAGCGTTGGTCAATGGGAATATATACCCCATCTCCCCCAACTCTCTCTCCTCTTCCTCTCTGCTTTCTGCCTCAACAATCAAAGAAACAAACAGAAAGGGTGGAACTAACTAATGGTTTGTGTTATTCAAAAGAATCGTAAAGGAAGGTAGAATGCATAATAGCTGCCTACACCCAAGGGCGTGAGACACTGCAATTTGTTAATTGACTCGCGTAAGATCAGAAACATTGTGAACCTTCAGATGTTTTATCATTGCATTTTGTCCTGAAATCATGTCATGATATGTGGCATATTTTGGTTTACTTTTGTTTACTTTATCATTTTTGTTCGCATGTTGCACTTGGTTCAATCTTTCATTCACTCATTTTCATTTCTTATTTCTCACACGGTAATAAAATGAACTTGCTCAGCCAGTGGCTGTTATTCTGCAAGTCCGGTCATATACAATATAACGGAAAAACATAGCAAAATACACAAAAATACCCACATATCACACATAAAGAAATATTACATACAGAGCATGAAGGAAATACAGACATTGACAAAAGATTGACAAAAACAACAAGCAATGATACTCATCGCATGATGAAATTGTATGACAGTCATTCTGGACGTTTCCATAATGAAAGATTGATTGTGTCATTTCAGGCCATTAACAAGAAAACATCTCTTCGAAGGAATAGAATTCAAATACCACTACAAAACAAAACATCGAAAGCGTATCAGCAGCAATGGGGAATAAAAGATTTTCATATCAATTGCTATGTGCTGTCAAAAAACAAACAAAGAAAATATGAAGAGCTACTTCCATCCAATTTGTTTCCAATTCCATCCAAATAGTTTGAAATGACAGACGGCTGTATGTACGGATATGAAAAACAAAACTGTGATGGTAAAGAATCATAGTCGTAATACATGTGTGTGACATGATGATTTGGGTTATCATATTTATGTGACCAATCACTTAATTAATTATCCATGTCTTTCCTTCTCTTTCAATCCGTTGCTAGGTTACAAGGAGGCGAGAACCGTGAAATGGAAATCGGTCCAAGAGAAGAAGCGCCCTCATCATCCATCGTCCATACAGCTTCCCGCTGTCTACGAGACGTGGGAGCAGCCTTCACGCCTTACTCGTCGAAAAGCCAAAGCTGCGAGCAGCGAGTCGACGCACGACTCGGTAGTGTCCCCTCGCTGTCAAGGCGCGAAGATTCGGACGGTGAGTGCCTCCTTACCTCACACGCATGTACACAGCCACATTTTATGCCTCAATTATTTAATGATATACATAATAATACCGCTTGTTTAGCACAGGTATGTGTTTCCCCCCATACATGTAATGGAATACAGATTCTTGCAGTTTGCCATTCACTAAACGTGAATATCATAATTATCATTCATTACTCGATATATCACTGTAACAACTTTGAACTGCGGCATGGCATTTTTCTCTCATCAGGAAAATCAAACATGAAAAAAACAACAGAGATATCAAACTAGGAATACATGAGCGAAATCGACCAGACATCGACACGGTTGTTGTGAGAGTTTAGCAGTATGTCCAATGTTACCTCGATATAATAAGATTTTCGCAGCTCTTTTCAACGGACACGAGTTTTCTACTAGTGTGACGATTGAGACCCAAACACAAACAGTGCATGGTCGCATGATAGTAGTGAGTAGAACTAACTAGTCATACCCCTCCTATATAATATATGATAACAATCATACGATATTCAGAAACATTTAATAATCTTTGCATGTGCAGGTCCCAGCAGGACCGTAAGTTCCGCCCCTCCCTCAAAGCCCGCCCCTAACGACCACGACAAACAATCGTCTGACGGTGCAGCTCTGATTGACAAGGGTGGTACCCCTCCCCGACTCCCCAAGCTTAACACGCTCGTCAATGGAGGTAAATATCACGATGCTTGATACCCCTAACCAGCTACATTGCAGATTCAATCACCACATGTTTGTTTTAATGCAATCATAGCATCATCTGAACAAGTGCTTTTATCCTTATATCAAGTAACATTCAGCGTCAGTCAATGAAGTACAAATGTGATCTCACTCTATGGATGATTGTTTTCCTATACGTCCATCTTCCTTTACTTCATGGCATCGTTATATACCCCTTTCCCCTTATATTCTTCTCCTCTTTCGTCTGCTCCTGTTTTTTCTTTAGAGCCACTGTCTATGCTTTTCCCTTTCTTCTTTAGTTCAGTTTATTTTATTTTAGCACGGAACCTGCTTCAGGCCATGGTTGTTCTTCAGCTGGTCCGTGCCTTCTGCCTCTCGTCCTCTTGATCCTTTCTATCTCTCATCTCCGAAGGTCTACAGAACCTTTTCGGAATGTGAAACAGAAGGATGCAGTCAAGAATGAGACACATTATTCGGCAATCAAGCAATTACAAAATCTCACAGTATCACATTAACTATGTGGCATTGCGGACAATATTATAATGATGTATAATATTTTTTTCTAATCTCTCGAAGCAAACAAATAGAAACTCAGGAAAATTTTTCATATGCATTTCTAACAAAAGTAATAGATTTTGAAAGACACTTTGGTCTAATATAAGAGTGGCTTATTATAGTCAAAATATTTAAACGCATTTACCAGTACCTAAACATTGAGCAACCAAATTCTTCGCAGTCCGTATTCTTTGAAGTTGCGTTTCAGCATTGCAGAAAGTCAGCAGTTACCACTTATCCTCACGTTTTTCTTCAGCAGTGAGTTCAGATTCATCCAGTGACAGTCCATCCGTACCACTCGACCATAGCAGGCCGAGAGATCGCGGAACGAAAACGGATAAGCCAGTGTCCAATGACGAAACCTCGGTGAATGCCACTACTACCCGTGACAAAGAGAAGTGAGTTTACGGTTTCAATTCTTCTTTGTTTGTTCATAAATCGTCATATGAAGCAGATTGTAGAAATCAAAGTAAAGTAGAGATGATATTCCTTCGTGAGATAGATTTATACTTAGAGCTTATAAAGCTTTACTGGGTACTAACAGCCAGTCCACCTTCAACGGCGAACTCTGATTATCGATGAATAGCTCTTTTTTTCAGGTAGACATTTGCCATAAAACTTATATCTAGAAAATACATGTAGTCTTATACAAATCAATTTCACGGAGAGTATATCTCAAGTAAATCGCGTATTGTGTTGGCGTTATGTTACATGAATTTCTTACATTACTTTATATATCATTTCAGGTTACCCAAAGCGTCAAAGAAAGCAGAAATTCACCATGCCAATGATGGTGCAGTATCACCAAAAAAGAAAGAGATTAAAATTACTTCACTCGAGAATGAAAAACCTCAAAGAGCGATAAACAACGAAAAGACGGCGCATGAGGCTCGACACAAACATTTATCAAATCGCGATAAACCGGAGAAAATTGACTCAGTTCCAGAAAAGACAGCTACTATATCAGTGAAGCCACACACGAAAACGTCTTCAACTGCCCAAGTTAAAACGAAGTCATCAGCAATTGATGATACGCAAACCAAATCGACACCTCCCAAACATGTGTCTGAAAGTAAACGTCCTCAGGTAGCTCTAGAAAAGAAGAGAGAAAAGTTAAAACCGAAAAAAGACGGTAACCCTACGGTACATTCCGATGCACATGGTATCGACAAACAAACTCTCAACAAGGCTAAAACAGAGAGCTCAATCTCCGTAGGAGCCATAGCTAGGAGCTCTCCTTTGCGGACTTCTGATACTCGAGATAGATCGACTCATCGTGTGAACGCGAGATCGAAGTCCGATGTTACGAAGCGAAAGCCACCGCTCCTAAGACGACAGACCAAACACGGACACTTCACCGCCAGCGGAGAATTCGTCGCCGCCAACGACGATGGTGAGCAAAGCGAGATTAGCGCGGTGACTGCAGCCACGAAAGACACCAAAACGTCAACAACATCTCGAAGAAGCCACGCGAGCAACGCATCGTCAGGGGCAAAGACAAAGGATGGTGCCAAGAAACCGTTTAAGAGGCGACCAGTCATCATCACTAAAAAGACGCTCGCGCGGCAAAAATTCTACAACTCGGTCTACAACAATCAACGATTCAAACTGCAGCGACAGGTGATCTTCCTGAAGAAGGTGGAAAATGCTCAGGAAAAGATTCATGACGATAGGGTACGACAGGCACAGGAACTAGAGAGGCGTAAGAGCGAGAGTATCGTCAAACAATATCAAGCCTTGAAGCACATTAGAGATCGATTCGACGAGGAACAGGTGAAACGGTTTTCACGACAATACGTGTCATGGCGGAGTGTGGAAACAGACCGTTTGAAAAGAAACAGTGTTGCCTACGGCCTGCCTGACAATATATACGAAGATCGGTACGACAAGACTCTCAAGGAACTCCCGACGACCAAGAAGGCACCACAGCAAAATTCTGGGGACAAAAAGTTTTCGCGATTCGCGAGATGGGTGAAGAATATCAAAAAGTTTGAACTGATTCTAAAACCAAACACCGGTGCCGGTCTGGAGGACTCCCTCCTGCAAAGCACAAAGGGGGCGCTCGTCGAAGGCAAGGATATTGTCGAGCTCCATGAATCAAGTGAAGACGGAGGTAAGAGAAAACTGAACTTTTAGATATTCAATTTTGAGGCAGTTCAAACAGTTATGAAACTCTGTCTTTTCCCCTATTAACCAAAGAATTGTGACCATTCAGTTTTACACTGTGTAGAATTGTAAATACGAAGTTAGAGTGACAGAACATAAGTTCGTGATCAATGACAGAAAGTTTCCATAACATATTGCTTCATTATCGAATGACCAAGTGCTTTTATCGCGAGTTATAATGAGTTTGTTAATCTCAAGTATCAACAGTCTTTTTTTGTCGCAATGCAGAAACAGAAACGATTTTTTTTAGTATATTGGTTACCTGAATGACTGTCCTCTATATGTTTCTGTATCGTCCTATAGGTGGGCGGACCAAACAGGTCAAGGTGCGAAATGTTCTAGGATCAGCACGACGTCTTCTCAAAGCCACTCAGGATATGGGTGAGTTACGAGCATTGCATTCTGATTCCATTTGTCACATCTAGCCCCAAGAGGGGGTCAGAATCCTATGCCATTTGTATCCTTAAAAGGGGCATTTCCAAGAATGTGGAACAAGCATTATAATCATGTATGGTTGGCCACCCGAGTGTGTGTGTGCGTGCGTGCGTGTGTGTGTGTGTGGGGGGGGGGGGGCATCCAACAAGTAGGCCTACCTGGTCCCATCCAATATTGCTGGTACCATCCAACACACCTTATTTCAACAAACCAATACAAGTTCACTGAATAAGCGCCTTGTAAACTTTGAAACGAACCAGAAATGCATAGAATTATAAACAGAAAAAATACATATAAATAAAGTGTTCAGCCATTCTACATTTGAAATGATACAAATCAGGATAGATCATCCAGTGGTATGTTTGACTCGCCTTATGTTATACAGTATATGTTCTCTTGCACGGTGTTGGTTACTCACCAAAATGACTGATTTGTTTATCCTAACATGGCATTACCAGTTGAGTTACCGGCTATTTACTCATTTTTGTTTTGTTTTTTGTTTTGTTTTGTTTTGTTTTGTTTTGTTTTTCTCTCTCTCCCTCTTGAAACCAGACGCAATTAGTGAAGTTTCAGATGAAGCCAGCGAAGATGAAAGGGAGAATGCCCGGCTTGGCATCACCGACTTCAACATCGACGACGACGACTTGTCATCGCTAGATTTGAGCGACGACGATGAGAAGGGGAAATGAATCGGCATTAATCCGTCCGAATGTCAGTTTTGTCATCTAGATGACGTCATCAGTGCCAAAAGCATATCCTGTATCATTAGACGCTCGTTTTTCAATAAATCGCATAGGCCTATTTAATTAGAAAATCTTTTCTAGTGTGACGATCATGCTGTGTTTGATTTCTGTACGTTGTATATCCGTCCTTCATATCCACCAACATTCCTTTAGTTATCCTCGACAGGCTAGTCTCAAATCAGACTTTGTAAACCTCTTCTTTCTTACCTATGTGATGTTATTCCTCATAAGATACTCTTTAATATATTCATGTACATTTTCCCCATGGGAGCTTTGTTGAAATTTTTAATACACGCATAGTCTTATAACAAAGAGCTTGTGTGTAAAAGACATCACTGAATATGAGTGGTCAGGTATAATTCTCTTACTTCCACTCAAAGTAGATGTAGATTTTTTTCTTTGCTAACATACCTACATGTTTGAACATACAGAATGTATCAATATGCGAGACAACTCTTTGCAGCCGAGTGCCCAACTCTTGAAGATATGTGATAATGTCCAGGGGATTTTCAAAGTTTTGAAAATCATACAGAGTAAATATGGTTTGTGTTGTTATAACAACATCGATGATTATCGCAAGTGGATATGAACGCGATATCCCTATATGCTTTTGTTTCAGTATATCTTGAAGAAAAAAAACCAAAACTCTATACATGTCCTGTAAAAGTGTTTATTGAGCCCGGCTGACATAATGATATCTATAGAAATGCACTACAGGGTATTTTAAGGGTTCTGAGTAAGTGCCAGTATTTGACTTTCTACACAGTTTGTTCCCTCCGACTCTAAATATCTCTTGATAGTTGGAACTACGCATTACATATTATACTGTGTACTATT
This sequence comes from Diadema antillarum, assembly GCF_040938485.1. Taxonomy (NCBI): domain Eukaryota; kingdom Metazoa; phylum Echinodermata; class Echinoidea; order Diadematoida; family Diadematidae; genus Diadema; species Diadema antillarum. The sequence goes on along the minus strand of NW_027271357.1, from coordinate 202,651 downwards.
ACAACATTAAACCAAAGAGCTCCTTGATTAAACCAAATTTGTTGCAACTAAAATGTTATATAGGCAGCCTATGTGTTTTCAATTTATTGAAAAGGTTCTTAGGATTAATTGAGAACCACATGTTTGTTGTCGTGGAAAGTTTTAACGGGATGAGCTGCTAATACTTTTCCTGACATAGCACTTCTAGTGAAAATTGAAATTTGCGTGAATAATTAGTTCTAGCTCTCCTCATAGGAATGCAGATACAACTCTTTACATGTTTATTGTTCTCAGTGAGCTACAAATCAGTTAAAATTTAGTCTACATCATCCAAATCAATATGATTAAAATAACATGTATGCTTCACAGGATATACATTGTACAGCTACGGTTTCTTGTTTCTTAAAGCATTTATTAACTCAAGGTGTGAAAGGAAACGTGAGAAATGCTGTATAATAAAGGCAAAGGTACATTTTGTACTAGAATACACTGAAAAATGAGGGGAAAAAAAGAAACAAAATTATTCAGAAACCAAGAAAAGAGAGTGAAATCAACCTACAAAAAAAAATCACTAGAATGGGGGAAAGAAGTATTGACCCGTTGCAGTTCAGTGAACAACTCTGAAGTCTATCCCAATTCTCAATACTCTCAATGCTTTCATATTGGAGCTCAGCGAGACAAACAGGTCAATTTTATGTAAAGGCAACTTCTGATTACCTAAACTTTGCATTCTCTGATAAGAAAACAAAGACTTCTTGTATATGTATGTTGTGATTTCCCATTTGTGTGTTGCCCTATTTATGTTGAAATATTAGTTAGAAATAATTTTGTTCATTTGGTAGGTCAATGTGTGTGAATATTTACATAGAACAAACTGACTTTTAATGTTTGTGTAGAATGAGAATCAAACACCAATTCAGGGGTGTGTGAACAAAAGAATCATATTTTGATACCATTAATTAAAACACTGCTGAACAAATCATAGTGAAATGTACATGTGTTTTGTATCTATTAAATAAGACTAATGTGACATGAAGATGAGCAATTATACTTGTGAGAATGTGTGGAGAGAGAGAGAGAGAAAGAGAGAAAGAGACAGACAGACAAACCAAAGATATAGAGGGAGAGAGGTCGAAGGTCACAGGCTAACAAAAACATTTCCAAAACAATAATTCAGAAAGTTACTTCTACCAAAACAGAAATCTTTTTATGTGACATCACTTGTATGGAAGTTGTTTGTTTTCCTAAGTTTGATGATGAATATACATCCAATCACTGGAAATTCTTTCTTTTTTTCTAACTCTGATGGGGAAAGGTAAAGAAGTTTAAATGAAGTTGATAAATTCTTTGCCTATTGAAAGGGGTATGGCAGTATGTTTATCAGAAAGCTTTGTTAAGATGATAATTAGGACATTTCCTGTTTAAACTGATAAATCACGCAATCCTCATTTCTTTCTCTCTCACCCAGTTCTCAGATTTCCTATGGACATTATTTTTTTGAATGCACAAATGAAAACGAATCACATGAAATACATTCGGGTATCAATACGCATCAACAACTCTTCAACCTGATGAAATATCTCTTCTCAATCTACTTTGTACTCCAATCATGTAATTTTTAAGATAAAAATGTGGGTGTGAGTTTGTGTTTGTGTGTCTGTGTAAACTTGTGTCTGTATCACTTTAAATTTCTAGACAAGCCCAATAAGGATGGCAGTACATGCATCTTACTAAGTTGCCAGTGTAAGCAATCCATGTACAACTCAAATTATCCAGGGAAGGTGTGGAGTTTCTCAGAATGACTTTCAGATTCTGCTTCATTAAATGTTGTCTTGAAGTCACAGAGGAAACATGTCAACACACAGATAATTAATAACAAATATACAAGAGAAAATTGATACATATTCAATCTTTAATACTTTGGAAGATATATGTATGTACATTGTAATGTACACTGTATATGTAAAAGAGTAACATTGTCAAGAATATAAGACAATAAGAGAGTGATGGCAAACAACATATTCACATCATCTTTGGTTATACAGCATATGCGAAACGCAGCTGGAACACACAATCATGCATACACTTGTATGTTGCATGCTGTGCAAAACAGGCAGTATAATGCAAGGCTATATGAATGTCAGTTCCTAATTTGCAGTCATTAATAATCACCAATCATCTGGCTACCAAATTACTGGCTGTTTGGATCATTTCTAAACTTACATTCTCAAAAAGCTGTCGTTCTAAATTCTGGATGCTGTGTCATGAGTGGATGATGACTGTGTGACAACAAGTGACCCATGTCAGAAACACTTCACACATGAATTTTCTTGCCACTGCTATTCTGCATGGTGAATCAATATTTTACATATTTTATTGCAATCAATTACATCTATTCTTTGCAATTCCTCTTACACAGGGTTTCCTATATAATGTAATGTCCTTAAAACAAAGTTTGTTTTGTTTTTTTTTCCCAAAGCATGCAAAAAGCCTCCTTCAGACAGTAATCTCCAACACGCATACAATGTATGTGAATATGGTGGAGAGGCACCTGAGAACAGATCAATTACCGATTTCTTTTCTTTTAACTCAAGTAGGAAAATCACTCTCTTACTCAGATTACTGAATCACCGCAACACATCACAGCTGTCTGTCAAAGGGTAAAAGGCATTCTCTTTACACATGACCTTTGCATATTGTATGGAGGTACCAGGGTATGTATTGTAAGTATGACAGAAACATTTCTAATAACAATTGACCATGCCCATGCATACAAACACTGACATTTTACATACAGTTTTTATTAACAACATACAGATATAAATGATTTAAACACACAATGCTACAAACAAAATGAGTACTAAAATGATCAGATGGGTAAAATCTACAATGGGGAGATTTTTAATCTCCTTTGAAATCTTTGATTCCAAATATGGCAAGGTGGTCATTGTTTGATATGGGAGAATATGAGAAGGGGAGGGGAAGTATTTACACACATGAGCACTCTGATGATAAACTTGACAGCTTAGCAATTCATTTGTCATATTCAGAATAATGAAATATGATAATTTCCAACTGTTCTCTGTCATCTTTATTGAAATTTGAGAATGTAAGGATTTAAAACTATCAATCCTTAAGCATTCCACTGCAAGAGTCTGGAAATCTTACCAAACTTGGGGAATTCTTCTGAAAATGGAACACATGTTTCAATACTCATCGAAAAACAAAAAATGGCCTTCATTTGCCATCCATGATGTGGAGAACTCCCATAAAAGGAAAAATGTAAAAAAAAAGAAAGAAAGAAAGAATAAACATCTATGCACACGTATGAAGAATTATTCAGCATCCAAAAACATTGAGGTATGGCCAACTCTCGTCATAGAGAATGCATGAAAATTCTGCTTCCTTAAAGCAAGTTTAATGCAGACTTTAACATACAAACTTAAATAAGACTTGAGAACTGAAGGACCAAAAGTCAAGTTGAAAGTTGACATGTTCTCTTGTAAACCTGACCGGTAGGCCGATGGTACTTGTTGCAATACTATCTTGATCTTAACAGACATTCGGAGATGAAATTGTATCAAATTGGATGTCATACAAACAGGGAAACTATCTATGAGGTTGGCACATGTTTAAGGAATACCTGTTTAACTTTCCAATAGATGCCATCACAAGCCACTTGCTCCTGATTGTCCCTTCTCCTTCTCCCTCTTGACAAATTTGGGGTAAAATCGATAAATCCCACTCTGATATTGAATGCTATCTCATCCTTCATTGATGACATACAACATGTGGAAGACTTATGAGTCACAGGCCTATGTTACAGTAGTCTTTGCATGAGTTGAAGTCCTTGGGACTGGAGAAAGTGTTTCAATGCATGCAAAATTCATCTCTTGCAAGAGTCAAAAGTTTTGACTCAATTGATTTCTAATTTTGTTTCAATTAGTTCATGTCATTATTTCATGTATATATCAAAACATATATTAACTAGTGTCTATTACGTATGTTTCTGTGGCATGTTGCTGTTAGCCAGACACGGCTTTTGTCATTGAATTGCATAGATTTTCTATTTAATTACGTCAATGTAGGGCAAATTTGTCAATCAGTTGCACTTTCTGTTGAGTTATTCTGATTAGACATTACATGGGAATACAATGTCCTAATGTACCAGTACGACAAAACAACAGTAATGCAAATTAATTCATGCACTCATCTGTGCATGTGTGTGCATGTGTGTTTTATATCGGAGATCATTGCTGTGTTGTTAGCCAATGTCCCATTATGATAGTGGGGTTAACCAACCAGCGATCACAACAGCCATCATAAAACTTTGCTGATTTTTCACAATTAAAATGACACACACACAATTTGTATGTTGTATGTAATGCTCAATGTGGTGTGATAGAGGTATTCATTATGAGATTAACAAGAAGACTTGGTCACTTCGAGCCATGCGATTAAATTCTTGTTGACTTCCAGTGAAAGGAACTCAAATGTATCCAAGAATTCACCTGATATACAAATGCAAATTTGAATCAGTCAAAATGCTTTTAGTACAGTCAAACCTGTCTTAGCGGCCACCCGTCTATAGTGACCACCTGTCTATAGCGGCCACTGAAAAATCCCCCTGAGAGAAAAGCCCTGTTAAAGACCCTGTGTATAGCGGCCACCTGTCTAACGCGGTCAGCGGCCACAAATCTTGTTTCCTGCGGTAGATTTTAACCTGTCAATAGCGGCCAAAAACCCAATGGGGCTGTAGCCAAGCCGATAATTCAGCGTGTTTCTCTGCTTTGTAGCCGTGCGGGCAACGTTCAGTGATCGCCACCGCTGCATTCATCCATCAATTAGTCATAATAATGCACTAGCGTTAAGCTTTCTCCACGACAATACACATACTACTGTGCAACAATTTCATATACACTGGCATGGTTAAATGCATGAAACACACGGTGTGTGTACATACATGCACACATACATGTACATGTAAGGATACAACGATGATACATGTACATGTAAGCAATGCACACAAAGTTGGATTACCTGTCTACAGCGGCCACCTGTCTATAACGGCCACTTTTTCCGTCTCCCTTGCTTGGCCGCTATAGACAGGTTTGACTGTATATGAATGCAAAACAGAGAAACAGGGACATTATTTTGGCTTTAGTCAGGCAGTTTTGGGATCATGTGACTTCAATTCATGCAGACTTTACTGTATACATACAAATATGTGAGTTGATCTTTGGTTGAAGAAATGTTTAGTGAAGTCTTAACGTCTTGAGAGAGGCCCACGTCTTTTCTTGGCTGGTGGCTGTCCATTATTCTCCTTGTCAACCTCCTCCCCATCATCATCAACCTCCACCACCTCCTCTCTCTCCTCCTCCTCCTCCTCCTGCCCATTCAGCTCTGCATCCGTTTCATCCTTGGAGACAATCAACAGATCAGGAAGAAAACTTTAGCACTATATGCAATTTGGTTGGTACGTAATCACAAACATAATATCGTCGGCCTCATGCCAAAAGGGCCTTAACACCATAGACTTTGTACACTGTTAGGGCCCTTTTGGCATGAGACCGACGATATGCAGCATCTGGATCAAGCCTAATGCAACCATTTAAGAACAACTAACAGCCTTTGTAGTACTATGGGACTGAAAGTGTATGACTCCCATGAGAGGGAATGACAATAATCCACAGACAAATCTTGTCCCATGCACACCATACCCACTTTTATAGCAATGTAACGTCCAAAGCAACAATAATACAACAAATTCACCAATATCAAATTCACATAAAAACGAAAGATGCTTGCTTGCTTGTGTTTTACTTTTGTTAGTTTTCACGTTTCCTTGAAATCTGCAAAATTGAGATGATCTGTCTGCACAATTTGTCTTCCATGGGTCACTCCACAAGTTTCGCACTGACCTGTAAGTAATCAGTCTTAAATCAAACACCCATCCTGCCATTCTGCATCATGTACTCATGTAGTATTATGGCAAACCATACTGCCTTAAGTGACAAAGCCTTATATCTGCTACAGCTCTGAATATACATTTTTTTTTTCCAAATGGAGACATAAGGTAAACTGTAAGCCATTTTTAGCTAAAACATTCATTCATATTATCAAAGACTCAGTGCTTGTAAAGTTACAGTTTAACATATGCAGGGCTTGACATTAGCTCTGGCCCTGGCCACTAAAAACTGATGTCGGGCCATTAATTTCCCAAAAGGTTACCTTTTGGTGCCTCGATTGGGCAGCTACAGTTCAAAATGAAATTTTATGTTTCCTTTTATTGCGGGCCACTACATTTCTCTTTCAAACCACCAAAATTACCAATTCACAGGCTTTAGTGGCCTGAAAGGGCACCAGAAAGAAATGTCAGTGTTAAGCCCTGTTATATGCACAGGTCAATTACGACCAAATTGTGATACTAAGACACTGAAAACTAAAGTCTGTAATGATTCACAGTCACACCACATTTAAAGGAAGGAGTGTTCTAGGATTCATTACTAGCTTTATACACATAATACCTCATCAGAGTCCGAGGCCTGCTCAGCTAGGTTTGCTTGGACCATAGCTGTGTTGATGCGAAAATCTCTTGATGTACTCAGCTTGAAGTCAGCGAGGAGGTTGGTCTACAATACAAATTATCATCGGATCTTTAATCACACCACAACCCTTACGTATGCATAACATTGCAAATGATCTCACAGAAACATGCATAATTATTGTTATATCTTTCACATAAATTTGATAATTTAATATAATTATTGTAAAGCTCATGAGGACTAGTATGTAACATGTATGAGTAGAATGTATCATTATTTTCATAATCAATTCAATGTACAATGAAATTTCATCATTGATATCACAATCAAAATCACCTTCACCATTTTTATCTTCATCATCATGAGTATTAATATCACAGTAAGAGGAAGACTTGAGACTTCTCCTTATAATTTATACTTCTGTATGATACAGGTGCACTAGACAACAAAGACAAATAAAGAAAGAACAAAAACAAAACCTCAACAATTCATTTAAATAACTTGTAAAACAGAATTCTAAAGAACAGCGATAAAGTATCACACAGAGTCATCCTAATACCTACCTTGGTCTTCTTAGAGAGTTTGATGAGGAAGCTTTCATATTGCTCGATGGCGTAGATGAGGTTTGGAATGGGTCGAGTCTCTCTCATCACCACCCGAGCCTTGCCCGCTGTCAGAGCTGATGACACCAGTCCTTTGTCCCCTTTCTTCTTGTCTTTACTCTTACCACTCTTACCAGCTGCTTGGTGGGCAAGCTTCTCTGATTGAATTTGCTGTAAGGGGATTAACAAGACATCATAGATTAACATCAAAGGGTTGTCATCAGAATTATGACCTATCATGGAAAGTCTCCAGCATTTAGATTTTGGCTATGACACAATATTTCAGTAAGAATTCAAATATCTAAAGAAGAATCATATTCAAATATTAGGGTTGATATGATATGTTTGTTTTTCACTCCAAATTGTAATATGACATCAAACACATGTTGATTCTCATGGCACAAGTCAGCCATGACCTGATTTAAACTTTAGACACATGCTTATCACTTCAAACTTCCCACAAAATTTCATGGACTTTAGGGGAGCTTGTTCAAAGGATATACAACATAATGAATATTAATTTCTGATACAGACAAGATAACAGAGAATTATACTTTTTTTGCTACAAACAAGTCTCTGGCACCATTTTGCGGCATGGCATGTGACAAGGAGCCACTAAACCAAGTGAAGTCCACATGCCGACATCATAAATGGGAAAATAATGCTGACCCCACATAGTTTTCCCCAGGTGACTAGCTATAATCAGCAAAAGGTATCAAACAAGCACATTATTCCATACAGAGAGGAAGAAGTGTCTTAAAGAATAGTATATTCTCACTGTGTCAGGTACCATCCAAGATATTTCACCATGATGTAACCCCCTCGCCATGGCAAACACAGAATTGGAAGGTACACAGCACTCACCTGAACATGTGTGATGAGGCCATAGACATATTTGGTGAGATGAGTTCCAGACAGCCTGACAAGCTTTTCAAACCTGCCTGACATCTGACCAGACTTCTGGGCATACATCACTAGGTACTGGGTAGATATGTGAAAGAGTTGGATAGACTTTAAACACCAATAGCCAGCAACAACTGTGGGCTAGTGACTACTTTTATAAAACGTATCAATATAATGCATTTGTTACAGTTAACAACCTCAAGAAATCAGTTCCCCATCAGTTACCCTGTACTTTGCGAGTATCATACCCTTCAAGATCTGTGCAATCTTTTGGCTCCTTTTCACTAAGGGGTCTACATCACAACATTGTAATATTGAGGAGTAATTTCACCGTGAAATCTTTGAAGGCTTCTGTGGAGGAAGGACGTTGGGTGGTAGAAGGCTTAATGGTGCACCATATTCTTTCTTGGGTATGTTTCATTCTCTTGAAAACCGTAGGAACATGCTTGCCGAGACGTCGGGATTGGGTAGGCCCTTTTCAGGGCCACATACATACCCAAGAAAGAATATGTTGTGCACCGTCAATCCTTCTACCACCCAAATTTGACCATATTGCGTGCTAACTCCAGAGTGAGGAGTCTGAATCATGGCCTACAACACTCACTGAAGACATAAATTACAGCAGTTTTTAACAGACCACCAAGGTCCCTTTCCTCTTTCCTTTCTTTAAGGTATGTGAAATGTTTCGATATGTTTAGGGATACTACAAGAGGTCAATAACAAACACAAAAGATGCTGACTGAAATGACACTGCTGTAATTTCATGAGCTTATTTGTAGGACTCAGAGAATAAAATTATTTCAAATTACCATTAACAAAGGCATGGACGGCTATATTTTGGTACATATTTATCTTGAATTCAGGCACTTTATTGTAGGTGAAACAATTTCAATGTTTTTCCTTTCCAAACTTTCAAGACCAACAGATGGAAATAAACATTTTCTGACTCTTACCCAAGGAATGTTGGTATAAAATTACACACTTCTATTTCTATACTTGCAAGAACACACCGTAAACACTAATGACTGATAGGAAACAATGTGATACTCACAAACTTGCAGAGGGTGGTGAAGGTGGCATAGAGTCTTGTCAGGGACTTGAGGGTTGTGTCAATACAAGGTCCAGCTGGAATGGCCGTTTGGACCAACTCATGGAAGCCAGTGACCAGCATACCAAGATGATTACAGATAGACTTCTCTGTGTCCTCTCGCTGGGTGGAGAGCTGGTTTGGTGTGTCTATGGAAGGGAGAGGTTTAAGATGCAGTATAGAAAGATGATGGTATGGAAGATCAAGCAGCAGCAGGTGCTACAATAAGTCCTCTTAGCTAATGATATGTAAGTTCACACTATGGCTCTTTTATATGCATACAATGTAAACTGCATGAATAGAACAAAAGTACCCATAATTCAAATGTTATGTCAGCAACATCATCACAATCATAGTCTTCCCCATCACTACCTCTGAGTATCATAATTTCAAATGTAAATTCATAAACAAAACAAAATGATTAAAGTATTAAAATTGCACCTGTATTCTGATGTTAAGGTAAAACATTTGATAAGGAAATTGTTTTCAGGGACGTTATTAAAGTTCAGCCTGAGTAGAAGACTTGACAGGTGGACATTATAAGGGATTTCAGAAATCCAATATATGCATCCCAACTTTGTGTAATGACTTTATGAAATATCCTATACCCCTACAAATGTAGACCCACTGATTACATGCATTTGGCATGATCTACAGTCTGCTTCATCTAATGTCAGCAAGCCAGGTTATTTGTAGCTGTCATAGTTCATTCTTACTGTCTGAAAGTTTAATTACAACAGTTCTGAAAGGTTTTATCACAATCTTGACACTTAAACAAGTTAAAAACTGTCATCTCATGAGCATTGCCTGATATTGTTGTGAGAGTATGGCAGTGGCATCAAACCTCTTTAGTCATCATGATAATATACAAATGATGCACAGGATAGAGTGCGTTAGTGGAGGCGTATAGCGCACTCGAGGGTATTTACAATTGTGAAACATGCACGAGGCGAAGCCGAGTGCATGTTGCACTACCTTGAAAATACCCGAGAGTGAGCTGCATCTCCACTAACGCCATGAAATAATCCTGTGCATCATTTGTTTTATAAAATGGGTCGAAAATTCGAAAACTAACAGCATTTTCAGCGTTTTTCACGTACCTTTGTGGGTCAAAACGTCAAAAGATGTTCGTCCCAAACATTTATGCACGTCGCACTCGGAAATCCCGCACATATAAGTATGATGGGGGGTTGGGTTTCCGGACACTTAAGTTCCCGCATGAAAACTTACTTATTTTACATAGAATATGCACCCTTTACCTTAAAGACTTGATATAGACTCCTCATATAGGTCTACTAGACAACATACTTTGAAAACGACGTGAGAATTAACCTGCTAAATCGTTGGATTTGCCCTTCAAAGTGACTCCATGTACGCGTCCGGTCCCACAACGCTTGGTCTACTGTACTGTACATATAAGAGTATACGTACGATACACGTACATGTTATGCACAAGGGAAGAAAGGCCGGCCGCCCGAACTAGAAGTTGTTTACAGGATTGACAGCGCGTATGCATGCAATTCAAAGGAGCCGCCGCGCGCACAGACGATCGGCAATAGGATTTAACACGCAGTGCAATGGGACTAGAATAACCAAAGCACACGTGACTCATTTCAGCGCTTCCTATTGGCTACATTCTTGAACCCATTTTATAAAACATCTTACCCACAACGTCTGCTTGGGCAGCTTGTATTTCAGCCTTTAGTCTTGTTACCAGCCACTCTGTGTCATCCAAGACTTGGTCTGCTTGGTGCATCCATAGAAGCTGGGAATGATGAGAAAAACAAAAAATACAAACAGTGGGGCACAAATAATCTCACTTCAATGGATAAAAACAACAATGAATCACTGACTACTGAGGTATGTCCTAACATAAGGCCAATCAATGATTTGGTTGCAAGTAAGAAATTTGACTTTCATGGTACTTCAAAGAGTATAACATCTTATTTTTGTATGTGATTCTCTTTCTATCAATGTATGGTGACATTTGACAATTCTCCATTCTACAATTTCAATTCTATTCCAAGCAGTGATTCAAAATATTGCTCTGTTTGAAGTCAAATGCACATCTTTCATCTGCCCCTATTCAATGACTTAAATGACAATAAAATGATAATCATTGGTTTATACTCCAACATCTGGCAATACAGAAAACTACCTCATTAAAGCACATAAACAAGCAAACAAGGCAAGACTGACAACTCACCAGGATAGTAGGGGTGGCAGTTTTAGAGTTGATGATGGCAAAATGAGTTCTGTCCTCTACTTCCACCTCCTGTGAGAGACATGTAACATGAAGACAGATAAATAAACAAAAATGATAACATAATTCAGTTCTTTTTGTGATTTCAATGATATCAAGAAATACAGAAGATATTCTCTGACCTTCAAAATAATGCTTTCTTTACTGTTCCTTATCATCAATTTAACTGGATCATAGTCATCTTCACTGGAGTCAGAGCACTGTTTCATTTCAGTGAAATCTGGGCGGTGTTTCATGGAGGAACTTGTCGGATAAAATATCTGACAAGTCAATTATATCTGACAAGTTTTGAGAAATTCTTTAGTCTGATTGGCTGATTTCTCTAAACTTGTCGGATATAATTGACTTGTCGGACATTTTATTCAACAAGTTCCTTCATGAAATGCCCCCCAGATCTGACAGCAATAGTCAGTGAGGAAGAGAGGTTTGTGATGTCATCGTGTGTACGTAATACTTGGTGGGTGAATGCAAACCTAGAGAGAGGAAAGTGGAGGGAAGCTACATAGGGAGTTTGTTTGTTTGTTTTATTTCCGTCATAAACATACATACAGATATAAAAGACAACATATAAGGTACAGGGAAAATGATACATCATGCATAAAAATGAAGCATACATACAAAGCAAATGAATAATGTGACACATCATCGATATACAAAAAAAAAAAATGAAGAAATAGAATGTACAGTAGGATTATATAGAGAGATAACGGCTGGATAGCCCATAATCAGCTGCACTTTTCTGGTGCCGCTGGTCTTCCATGGGGACCAGTTATAAAGGGTTATGGAAAAGAAAAAAAGAATAGAAGATTACATAATTATATAAATACAACATTATAATATATTTATAGTCTCATGAAAATTTATAATGCAATAATCATACAAAATCTCAGGGCAAAGTACGCTTTATTGAAAAGTGTAGATAAATTTCTCGTGTATCAGACAAAAGTATATATATATAGATATGTTTACAAAGATGAAATTAAACCAATTCAAAAAGGGACCGTTTAAAATCCTTCAGTGACTTGCAGTCACGGACAGAATGAGGAAGGCTGTTATATAGTTTGGCTCCCCTGTAGAAAAATGCACGTTTGCAAAAGTTTGTCCGAGGTTTTGGAAGGCTGAGGCTATAGTACCGAAATTGGTAGGGTTTGGGGGAATAAAATATATTTTATATATTGTAAGGAATGTGTAATGGAGTGTGTAAGGAAGACAAATAGTGATAGTCATAGGGCAGCAGTGAGCCAAAAGTTGAGGTTGTACTATTAAAACTTTCAAGTTACAGTAATCTCAATAAAGCCATGTAAGTGAAGAAAGTAAATCACAATACTTACAGCATCAACATCTCCAACCTGGGTGTGAATATCTTCAGCAACATCTCGGAGTAGGCCTACAGGGCTCTTCATCTTGGTCGTCATGGCAAACAGGAGATTGATGACAACCTTGCACAGACTAATGTCATCTGGAAAGGAAGAAAAAGACAAGTTATGTTCATCAGTGAAAAGAAGAAAATATGAGATGGCACTCAAGATGCTTGCCACACACACACACACACACACACACACACACACACACACTCACACACACACACACATACTTGAAGAGGATAACTGATCACGTGATGCAATCACTACTAAACTTTGTGGCAAGAACATGCGTGAACAAGAAACTTGCTAAAAGAAATCAAAATCATATGAACATGGCTAGAGCCTGTCAGGTAGTTATACTTGATGCATTGATTTGTCCGTCCATGAGTGAAATGAGAAAAAGCAAGGACAAAACAAACTTGTGAAAGGATTGAAGAAGATGGGAAGATGAGAGAGGAAGAGTTAGTCTAAATTTGATAAGAAAAATAAAGAGAAAAAAATATCAACAATATTTACCCTCTGATGAAATGTCACCACAATGGGAAGGAATAAAATTCTGTATGGGGAGAGGGAGGGAGGGCAACATACCAAATATTGGTCTCGCTCATCTATGCTAGGCAACATACCAAATACTAAGTATTGGCCTCACTCACCTATGCTGAGCTCGGTGCACACCTTGGTCACCCATGACTGGACTTGTGCAAACTGTGAAAGACAAATTAATCATAGATGCTAAAATCTTGGCTGTCAGTAAATAGACAATCAATGTAAATAACCATGGCAAAGTGTTCAAAGAAATAAATGCAAACAGATCTCTTGCAAAACGTTCAAACTGCTGGTATCCATTATCATATAGCATGTAAGTACAGAATGATCTTCCATCCAACAATTGTTAAATGATAAACTTCTATAGAGAGAATTAAGTCCTCCTACCTGGGCACCACGAGGAGACACATGCTTGACAACCATCTCTATGATGTGGCACAGTGGGATGGCATCCTTGGTGGTGGTAGACACATCATCTCCTCCTGTCAAGATATCCATCACTATCCTCTGGTAGATTGAGGAACATGACACAGACACCAGGCATAATGTGAACAAACAGAAATCTTATCAATTGCACAGCAGCAAAAGATTCTTCATTGTAATGTTAAGCAACCTACATTTATACGACCAACATACCACAAACACTGACAAAATAAAAAATCTGACATGCTCATGTGATTCTTCAAAGCCTAAAGACAATTTGCAACCTCGAAGAATAATGTGAATGCATTCCATTTTCACTTAAATCTTCAAATGCTCATTGATTTGAATTTAAATAATCTCTCATTTCAATTTTGTTTAAAAATATAAATGATTTCTGCTGCAAACAATCTTACAATTAAGTGTGATGCATGCTTTCATAGATGTAGTTTCTTCATAATGCAAGAATAATGCTTACAACAATATTAATGGTAATGATGACAATGTCAGAGATGATAACTGAAGTAATGATGATAGTATTGACATGAAGCAATCATCAAGTGCATTTTCTAATTTCCAAGGATTTCAAGGAATAGCAATAATACCATCTCCACCTCAAGATGAGATGACAGAAGATAAAACAGAGACTGGTTTGACATTCAATCAGGATTTCAGTTTTACCTGATACTTCTTGACGTGTAGGTGGATCTGTTCTTGGCATTCTATGTCATCATCTGCCGAGACTGGTTCCTTGTTCCTGTCTTCACCCACTGTGGGATCCACACAGTGTAGGAAGTCCACTAGTTTGTCAGGAAAAAAGGAACACACCACGCTGACTGCTGTAGACAAACCTTGAAGACAGAGGGGCACCACGGACTTGCTCTGTCATAGAAATAACAGAAAATTATGAGATGTCATCAAATAGTCTAAAGAACTTGAAAAGTAATGATTAAGAAGTACACAGTAATCAATCAAACAGATCATCTATACTTGAACTATCTCCAAAATTATTTCATCAAAAAAAGATGACAAGGTAAATATGTAAACAATATCAAGCCTCCATCTGTACTCCATCTTCGTCAACTCAAAATATATACATCTTTCATTCATATATTTTTGAATTGTTTTGTTAATGTCTGTCCCACTGATTAACCGAGAAGCTTCCATCAAACTACATTTCTTGAGCATCAGCTTTGAAGACACAACATCCAGTGTTATACACATGCTAAACATTGAGTAACTTACAGGCACAAAATATTTGTCCCTCAATGAAGCTTATCAGCAGTCTTATATTGACTTTTTTGGAATCTGGAATTTCATGCCACTAACACCACTCTCATCTCGTTTTCTTACCTTTTTAGATTTGTCTTCATGAGCACGCAGACCAGATGAAAATTTTGTGAGGAAGACCCTTTAGTTGAATAAAATCAATTCAGAAAGACAGCATTTTTAATTTTCTTTTATATACATTGTCATCTCTTTTCTTTAAAACTATGAAATAAAAATTAATATAACACCAAATATGAATATGATCTTAATCTATTAGGTATAAGCACTACTTATTAGGAGCTATTAGCTGAATCATTGAAAGGCTAGTCTGACCAACTTTCAGTGTTGCTTTTGTGGAATAGATCTCTCATCCCTACAGCTATGTTCACTGACTTACATTGTATGTCAAGTTATCATGAGAACAAGTGATACCTGGTTCTGGAAAGTGCAGTAAAATGTGAAATGTTTCTTCTGATGACATCTATCAAAGTAACTGAATGAAAATTTGCTTGGCATTGCTATATCAATGTATGATGGCATACATGCATATGCCAAGATAATGTTTGATGCCTGAAGTTGTGACCAAGTCATGGTGGTCATGAAAATGATTATACATTATGTACACAGATGGATAATGCTTAATTATTGAGGACCACCAGTAAACATAGAACCTCTTGCACTTTAAAGCAAAGTACTTGATAGTGCTTCGCCACTCTAGTGCACTATTCTGACACACAGAGGAACACATAACACGATAAACCAACACAACATAATACATAGATATCAAATGTTTCAATAACAAAAGTCAAATGGGAGAGGAAGTAAGAAAACAAACAAACAAACAAACAAATAAATGGGTGTGTCTGTTTCATCACAATGGGTAAGAGGAACCAACCTGGCTATGGTGCAGCAGTGTTGGTAGAGGCGACTGGGTTGTGTACCCTGGGGTCCCTCACACTCCCCTTTCTCCTTCATCTGCTCCATCTTTTGCACCGCAGCACTGACCACATAGCGACAAAAGTCTGCATTCTTACGCAAGAGGTCAATGCCCTCTTGATGAGCAGGAATCTCATCGCTATGGTGAGAGGAATGTGAAAAAAAAAATGGTCCTTACTCAATCTGACATCTTAGCTAACCACTAATACAAACCATTTAGTGATCTGACTGTGACATCACTTTGTGGACACAAAATGCACAGATAACAAGTTCATTATCCAAAATCGTTATTCGATAACATGTTGTTACAACAAACCATTTCCCCAAAACAAAGAATTTTTTCATGATACACAAAACAGCTTGACACTTTCCTGTAACTTCAATAATACCTCATCTAAAAGATAGATCTTTCTACATGTTCTTATATTCTCATGAAATGATTTCCATCACATTACTTGAGTACAGTTGGGTAACAGCAAATAAAAAGAATAGGCTTGTAGGTTCACAGGTGAGTCACATCAGTCTTCTTTGTACCATGCAATCTGAATTGAGCACACACTCTATTTTTATAGCTATTACCACCATTATTATCATCACTGTGTAGGTGGCAGCTCCTGCAACATGACAAATATAAACCCAACTGACCTGTAGAGGGCGGTCATCATATTTGCTAGACATGCCATAGACAGCAGGCTCTTGTGTGCCTTGGAGGTACTGCTGCTTCCTCCTTTCCCCTTGCCACTCTTTTCCCTCAGGATGTCTGCTATTTGATGACACTTCTTATACAAGGCCAAGATCCTCTCCACATCTTCTGTCCTGCAAGAGAGAGATTGCTAAGTTTTCATCAACACATTGGTGTAGTGACTATGGTTTGTGATCAGCCAATCTAGACTGTGCTGCTTTCCACACGGTAATGGACACTTAACAGCTTTTTGTGGAAAACCACAATATCTTCATATCAGCAGGTCACAACCAGGATGAAAGGTTAACATGAAATTCGCTCCCTAACTATAGAAACAAGGTAAGAGGAAAAGCAATCAAGTTATACATAGACATCATTAAGCAGTACCATGCTTTGTCTTGCAAGCTGGAGTGCTTTTTTTTTTTTTTTTTTTTGCTGATTGGCACTGATGTCTGGAGATTAGTTGTCAATGAATAGAGCTTAACTAATCCCTCTAATCCCAATTGTGTTAACATGGTCTTCTAGCTCATAGACTGAGGCTCATCACTATGTCTGAGTGGCTGGCTAACTTTACAACTACGTCAAGTTTGGATGTGCTACTGAATGCTAATAAAAAAAGCTTGACAAGTTAAGCTGAGTACCTGGTCATATAAAGGATTATGGGGGGGGGGGGCGCGTAAGTGTAAAACACGTTTCTAACATGCTTGAAGTTCACTATAAACAATGTCATGAACAGCTACCATAAAACATGCTTCACAGATGCACTGGTGATAGTTGAACCCTTGAAGCAATGAAGCGTCTCCTTAGAATACACAACAGCTGGTATAGGACTGTCTTTGAGAACTGGTATTCTGACATGTTGCTGCCATCCATCCATGTCTATCTATAAATGGTAATATAAAGTCATTTAAGACATGTGAAAACTATGCACTGGCATGCCAATAAAACTTACTTGAAGTCTGAAGAGCTGGCTCTGGTGAACACATATTCCATCAAGACCTCGTTGACACCAAGAAGTAGCGTGGCGAACAGGTTGTTACGTGTCCCAACCCCGGTGGAGGTGGAGAAATCAGCTGACTTATCCTGGAAGGGAAGAATCATTACAGGACCCAATGAAAACTACCATACAGTGAGACGATCGTTGTTAATATGCTCCTATAGTCTTCAGATACATCATGCTCAACTCAAGATTATCTCAATGGATTACTTTGTTATACCTACATCCAAGTCTGATTACATCGCAATAAACATAGCTCCATACAGGGAAAAGTGAACAACTTCAGAATTTTACATACACCTATGCCGGGCCTTTCATAACTTCCCTGTACAGTGTCCCAGGTTGCAACAATATATAGTTTGATCGATGAATAATTCTCAAACCATTTACAACATTTAAGAATAAATGGTAATGTAACCCTTGTCATGGACTTAACATGAATCTAAGATATAATCATGCACACAAAGACAGTAACCTTTAAATAGAATGTCTCTAGCAAAGTACTTGATCACTATCATATCATAATAAAGAAATCAACACCTTCATGGAATCCAATCAAGAACACTTGAACCAAAGCTTCCTAACATCACTTTCTTCCTCATGAAAATCAATGTCATCACTAACATCATCATCATCACCATCTACACCAAAAGTTTCCTAAAAATGACTCCTCATGACTTTCCTAATAAAACAAACATGTCAGACAATCCTCATCTTCCTCCTCCTCCTCCTCCTTGTTATCATCAGCATCACTCACATCATCAGCATCATCATAACTGTCATTACCATTGTTGACCTCATAATGTCTGCACCCTAATCATCACCATAGCAACACACTTACCACCTGGAAGTCCTCCAGCTCACACGTCACCATACGGTGAGTCAAAGAGTCCATCATCTCCTCCAATCTTGTCAGCACCTGTTTGGACTCCTCACCCTCATCATCATCATCCAGCTCCTCGGCCCACTCCTCACCCTTATGCCGTGAGCGCATCAACTGGCAACGCAGCAAGCTCTGCACCAGTGTCTGCAGGAGGTGTGCCTGTGGATTGAATGCAGGGATGAAGGTACGGACCAATCCATGAAGAATTCGGGTAATCTCATTTAAATTCAATCAGAATGTGAATGCCGATGATCTTTTATCATGGCTACCACTAAAACACAGAAAAGTTGGTGCTTATCTATGTCCATAAAAGGGCAATCAGTTGCAATACAAAACAAGCCAATGCAACAATTCATTAATTTGAATAACCTGGCAATTTTTTGTTATATAAAAGTTTGAATGATACTGCTGTGAGTGTAATCTAGCTTATACATCAAAAGCAAACATCAAAAGCACTGAGAACTAGCTGAATTCATGACAGAATGAAGAATTCTGAAGTTTGTTCGAGTTGAGTTCACAAACAAGTCAATCTTATCATTGAATGTAATGTAGGAAAATTCAGGTTCATGATGGACAGGCAGTCCTAGTCTGCCTGGTTCAGTAAGGAGAAGACACTCACAAGAGGCTCAGCAGTAAAGACATTGTTTCCTTGGGTTGTGATACAAGGCTGCAATTTGATAGGGGGCTGGACATCTTCATCACTCTCATAGTAACTCTTAAACTGGCCTAGGAGTAGGTCAAGTATGGAGCCCTGCAGGTGGGAGTTGCGGCAAAGCACCTCGTACAATCCCTATGGATATAAAGGAGTGATAAGAAAAAAAAACAAACAAGAAGAGACAAATGGCATATATGGTACTGTGAATGTTGTGATTACTGTTCTATGCTTGTCTTGCTAAGCAACTCTTCTTATACTCATGTAAGAAGTAAAACAAACAAACAAACAAACCAATAAAGTGAGCAAAATGCCCTAAAAATGAAATATTGAAGGAGCATCCACCACTAGAAGATATCATAATATTGCTCAGCAGATTTAAACAGACCTTTAAATCATGACATAAAAGCAACATTTTGCTGAATTATGCAAGCACATTACGAACACGGCAGAGCTTTACAGCGTGGTAAATACAAATTTACAATTTACCTTTATTTCCCAACTCTACGTGTTGTAGTTTTTTCATTTTGTTGAAAGTGTAACAAGTTTGATCTTTGACACAAATCAATATTTGTAATCCACATAATTCTATGCTGAAAATTTGTAGCCATGTGAAATTAATGTAAAATGTTACAATATGTTAAATTGACAAGTATAGAAGATTGACAAAAGTGTGAATCTGTGGTCTATATGAGATACCTACGCAAAATGACAATTGAAAACTACCAGAACTCTTGGATATAAGGTACAAAATGATAAAAAGTGAACTAAATGACTACTGGGCAGGATATGCTTTGCTCACTTAGTGATCATCTTTAACAAGCACATACATTTTATACTATGCATGTGGCAGACAAGTGTTAACTGTTTCCATACATACCTCGTATAAGACCAGTCGTATGTCAGCTTGCTGGGTCAGACAACGCCGCATGTTACCAAGGATCTCCATGCAGACAATTGCTTCATAATTTGGAGGCTGGCGACTGTTCCCATGGATGTCAACTTGAACCTGAGCAGAAATTTTACAGCACCAACATTTAATTTTCATTCACTCAATTTGTGCCTCTGGACTTACACTTCCCAGTGGACCTACAAAAATTTGCACTGCAAATCAATGACATTTATAGGAAGCAATGTTTATTTATGAAACAGTTTCAAGAATTATGTTGGGATTTGAAAACAAAAACAACCATGATGAATTGCATTTCAGAAAACAAAGCTCTTATAATTTCTTGTAATTTGGATATATTCCACTGCATTCCTCAAATCATTATAGTCCGGAAAAAAAAAAATCTCAATTGTATGAACTTCATTTATCCTCTGGAAAACTTGTACACTTTGTAACAAGTTACAATGAAGTCATAATGAATAATAACATTCTATAAATCAAAATTAAACAGTCATCAGCAAACAAACCACAAGTAAGTGAGCAATGAAACGAGTCATCAAATGAAAATGTCACGTTTAACCTCCATCCAACTAAAGAAAGCTCACAAAATAGCTATCATGTGTTTGCTGGAACTTACATACACCTCCTGAGAAAAGCACAGCTTACGAAATGTCGGGGCATATACTGTACTTGAAAAGAAACACTGTGAATAGTTGTCTGTTACCTGACTAGAGGTCGAAGTCATCATACTATAGCTCTGGCTAGACTGGCTGAGGGGAAGACTACCATACACCCGAAAGTGCTTCAGGATCTGCAGGTAGCCCAGAACAGCTATCTTACGGGCCTCTCCTTGCCTAAAGAGTAAACAAAGCATGAATGAGGTAGGAACTTATTCCTTACTAGGATCAGTTCTTGTTACATTTTTCCTCTGCACAGGCTTGGTCTCCTAATATAAATACTGTAAAAGAGGAAAGTTTTGCGCCTTTCATGCAACCAGAAACCAGCACGAAAATAAACACATCCAAATATTTTTGCAAGTCATATGTTCCATGAGTGTCTTGATCTTGCGAAATTAAATACATGGAAAATTCATCTTACCAAGCTGAGCGAAAAATTTTTTAAAAATCACTCGAGCAAAAATGACCACTTTTACAGTACAAGAAGAATAAATACAAGGTGCTCTCTGTAGCAGGGATGTTTATATAGTTGCAGACACGATCACAATCCATGACTTATTGTCTATTATAGCCAGTGAATACTATGCAAGAAAACTGGTAAGAGTGAACAAACTTGGTCACTGCTGGAATCAAGCAATGTTACATGCACTACCTTCATATGGCAGAGTATTTTAAATCAAACTCCATTATGAGCAGGTTGATTTTCATTAATGAGTAGGGCAAAATCAAAACGAACAAAACAGTGAAAGTTCCATTAAGATTGAATAAATAAGAACAAGAAATTAGAATGTTGAAGTTTCACATGTTTTCCCATACATTACTATCAATGTTGGTGAGAGTCACATATATGCAATGTAATGTAAAAAATTAATGAGGAAAGAGTTAGTTAATATTACATTTGCTTATGCTGCCATGACCATAATCACTACAGGCTGGATTCATGAGTCATATGACTTACACCTACTAGTATCATGCATCTTGTCCTACAATGGAATACTTGATATTGTACTGAACAATCTCTTTGATTACTGGTATAATTCTAAGCAGTGTACCTTGAGAACATGGCTTTCCTGAGCACCAGCATAAGGGAGTCCTTGAGGGTGACATTAAGCCTCATGAGGGGCTGGAATGCCTTGAGGAGACCCTCAGCAGTGAGAGCTGGAAGGTAGGCAAGGTAGTCAAAGGCCTCCCTCACCTTTCCCATACAGTCTAAGACTGTCTGTGGAGCTGAGGATACCATGCTGGATAGAAGATCTATAGCAGGGAATGAACAAAGCAACATAGAAATAAAGGGGGAAGAATCTAGGAACCTGCACTCATCAATTTGTGAATGAAAGATTATGTAATATAATGATATGCTCATTCTGTTCCACAGTGACACAAAGCAATCTTCTGTTCATTCATTCATTCATCCATCCATTCATTCATTCATTCATTCATTCATTCATCCATCCATCCATCCATCCATCCATCCATTCATTCATTCATTCATTCATTCATTCATTCATCCATTCATTTTCATTTCAAAACATAACAACATTTACAAAATTCAAAATACAACAGCCTTGCTGCAGTGTATACATTTTAAATGGAGGGATCATAAAAAGCACACACAAGGCTTGTTAGAAATGATCCCCTACACTTGCTATACATTATACACATGATCAGTTTGCATCATTTTGATAATGTGAAACTGAGACGGCATACAAAGAAATGTAACTTCCTGATTTAACAGATGTGAGTTTGCTACATAGAGACTACATGGATGTACTGAGCAAGGCAACTCACTGATGTACTGAGATGCTGAGCCTGCTGTCCTGGTTACCACTCGGTTTAATATTTGCTCCAAGACGTCAGAGCGTACAGTCTCCTGAGACTTGAATAGTTCCAGTAAAATCCTGGCTCCCAGCTGACTGGCCTGCTGGTTAGGGGTAGAGGGCGCCCCACGCACCTCTAGGAGGTAAATATAAAACATGCGAAGTAAACAAAGCAGCTCACAGGCATTTGAAACGTTTGAAGGACAGGTGAAAAGTTCTATCATGATTTACATCTGATACACTGTGTAGCAATTGTTAGGCACTTAAACAACATGCTTCGGGCATTAAAAGATATTTAGATAACATATCAAACACTTCACAGAATGATGCCATAGGACAAACACTCAAATACATTTGTTTTCAACTTGATTAGATTTGCTTCTCCGCATACATAAAGCAGAATATCTTCACCTTCAGAAGTACAATGTCAAACCAATCTTGGTATTGACAAGTGACAAACAAATGGAGAATCTTTATCATAATCATCATTCTAAAAGATACAGGTGACAAACTTCTCCCCCAAAATAAGTAAGAGGAAATATTCAATGATAACCAAAATATACAAGTCCACATATTTATCCAAAAATTAAAAGTAAAAAACTATGATTGATGGATATATAGAGTATAATTGCAGTACAAGCATCTGAAATGAGATTTTCTTGGAATAGTTGGTACATGTATCCAACCTCACCTGTTCCCTTTCCACCAAATGGACCTGGCTTGGGTCCAAATGCATCCATGAGAGTGAAGCCAAGTTGGACCAGGCCCTGCATCACATGGTCCCACCCATACAGACTGCAGTCATGAACAAAGCATAAAACACAAACATACCATAAGTGAAATAAGGCATATGCCAGCCATACTGACTACAGTGATGCATCGAGTGTAATACACAAACATACTTCCGATCAAATAAGCCATACCCCAGCCACAGGGACTTAAGAGATATGCATGCACAGAAATACATTAAATAAGATAAATCTCAGCTTCACAGATTGCAGCAATATTTCCCATTGTGTAATATGTGAACACACTTTAAACATGGCATGATTTTACTGGCAACAGGGGAATATTAAAGAAAAAGTTATAACCCATGAAAGGAAGGTCTTTGAAAGCATGCAGAGAGCTAACCAGCAATCTGACTAAAGCCATTATATCATCTAAATAAAGATGTATCACACATGAAAGAGATTACTCAAGTGTACACAAAAATCAAAAATATGTATTCCTACCTTATCACATGTCTACAAATATCTATTTTACTAATAACAGACAATGTGTGTAGTGTAAGTCTTCACAAACTACATGATTGGCCAACTTAAGTATAAAATATCGACAAACATCACATTTAATACAGCTCACACTGTTCAAACTGTGTGCGGTCATGCCAACACAAAGTGCTATATGATAACTATGATCAAATTTGCCCCATAACATCATTAAAAAGTGTAGCAAAAAAAGCTGCTGAAAAGTGCTTATCCAATAGTGGCAAGCCAATGGAATAGATCATTTTATATACACTTTGATATGTTTGATTACTTGCATTTGTTGGTTGACTCTCATTTTCATTTTGTTGCCTCTTCTTGATAAAACAGGTTAGGGCTCACTGCTTACTCAACCTCCCCCCATTCTTGCTGTTGCTATTTCACTCTTTTCCCTTCTTTATCTCTCTGTTGTTCCTCATCTTGTTTGACGTTGCCTCCCTGTTCATCCTTATCCTTCAAAGGTTACCCCCATGGTCCTCGGGATCATCACTGACCCTCCTCTGCCTTTTGTCTGTCTGCCCTCCTTTAATCCCCCTCCCTTCACCTGTTGGGCTCCTTGCCCATGACCTCCAACCCTCCCCTTTTGTTTTCTTTGTTCTGTGTCCCTAGCCCTCCCCTGACTGTTCTTGTTATGTGTAGTCCTTACATGTGATTGCTTTCCCGGCCTGTTAGTCATTTTGCCTCTGACAAAGATTCTGCAAGGATCAAAAGCTCTGGTCCCTTTTACATCATTAAAAAACATATATCTTATTCACAGATCTATTCATAGATTTATTCTCTTTTGTCTTTCCATTCACCTGTTCTTCACTGTCTCAAGAATCAACTTGGTTACATCTTGGCCAGCAGCAACAAGATCTGTCAAACAAAGCATTTTAACAATTTTTAAATCAAATAAATTAATCGTTGTGAAACGTATATGCAATAACCTTCTTTTACGGGAACTTCCATACATTCTTATTTTGCCAGTTGGAACTTTGCTATAGAGAAGCTTGAATCAAATTTTCAGTTGCCTTAATACAAGGGCACAGTTATAATAATTGTTCATAAAATGTGCATAAAAGTTTGCAATCATTCCACCTTACTGGTGTTTTACTTTTAAGTGAATGGAAGGTGATGTTTTTAACAAGAATTAAAATGGAATGGTTATATCAAATACCCGATATCCAGGGAGATGTGCCATGGCGTTTAGCATCTTTCAAGCTTTTCAGTATGGTAGCTTTCAGGAAGTCAAAGATCTGTAAAAAGAACAATCACAGTTTTAGTGTACGACAGTACATCCTATTATAACAAACACGGTTATGATGGAATTTTGCTACAACAAAGCAAAATTCAGGTCCCAAAATTATCTTCTATACATCTCTATCTATTCATTCGTTTGGCTATGGGCAAGTCCAAGATAACACGCGCATTACGTATGGGACATTCAGAGACTTTTATGACCTGAAAAATAGTGTTAATGGCCTTTAATCATATTGAAATTTATCATGGTGATTGATATCTAGGAGAAGTATAATCATGTAAAAAATTGAGAAAAATGACCTTGACAATTATATTCTAGAAGAGAAAATATGTGCCGTTACGTATGGGACCAGAAAAATTTTGTTTTTTTGAACATTTTTTTCAACCTCAAAACTCTCTGAAAGTATTTCATTCTACAACTTGTGACTCACTGTGATGAGAGTCACAACACTCAAGATTATCACAGGTAAGTTTCATGTCATTAGGCAAAAAGCTCTAATTACAGGTTCTAATTAAAGGCAGACATGACGTGTTACGTATGGGACAGTTACGTATGGGACACTTTGTCCCCCATTCATTTAGTGTGTGGAGAACCATGTTATTGGGTATTTTGCATAATTATTGAAGTAAAATCAGTTGAAACTACTCAAATATTGATCCAAATTGTCAAGGAAACAATGTTCCCCAAATATTCACCATCATAGTCATATTCAATCATATTTTTATATTTTTATGACCAACCTGAGTATGCATGCCCTTTGTCCCCCATTCGTTTAGTGTGTGGAGAACCATGTTTATGGGTATTTTGCAAAATAATTTTGCAAAATACCCATAAACAAATTTTTTGCATAATTATTGAGATGGAATCAGTTGAAATTACTCATATACTGATCCAGATTGTCAAGGGACAATATCCCCCAAATATTTACCATCATTATCATATTCAATCATATTCTATATTTTTCATGACCAACCTGAGTATGTATGCCCTAATTTCATCAGGATAGTTACTACTAAAAAATTGAATAGTTTAAAGTGTTTACTTCCATTGATGAAGGGCAGTTTGCCATTTAGTTTCAATAAAAAAATAACTTGACACAAGAAATATTAATTTTAATAGATAAGCAATACCTGATGCGTGGAATTCTAATAATCGAGTAGATGTATGATGTCTGTCTAGCAGTCAGGTCATTGATTTGAGTCACACCTCAGTATGTATACCCATGAATTTTGTTGTGGCTACTATTGAAAACTGATAAGGACAATTTGTGTATCACTTGCAATAAAAATAAAATCATTTTACTTTTTTTTTTTTTGGATATCTCAACCGTTTCAAATTGGATCTCCATCAAATTAACTTTGAATTCCTCTAGTCTTAGAATTGTATGCTCTTTAGTAATTCATATTATTGGTTTCCAGTCATCTCATAAAATGTTGAAAACTGAATCCCCATTTCTACAAAAACGATACCATCCCTTTAATGCTGATTTTCATAAGTGTATTTTGCTATCTTCCCTTCCCCCTTTCTGAAAATTGTTCATTCAAGTACATGTATTGTTTCAAGTGTCTATACCTCAAAAAGTAGCTACAAAGATGGGATGCTTTCTTCAGGATGATTGACCATTTGTGTACTGAGAGACCTTCCCAGCCAGCTACATGCATTTACATGCAATATATATGAGGATGTCCCATACGTAACACATTTGTCCCATACGTAACATTATTTCAATGCCTAATAAAAAATACTTCTTTTACTGTTTTTTCTTTTTTCTATGGTATTTAATTTCTCTAAACAATGAATTAGAACTTTCCAAAAGGGCATTCAAATAACCTTAGCAATTTCAGAAAAAACCTTAAAAAATAACCTCATTTTGTTACGTATGGGACATCTCATGATAGGACACGAGCTAATTTGCATAATCATTTGCATAATCCCTAAATTTTCATACCAAGTTAAACTATTTGATGAACTTCTTATGTCCACATATTAATCAAATATCATTTGCTTTCCTTTGAATAAATATGAATTTTTATAAATGTCCCATACGTAACGCTGTGTTTTACATTTATGCAAATGAAGCCCTTGAAATTTGCATAAATTTACATAATATCATTTTTTCCTCCATGGAAATCAAAACTTCAACTCATAAGCTTCAAAATGATACTAAATATGTCAATATTGAGCAAAGATGAAATTTTGCCTTCTGAGGGGACCTTATCTTGGACTTGCCCCTATAACAAAATTCTCGTAACAATGAAGTCAAAACTCAGGTCTCAAAATGATCATCTATATGCCTTCAAATAATTCACTGTTCTGCTATTATGAAATTTTGATACAACGAAAGGAAACCGCAGGTCCTGAGGACTTCATTATGATGAGAGAGTTGCCTGCACTGGTAGCAAAATTACGAGAGTGGGTGAGAGATAGATGATAGAAAGATGATATCAAGAAAATATATGATAGAGAGGGAAGATGGATGACAATCAACAAGACTAGCTGCTGTCAAAGTGGGGATGGTGATAAAGATGCTGGCATGTGCTGTGCATATGTTCAAATTTCTTGCATGCAAAGGTTTCCATGACAGTTATGCCTCTCTCAGCCACTGTGTGTGGTCTTAGCTGGCAGTGACTCCAGCATGTATGAACACACTCAAAGGGGTGTAAGTCTAAGTACTTCAGGGGCATTTCATGAAGCGCTTTGTCCAACAAATTTGTCGGAAAAATTTGCCCTCAGCCAATCAGATGCAAGGATTTTCAGTAGCTTATAACAGTTTGTCATAAAAATATCCAATCAAAATGCTTCATGAAATGCCCGCTCCAGGAGTGCACCTGGTGCTTACGTTTATAAATGTATAAATGGTGTATCAAACAATCATGGCAGCAAACTGGCTGTACTGACCTGTTCCTCAAACCTATGTATCTGGGCCACAGAAAGTGCTAGAGCCACACTGAATGGAGCCAGGACAGTGCTGCAGTCTCTTTGCTGGCCAGCCTGGGAAGAAGGCAACAAAACAGTGAGATACAACAATAAATGACATATCAGCCTTTGATTTCTCCTACGTACTTCATTGTGCCTAACATGATATCATAAATCAAACAGCAAAGAATATAGCAGCTAATTGCATCAATTTCATAGGGGAATAAATCTTCTAATGTCCAACTATCTCCAGTAAAGTAATAAATTTCAACCTTTTGAAGACCATCTGAATGATGTACTTTAAGCAAAATGGAAATCATGTATCCAAGAAAACTTTGTTATGTTCCAGTACATGGGGTGTAATAGCTGATACCACAACATCCATTCTTCTGCAATCAAATGATGAAAATAACAGTACACCCATGCACCCTTGCTCATTTTCTAATTTGTTGCCACATCAGGGCACCGTTTCATGCAAGTTGTCAATCTTGACAAGTTGTCAGTCTCTGACAATTTGAGCGAAATCCTTGGTTTTGATTCAGAATCTCTAGGCACTGACTGTTACTACGGTAATTTCCAGAGACTGACAATTTGTCAGAACTGACAACTTTCATGAAATGTTGCCCTGTAATCCTTACCTTGAGGAACTTGATGAACTCCCTGCCTAGATCCTGGTCCTGTTTGATGGAGAATGTGATGTGGACAATGATCGTGCCCTCCGTGTGACGTAGCTGCTCCTGGGAGAAAGCACTCGTTTCCACTGCATCACTACATTGGATGTCACAAAAAAAAGCCAGCGACTCACATTTATGATAGCCAAATAGGAGCCACACATCACGCATATCCTGTGATGCTTGGTTATCCCGACCAGGAGATCAAATAATTGTCAGGATTTTAGACAAATTTAGAAGAAGCAGTTGTATTAGGGAAAACATGATGTTTCTTATAGCAACATCCCATTGCATGGAAAATGGACAAGTTAGAAATCTTCTTATGTTCTCCATGTGATCCAGAAAGTGTTCATACCTCTCCACTACAAAACACATGCTGAGTATGCATGAAAGATAGCAACCAAATTTTCCACCCTCCTTTCAAAGTAGTTCAGAAGCATGACTTGCTGTCACTGCCTCTGTTCAAATTCTGGCAGTGATATATGGAGTATTCAAACAAACAAAATCCTTGAATCTTGAAACAAAATTACAGAACATAACAGAGCAGATGGCTTATTTTCTATGCGACAAACTGAGGCAAGTTTTGAAGTAAAAGTTTACAAATGAATTTGAATTTGACATTACTAGTCTGCAGCAGGAGACCTCTTGTTCCAGTTCAATCAGCATCATCTCATGCTACTATAGGACATTGAAAAAGTTCTGCCTCTATCACTCTACCCTGACCTAAGACAGCCACAATGGTCAGCCAGAACATTGTATATTGCAGCACTGTCTCGACTGGTGAGCTCTGACCACAAGTAATGAAGAAAATGTTAAACAGATAATCGTTTCTGTAGACTACAAAAATGTATCCTGTATCAGAGAGGGTCTCAAGTACAACCCTGGGGATTCCCCACAAGTTTACATGTTGGAGGAATTCTGCTTTATCTGGCATTCCCCACAATTATTGCCTAATCACCAACAGGGTTAAAACTGAAAGCAACATACTCTTGATTGGCATAGCCGTGATGGTCTAGTGGTTAAGACATTACATTGTGAATGTAAAGACCCAGGTTCAAACCCTGGTCACAGCAACTGCCATCTTTTTTCCTTTTTTTTCGACACTGGCAAGTGCAGGCTAAGAACACAGAAAAGTCTCCAATAATTTCAGTTCGACAAAAAACACGGTTATGAGGACAAAAACACTGATGAAATTTAAATGGACTTTTTTTTTTAAATATGAATAACACATTAATAATACACATACACACAAACATGCACCTTATGCATACATACATGCACATGCTTACCAAGATTATCTATATTGTGCTTTCATCTGGCATTTCTGTTGATTTCGAAAAATATTCAAAGGATATCATGACTGTAATTATCATAGATATAATAAAACCAATAATATAACATAATATAATAGTATCGGTGACAGTAATAATGATAATGATAATGATGACAACACAGTGTGGTCACATTTCTGCTACTGACCCCTCATGACCGTCTGCTCTTTGTTGTTGTTGTTGAAGAGCCCTGTCCTGTTCAGAGAAGAAGGCCACAAGTCCCTCTACCACGACCCTCTTATGACCCTTGGAGGAGAGGAGGAGAAGCTGGTAGACCAGGGGAGGTAACTCCTGCACTTCTACATACTTCAACATGCGCAGGAGCTTGTTGATGACAAACTTCAGCTGGTCACTGCTTAAAGTGACCTCCCTGTTATTCAAAGAGAAAGAATAAATCCAAACCTTTTCACAATTTCAAGACTTGTGTACTTTGCAGACAATCACATCTTGGCAATTTTCATTGAAGTTGCAGCATAAATTAAGACTGAACATAAAGGATTATTACCTCGAGTGATGGAAATTTTGTATTTTGTTGACATTTGACTCTTTACACAAAAGACCTTGAGACCTTTTCTATGCACAAATATACTGTAGCTCACATAGTTTTAAACACAAGATTAGAACATTTGTATATTTCTATTGTGTGTGTGTGTGTGTGTGTGTGTGTGCATGTGTGTGTGTGTGTGTGTGTGTGTGTGTGTGTGTGTGTGTGTATGTGTGTGTGTGTGTGTGTGTGTGTGTGTGCGTGTGTGATAACGATAATACTGTGATATCAATACTAGAAAGTACTAACCTAAACATGAAAGAATGACAGAGCAAATGAAAGGATAAACACAAAAGTGAAAGAGTGAATGGATTAACTTAAAAACAACAAATAACAAGTGAAGAAATT
The DNA here is from genome assembly GCF_040938485.1 of Diadema antillarum. NCBI lineage: Eukaryota > Metazoa > Echinodermata > Echinoidea > Diadematoida > Diadematidae > Diadema > Diadema antillarum. The sequence continues at coordinate 171,825 of NW_027271357.1, read as the reverse complement.
ATTTACCACGAACTAAGGGTAAAGAGTTGGCTGAAATATACAGGGCATTCTTACCTGAAGACTGATGCCAAATGGATTGCACACCTTGCTTCCCATCTGAATTGAATCCAAACAACAGAATGACACATTTTAATGATACATTGAATAGAATATCCTTCATTGACACTATCTTTTCAAATTACTATACAAGCATTGGCAAAAACAGAGAGAGAGAGAGAGAGAGAGAGAGAACGTGGAAAAAGAAAAAACAGGTTCGTTAATAGGACTCTAGTAGTGATAGAACACAATCAGTAAGGATATAATAACACATTTTGAATGATGTATGAATAGAATACCCTTCACTAACGCTATGTTTTCAACTTATTATACAAGCATTGGCGAAAACAGAGAGAAGGAGAATGTGGAAAAGAAAAACAGGCTCATGATAGGACTCTAGTAGTAATGGAACACACAGTAAGGATATTGGAATCTATCCCTAGAGCTGAATCATTTTCTGCTTTTTAGTGTATAAGCACAATGTGTTGTTTTGCTGGACTCACTCAGCTTGACTGGATTAGGGAAGGAGGGTCAGTGCACACAAAAAGTAAGCACATTTTTGGGAAGACTTGGAAATAGCCGTTTTATTCTAAATCTCATCTTCCAGACAACATCTATTGGACACAAGAATCACAATGCATATCTAGTGAAATTTACCTTGTTTTGTTTGTTTGTTTTGGGTATTTTTTTGGGGGGTGGGGGGAATACACTTTGCAACAGAGAATAATTGGATCAAGTTTAGGCTACTTTGAAGAACCTTTCTTGACATACATTGTACTCTCATTCATTCTGGCTTCAGGCTAGTCTGCTTCTAATGAGTGATATCAGCATCTTTCAGAGAATATTCTACAGATTTCTATGCAAAATTCTGGGATATTTTCCTTTGGACAGGAGGTATTTACAATATCAAACTTTTGTAACACATTTAAATTTTCACAACACATCACCAAGATCACCTTACTTTGAATTTTCTCTGCTTTGGTAATTGCTTCTTTATCACAGCTAAGTTGGACATACCTGCAGGAACACAAATTATTCAAGAGGTGATCCTTAAACTCCTTGCCAGACATCCTGCCGTTGTCAGTGGCAACCATTTCCATGGCAGCCAGAGAGGATATCACCTTGGGAAGCAGCTCAAGAGCTCTGATTAGAACAAAAGAGATAAATCTCCTTTCTAATTTTTGACTTTTCAGACAGCTCATCAGAGTCTCCATCACAAGGTCAAAAGCAACTTGTTAGAAAACAAGTGACAATCAGGAGCAGCTTCTCATTTTTCTTCAATGATGATATGATTCTATCAGTTTTAAAAACATCTCTGTAAACATGTTCCTTTCAGCTCCCTTAATTAGAACTTGCCCATCTAGATGGCCATAATCTAAAATATTGGGTAATCTTTGTTTTCTTTTGATTTGTGCACAACAATACAGGTTTAAGCCAGACATATACATGTATGACCTCTGGATCGTGTAATCATGTTTTGACAGTCAACATCACAACACAAATAGAACATCCACTATGAGTTTTGATATAAGTAGTGTGAGATGGGCAAGTTGCAACCTAAGAAAAAGAGATGAAGAAAAATGCAATCACACTTACTTTCCATTCGTTATGTCTTTGGATCTGATGATGTCTGTGAATACTTCTGCCAGTTGTACCAAGCTAGATGCTGGAAATTTATCAATCTACAAACAGGAGGTCAAAACCAATTACGTCTCATCATACATTGAAATGAAATCAACTGTTTTATGGGGGGGGGGGGGAAGTGTCACATTAAAATTTTGATGTTATTCTGCTGCTTTGTACCTTTCATAGAGTTAACTTAGTAACATTTTCAGAGGAGAATAATCATCATGTTAACAAATAAAAACAGCAAAGACAAAACTAAGATTTACTCATAATTGTCTCCACATTGTCTGAACATGTACTCTGTCTGCTAACGTAGTGTCAAATCTTGCACAATTGTATTCTCAACTCAAGAGTGACCCTTTCATCTCTCTTCTACCTATCTAATATCCATATGGCATTTAAGAGTTTAGCTTCATAATGCAATGTGTTGAAAATACATACTGTAAAATGAGGAATTTTTGCGTGCATTTTAATTTCGCGAATTTCGCGAGCGCCGAAATTCGCGAAATTAAAATGCACGCGAAAGTTTTTGTCTACACTACATGCATTGAACGCCAGTGGCAATTCGCGAAAATTTCATGCCACGAAAAAGGCTGTCGGCTCCAATTCGCGAAAATTTCATGCCGCGAATATATCATGTTTTACAGTACTTCTTTTCTAATTTTTCTATATAGGTGATTTAAAGGGATAGTACAGTATTGGTGGAGATGAGAATTGGGCTTTTAACTTTTTGCGAGATACCAAGAAAACACTTATGATATAGTACAGAGCATACCATTTTAAGAGGAATTCAAAGTTTATTTGATGAAAATCGGGTTTGGAATGACTGAAACATCCAAAAACAAAGTAAAACAAAGCGATCATAATAAAGTGTGGGTCCCACACTTTATTAGAATTGCTCTTTTTTGGATATCTCGGCCATTTCAAAACCAATTTTCATCAAATAAATGTTGAATTCCTCATAGAATTACATGCTCTTTCATATTTCATGAGAGGTTTCTCATTATCTCACCGAAAAATGTTAGAAACCTGAAATTAGGTCTCAACCAAAACTGTACGATCCCTTTAACACAATCAGGGTATGCAATCATGACTTTCTCACTTTAAAAAATTGTAACTTCTAAAAGAATGCACCAACTGACTTAAAAAATCACATGCAGCATGCTAAGACATCAGTAATCACATGTGGTAAGACAATAGCTAATTTCTCAGTTCTCATTTACTGTTAATTATCAAAGATTAATTACCAAAAAGTCCCCCAAAACCAACGTAATGCGTCAAAAAAAGCGTTTTGCAACTTACGTAAAATCAAGATTTGAGGTCCATATTTTAAGTCTACCCCTATGTGTTTGGCATCAAACTAATGGGTTTTTTTCCTGGCATTGCTTGCATGCAATAAAAAACAGTGGTTCTTTCAGCTGGAGAAAGTTATGAGGTCTGAAGTCCCGTCTTGGTAGGAGTGTAATGCTGGCTTATTTTTGTGACATTGTGACCTTTTAACCCATGCTGTACAGCTATACATGGAGAAACAGCTTATTTTTCTGCTTTTCCTGAAAGTACTGAAGACACACTACAATATGGTGCGCTGTTTGCCAATAAATGTTCAGCGACTTTTGAGTTTTTAGCCATTTTCAAATGCTGAGGAAAATAAGTGCAGCCATTTTTCAGTATTTTTAGTGAGTTATATCCTAATTTGACTACTCAAAGAATCTTTCACCATGAATTGTACATATGTAGAAATCTATTGTGTGAAAATTTTAGCAAATTTGAGCAATAGGAACTTATTTTTTTATATTTTTACAAATTGCTGAGGATAAAAAAGACCGATCCACGCCCATGTTATACTGCATGAAGGTCATATGATAAGTGTTCAGTGTTCATATTTCAATGCTTGTTCAATTTCTAAAGATATCATAAGCAAAAACATAGTGTTTTGGCTTAATATGTCATTGTTTGAGTGTCACAGCTTGGATATCAACTCAAGTCATCATAATTCTCACATTCATTCTTCTATCTGTGTTTACAAATATGAGAATTGATCCAAACACTGTGCGCACATTCAATGTCAAACTGTACAGATAATTTTTTTGATGAAAAATATCATGTCTTCCAAAGTACCAGCCCTAATTTCATAAAAATTTGTAATAATGGCCACCATATGTCTGTTACCTATTCCTGAAAGTTTCGCCTCTTCACTCTATGGCAAAAGTGAAATAAGATAAAATATGTAAAAGTGGTTTTATTTGAATTCAAAATAATGCCTACAAAATTGATCATCTATTTCGAGAAGTGAAAATATGAAATTTATTCATATTTTGTGATATGTCATGGCTATGTGCTGGTGGTGAATGAAAGGGATATTTATCAGGAATATCTAACAGCAATATCAGATGAAAAATACATTCTCCTTTTTTTAATGAATTTTTCCAATACATTAGTCATTTCAATGTAATTCGACACCCCTAATTAAAATGCTAATTTATGCGCAGTTTAATGCAAAATTTTGACTCTTTCTTTACATGAAATGAAAATTTGAACACTCAGCTACAACAAAGACAAAAAAAGCATTTTCACCAAGTTTTTTCATTTTTCCCCTGTTACACAAATTGCATACCCTGATTGTGCTATTGACCTATAGAATTTTTGTTAATGCTTTTTACTATTCATATAGGCAATAACAGATTGCAGAGGTTGATATTCATTAGTGCTTGAGTGCAATCAATAAACCAAAAGGCCAACCAGCTAACCTTCCAACATATATTCCACACACACACAGACAGACAAAAAGACAACAACAACAACAACCAAAAAAAAAACAAACAAACAAACCCAAAAAACTGTATGGTTATGCTTTCTAACCTCAATGAGTAAGTAGCCAGTGATTTCTGAGGCCATCTTGGTACTCAATTCCTGGCTACCAAGAAGGCCCAGGGAACACTTGCACAGATGGAGGCAACGTGCCACACCTTTCTCCGAGTCAGGTGGGGAACCCTGAAACACAGCATGGAGGAAGTTGGCCACATCGCTAGTCTTTCCTGATAGTACTGTCTGTCTGAAGTTAGACGTCAGCTGCAGAGTAGAACAGTACATAAAAGATATTACCATTGCATTAGTGAGTACTTTGTACAAATTGTAGCTACTTTTTGACTATCATGACTCTCATTTGCAATAAAAACTCTTCAATCTGTCAGTTTCATCCTTACTTTTAAAGTCGCTGTGAAATCGGTCGTTGAATATTTGCTCCTGATATCTAAAGTATATCTCATGGATCAGCAATTTACTCAGCTTATGCATATCTTTATCTTTGCACATAGGCACACAAAATGAGCAAGATCACCTGTGAATAGTCAGAAATTGACAAATCTTCTTATAATGTATATCATAACGTGAAATAGGTGGACAGAAAGAAGCAATAACGGCATGCTGAAACATGTTATGTGTTTCATATGAAATATCGGTACTTTTGTAATCAGAGACTTGGAGATATCAAATCATGTTACAATGGAACTTTTTATTGATACGTTTAAAATATTACATGTCATGAAATGTAATATGAAAAGGCTTAACAAGACAACCTTACCTCTTCTGGTTTCAGGCCATCAAGATATTTGTTTAAATTTGCAAGATTTCTTTCCTGCGATAACTGCAGTATCTTTGCCATGGCTCCTTTTCATGAATCTGGAATTAAAGGAGATCAAAAAGTCAGTTATTCAATTTTTTAATTTTTTTTTTTTGCTGCACATTACAAAAAACTATAAATGAAATATGCATGAACATCTCATGTAAGGAAATATGAGCGAAAGATTCAGTACAATTATCAAATATCAGAAACTATGTTAATCTAATTTTAAGTGATGTTAGGAAGCCCTTTAGGCATAATACATGTATACAACAATGGGTGCACCTTGCAAAAGCAGCCTTTGTATAAAACGTACATGGTAATGATGTTGATGGAAGTAATATTTCTCAGCTGCATAAAATGTTACAAATTTCCAATACAGTACAGTCAAGTACAATCAATGTAGGGTCTACTTTAGTACTTGGCAAGAAAAATATTTGGCGAATTAGGGCTCGTCACAAAATTTTGGGAGTGGTGGTTGACCTCATGATGAAGAACCAGTCAACCACAGTGATGAAATGCAATTTTGGCATGTATCATCCTTTTCAGGAGAAAAGTTAGTGATTTCTTATTCTAGAAAATTACGAGTTACCGGTAGATATCGCTCCCCAAATTATTTTGCCACACCATTCTACACTACTAGTACCCTACCCTGGCCTCGCCCTCGTTATCTCACGCACAGATGCACGTAACTGCAACAGCGACCCCAACACTCAATGATGCATGCTGTTCCTACCACTTGCCAAGTGTGCATCCATGCACAAGCTAGCCAGACCAGTATTGTAATGCGCAGTTCTGTACAGCGACAGGGTTATGTAGACCTAGTCTATATACAGATATATAATTTATGCATATAAAGCCAAGGCCCCAGGGTAGGGTAGAAAGTGTATGTATTGTAGAGTGGTTTGGCAAAATCAGCAGGGCCGGGGGGAACAACACTACACAATGCTGCAGGTGTAATTAATTCATAGGCTCTCTGGAATCTACTTCATACTTTCTAACAATTTCTTATTTTTCTATCTAGAATAATCATGATATTATAAAATCTATTTAATTTTGATATGAATCAAGTTTTTAAAGTTCTGCACTGTATGCATGAGGGACTGCACATTTCTTTTATAGCCCAGCAGCGCATCGTCGGTTGGTGCAGTAGGCCTACAAACAAGACATTTTCTAGACCCTAACGTTAGACAAGAAACGACAATATTTAACACTGACATATCAGATATGACCTGTGTGTGTGTGGCTGTATACGCATACGTATATGTGGGACTGTTACAGTGGGCTTACTACGTACACAACTACAACGTTAGTTGTGTTGTTGATATAAATTGCAATAATAATCAACCTCAGAACATCTTTGTAATACGTTTATGGAGAATCTTATATCGGCCCTTATATCTTATCCTCAAATACATTTAATAAACTTCCTGTTCATCGATCAGTAGATAAATGAGGTCATACCACCGGTAGAAAGCTTGGCCTTGCTTGGGTTGGAGGAGAGACGGGAGGAGTCGCACAGCACTAGCACTCGACTCGCACTCGACTCACACACTCATTCATTTATGGCGCGCTAACTCTGGCTAGCTCGCGCTGCGAACTGTTTGGATTTCCGGTTGGTGCAGCGCAAAGAGATTTCCCTCAAACTTTTAATTACACGGTAAGCACTATCTGGGCACCCGTCCCGCTTCATCATGAATATTCATCATTACGTGTATATATATAATCCGTAATACCGTGAAAATACATAATTTTTTCATTTCCCGGCAGCGTTTTTACATTTCTCGGCAAAACTGAACATTTTTCCATCTCCCGGTGAGACGTTTTAACATTCCCCGTTGATGCAATTTTTCGAGATTTTTACATTTCCCGGCGATACGTTTTGCACGTATCCAGCGTTCTGCCATTTACTAGTACAGTATCTTACTGCCTGATGAATATTCATAATAAAGCGGGACGGGTGCCCAAATACTAGTAGTGCTTGCTTTTAAAATATACCTGACGCAGCGCCACCTACCGGGAAAAATAAGGAAAGAAAGAAAGAAAGACAGCAGGTCTTGTAACAACGCGTTGGGATTCAGCTACGAGTTACTTAGGTTTTCCATTCATTTTCAAACTTTTTTCATTCAATTTCACAAATTTTTACTTCAATTTCGTCGCAGGATGTCGGGAATAGGCAAATCTTACTTTCAAATTCGTCTTTCGTTGTTCATTTTCAAATAAAGTCCATTCAATTTAGTCATTTGCATACATTTTCGTCATTTACAGTTTAAATTCGTCAGTCTCACTCGCAGCACACAAAACAGCAGGATCGATTTCGTCTTTTGTCAATCATTTTCGTTAAATTTTCATTCATGTTTGTCTCATATCTCTATCCGGTGTGATTTCCCAATCATTCATGTATTTATTTCTGTAACCGTTCACATTTTACATTCAGGGGTTAACATACCCCATAAGTGTCCCGCCCCCCCCCCCCCCCCACACACACACACAGAAGCACAGATACAGACACACACACACAAGCAATCCGAGTACACACTGATACAAACAGACGTACCGTCTCACAAACGAAGACACTGACAAACAATAACTAGGCAAACATGATTTGCCTAGAAAGATTTAAGTGTAGAGTTGTAGCCTGTTAAATGTCAAAGAATGGATAACATAATTATATTTGCTGCTTGCCAGGGTACAAAATTTAAAGTTTGCTTCATGCATTATGATGCAAAAACCTGAAAATTACGAGTTAAAGTTAAAAATGTGACACTGACATACTGTCCCGGGTTATGACTTTTGACTGTCGTTTATCCTTCAATCAATTTTGGTTGGCAGTCATGTTTTTCGTGTGTATTGTTTAAGCAAATGGTTAGGGAATAATGTGTAACGATACAATTTACGAGAGAAAGTAAAAATTTGTCGACTTAAAGTTGGTTCACCATCAAAATAAAGAATCGACAACATCTGACTAATTTGAATGAAAAATTCATGAAATTGTGTGAACAAAAACGAATTTGATCTTCACATTCTGCGATCCGTTAGCGGGAGGGATGAATTTGAATGACAATTGACGATTCTGAATACTATGTCTGCGAAAATGTTTGACGAAAAACGAATTACAATGATGATTGACGAAATTGAAGTTAGGATTTGCGTTCCACGTTCTTCGCGGGACGAAATTGCATAATAAATCTTTGAAATTGAATGACAAAAGTGTGAAAATGGATGGGAAAACCTAGTGTGTATTTCCATCTCTTCGATAAGTGGGTTTTTCATTACGTCGGAGGGAAAGGGGGGGGGGGGGTGGGACCTGTAAATTTTCCGATTATGCTGAACGCAGTTTTCCAGAATCCTATAACGAATTTCAAGTGGGGCTTACTTTCCATTACAGAATGAAATCATGAATAATCAGAGTAAAAGGTTGCAATTGATAAAATTGATATGTATTAGGACCTAATTATTTTTCTCTCACAAAATATCGTGTATGCCTATGTTCTAAATGAATCTTCATTTTCCATCAAGTTCGGAGTCATTGCTTCAAAGCTGTTTTTTTTTTGGATTCTGAACGTAAAAGGAACCGTTGTGATCGAGTTCATCAACATTTTCTCTTCGAATGATAGACTCCTTTTCTTTCACTGATTATTCTTGGAGGACAAATCCAAACATATTGACTTTGTATAGGTTTTCCCAGTCAATTTCACTTCTGTCATCCCAATTTATGAATATGCTCCCCCGATATGCTCTCAGCTTCCCACAGCTCAAATGCGCGAAAACATTTGGGCATTCAAATAATTCACGCCAAGGTCAAGTTGAGCTTGGTTGGGGTTAGCAAATTCATTTTCAGGTTTTATCCTATACACTTCGCGCAACCGATTGATTGATTTTTGAAGAATGGATATTAGGGGGCTCGAGGGAGAGAAGGGGCCAATGTTGTTCATAACACGCATTATGCACAACACACCTTTTATATGAACCCTTTGCACTAGCTATGAATAATTCAGATATCTATTTTCTCCGCTCGTTTTATTTTCTTTGTTTCTTAAGTTCTTGTTTTTTATTGTGTGCAGGTGTAATGTATAATGTATATCAACGCAGGGCTCCCTTGTAAAGCAGGCCTTTTTGGCACTGAATGGGACTACCCTGCTTTTAAAGAAGACTTAATAAATAAATAAATATACCTGCACATCCCGAATCACACACACGTAAAAAAAAAAGAATCTTATTTTTGTTGGCTTTTATCGTATCATAAAAGTTACACAAGTTTATCTTTTAATGTTCTATACATTAGCTCTGTATCTAGTTGCGTAGCCACATAACTTGATAACAATCTTATCATGTCCCTGTATGCAGACTCATAAGTAGTCGTTTGTTTGTTTGTTTGTTTTTCATTTCAAGATATTCTAAATGATAAGGCCCAGTCGGGGTCGCATCTGAACAACACATTTTAGACTCTTCGATGACACCAGAAGCGTTTCTCGCGGAGGCGTCTATAAACCTCTCCTATATCCTCGTTATGAGCTCATACTGTAGATGCGCCTGTAATCGTTTTTTTTTTTAAATTAAATTTTTACCTGAATGAGGCTATATCATTAAGAACGAGCAAGTCAACTGACAATCGATACTTTTAATGCAAAACTTTGGCTCTTTCCAAGAGAACTCTATAGCACATTGCCCTGCATGTCGGTATAGTGCAATCATTTCAGGAAAGTAGTATAAAGATGGTCTTTAAAATCTACATATTATTCCTTATCTATGAAAAATGCACATCCCCTCGTCTTGACTCGATCATTATCTTTAAGTATTCTGAATTCCTTCTTTCAAAAAAAAAAACTAATATAAATACTGTATCTGTCAAGTGCTCATGAGATATCCCATCAGAAAACTAGTATTTTGTCCTCGAAATCTTTCCGGAGTTTTATTGGTTTTTTTTTCTGCATTTTGAACTTATCCAAATATCATTTACCTCCGCAGATAAAACGCAGGAAGTCTTCATTCAAAATGAGGATAATTTTTTCCCTTTGACAGAGAGACGTATAGACCTATACTTGTACTTTCATTTGAGGGGAACGTACATGAATTATTTCAGATGAGAATTCTTAATGTTGATGCTCTGTAGCAGGGATCTATGCTTTGAACGTTATTGCAGAATCAGCATTTAAAAGGAAAATTGTAGCATGTATTGTTAGCACTAACAAAAAAAAAAAACAAACAAACAAACAAACAAGGATCACAAGTAAAGTAAACGCATGTACCAAGTGGCGGATCCAGAGGGGGCGCACCGGGGGCACGCCCCCTCTTCATTTTTTTTTTTTTTTTTTGGTTAAAACAGAAGAAATAAAAAGAAAAGATGGGGGTGCCCACTTTAATTTTGTAAAGGCGCTCCCCTTTACGGAATTCCTGGATCCGCCCCTGTACCCACTTCTTTTGCCGATACATCTTGCCTGCAACGTTCAATCTTAAACTTGACGCTTCTCGTGTGAATAAGCTAGCTTTCTTCCGCTATTCTAATAAGACGGTTGAAAGAAGAACAACAACGCTTTAGTAACGACGACAATAGCAACAGAGGTAATTAGCACAACATCTGCCAAATTTGAACTTGATCAAGAACAGAGCGGGAAAGAAGGAGAATAGAAAATCCTCTGTTCTGCCACGTTGCCATTACGTAATGTCGTGGAAGGTGGGACTGCACCGCACAATGCTCAAAGCGCTCTTTTTGTATTCACAATCGATTCATCGCTCAGAGTGAGGGGTGCGTAAGGCTTTTGAGCCCCCCTTTCTTAGGAAGTCACTAGACGGTCAAAAGGAACAAAAGATTTCCATTCTTTCGCCCTCGCCCTGTGTCCATGAATGAATGAATCAGCATGACACACGGCCAGCCATCAGCTGTTGAGGATAACGTCTACGCTCGGAACATTATGAAGATCCACGCATATACTTCACCAATGTGGTGCGTACACTGTAGTAAGTATAGGTAATTAGTTTGGATGGTGAAAACAGTGCCTGAAAGAACTCGCTGGGGCTTTTCACACCTTAGGGACAAAAACACTGGAGGGCGACATTCAGCAAGAATGGATTTGTCTACTTTCACACTTCTGCAGGCTTGTGCCTGTAGTAACGTGGAATCGTGAAGTCGTGTTAATCCTGGCTGAAAACAACAACTTTTACATGACATGATTGGGCGTCAGACAACGTCAGAGGACCAGTGCGCATTCAGTTATGACGTCATCAAAAGTGTTGCGCGCATAAACAATAGATACGCATGCCCAACTGTCACCGTACAACATTAGTTGTTTTGTTATCTGTTCTTCTGACTGGCACAAGATCACAACCTGCCGGCGGCCTGATGAAACACATCGGGACATACAGGCCTACATACTTTCATCCAGGATATAATTCAACCATACTACCAGCACAATAAACAAGCCGTGAAAATGCTGATATTTCAATAAACACCCGTCGCCTCAGTTTGCGTCAACGCCAGTAAAACAGTTTCAATTCGTAGCTTTTAAATTCAGTTCTTACAGTAGAAGAATGAAGACAGAAGGTATGCCCCAAGGAAGCAGATCCAGCAGGAGTCGGGACAAAAAACGGTGTAATATCGTATCTCTAGTCATAGTGATATTGTTATTCTTCTTCATCGCATTTCCACATGGAGTGCAATCCTCGGAATCGAGCGACGATAGTCGCCTTCGAATACGACGAACTGTTAGCGAGTTTCAAACGTTCGACAATGAGTCGGGAGTCGAATCCACTCGTAGCTACTACAGTCAGGGCTATGCTTGGAATGCTCTCGGGGAACTCGCGGCTGGATGGGCGAAGGACGGTGCGCTAAGGAGCGTCAAACCAAGCACCGTGATCGGTAGGTTCACTATTCATGATGCATCATGCTCATACAGCGGACATAGAATAACATTAATGCCCTTGACTGATATCTTCTTATCGTTCTTGAAAAGATAAGTTACTTGTATCAGAAAAAGGATTTAATATAACACACAGATAAACCACTGAAGACACAATGGTAGGCCTATAAGTAATGCAGCACCTATCCTATAGGATAGTAGACGTAAATCTCCAAATATTATATGAGTTTGAAAAAAAAAATCACATTTATTGTGAAACAGTTAGACCTAATTTCAATATATTGAAATAAACTGCCTCATACTTTGTCGCTATACCAGAAGGCCATCATTTAGTGTTGAGAAGAGAAATCTCTTTGGTTTGAGTCAAATATCGTTTTGGAAGTCAAAAATATACCCCTTAGTATAGATGACGATTATCATGAATGATCAAATAATGTTTCTCGGTCAGTTGCTGTAAAAGTAATATATTTGCATCCCTGTAAGCAAGTCCTGCGTCCTTCAGACTTGAAGATTATTACAGGCGTGATTCATGCTGTGCGTGCTGTGCTTGTGTGAATTTGCAGTTGTATGAAATACTGTATCTATAGGTGCGAGTATACTTAGTAATCCATCAGCAGTCTACACTACATAGCTTGCTATCAGCTTAACAGCAGACATAAATGACTTGAATTGAAGCGAACATGGTGACATGCATAATTTAAATACGCGCCTTACTTATATTCATATGTATGCGTATGCAGAGAAAGAGAGAGAGAGAGGGAGAGAGAGAGAGAGAAGGGGGACACAGAAAAAGTTGCTTGCAGAAAATGTTACTTCAGTACCCACAAAACAAATAATTCAACAGCGTAGTAACACCATACACCATCCCTGTGATGGATATCACCATGGTAGTTACCGTTATTACAATGTATAGGAACATGCCTCTGGAAGAAAGATGATTATGAGCAAAAGATTGAAAATGCCATACATATATTGTTCAGAGCTCCAAGCATTTTGTCAAGGAGGGAAATACATTGTACATACAGTTGTAAATGTAACTATGCCCAACCCAACCGTACATCATGTACATAGCTGGTGTTTCGAAGTTTTTGCAGCTGATGGAAAAAAATGTTATGGGGTAATCAAGCTTATGTTTCATAGAGATACTCATAACATTAATTTCCCGTTTCTTTTGTTTCACTGGTATATTATACTTACAGTCTGTACGGTGTTTTTGTATCTATAGTGATGTGATGATATTGATTAGTTGTTTTAATTTTTAGACTTGTAATTGTATTTGGTATTTAAAATTTAAGCATAAATAGAAATGAGTTTTAATTGCAGCGCAGTATAATCATAGTGCATCGACAAGCATTGCGCTGTGATGTGATGTAAAGCGCTGTGAAACAACTTGTTTTGTTTGTAAGAGCGCTATATTATGCATAATGTAATCATTGTATTGTATGGTATAACATTTCATTGCTATCATACATTATTTGCAAAATAACATGACACGCATGGTTTTGACTTACCTTGATCGTTCGTAAGAAGCCAATTTAGATGCGTCCTGAGGACATCCACTTGCAGAATGTAATGTGATTGAGTTCATATAGTGTACATCACTGTATAAGTATCAAAATATACCATGGTATTGTGCCAAACTGTTACTGACTACTTTCGCCTCCATTCAGATCTGGTAAAGGAACAACTCGTGTCGGGACATTGGAGCGCAGCACAAATAATCAAAAAGGTGATTAAGATTTGTAATAAGTGGAGGAAAAATCAGTGGAACATTATCTTTATGATATTCACTAAATTACAGTTTCGTGTATATATTTTTATCCCGTCTTCCCTTTCAGTTTATGTATACAATGTATGTGCTTGTTCGTTTGTTTTTGTCCTTATACGTTAGCAATTACAACTTCCTTTTACTACATTAGCAATTACCATTAGAATTGTTGAGGTATTGCAATGTCCAGCGATATTATATGTTTTTCCATTGTTTTTAATTTTGTTACAGATGAAATATATTTTTTTTTATAATGAAGATTTTGTGTCATAGTCAGGGGGATATCAACTTTTTAATGTGAGACGCTTTTAACGCTGTGATCACAGTGGAATGTGATTGGTATAACATTCCTCTCCGTGCTCTGTCCACTTGTTATCGAGTTCTTTTTTTTCTGAAAGGTTATTACAAATAATCTTCAAATAATAAAGATACCAATGGTCTCCCAAATACTGTTGGCAATTCCGACTATATGACTTTTTCTATATACTTGTAGAGAGTATGATTCATTTGTTGCTATATAGGTGTACATAAACATATTGCATTTTTCCAGTTATATAGGAAAGTGTCGTCAAGCTTATTTTCCGTTCTTATTTCCATTTAAAGGCGCTGCCCATCGTCATTGCATCGGCCATTCTAATACTAATGGCTGTTGTCCTACCTCTTGTCGGCATCGTCTTCTGCTGCTGTCGATTCGCGGGAAAATGTGGCGGGAAGCGTCCCGAGGAAGAGATGGCAAATCTCCGCTTCACTCACGCTGTGGTCCTCGGGACTGGACTCCTGGTTGTTTGTGTATTGCTTTGGTGCGTTGGTGACTCAAATTGTTGTTTGTCGGGGCTATATGCCAACATACAACTGGTTGCAGTGACGATTACTCCATTCTTTCTGATTTTTCCATACATGAGGAACATTCAATTTTCATTGTGCATGATGCACTTAAAGATAGAGAAGGGTCCTAGTGGATATACCTCTTGCAATTTCTGGCAGTTCAACAAATGATTACAAAAAATCCAAAAGTGGTATCAAATTTATGGACACTATATAAATTAACGTTATTAAACTTCAATATTGGTTAATGTAAATCTTTAAAAAAAAATAGGCCGTATATTCCGCTATCGTTTTCACGAAAGGTTAATGTTCAGTTTTTATGTAACATGAAAATGGGAAAAAGGAAAAGGAAATGTTCCCAAAATGATAAGTCATTGTTTTGAAGTAGGTTTGGATACCAGGTTAGTGTTAAATCGCAAATAATAAATGCAAAAAGACGAGTTGACAAAAACGTGCCGTGACCAGGATTCGAACCTGGGTTATTGCGGCCACAACGCAATGTCCTAACCTCTAGACGATCACGGCGTGCCACAAGTCCTTGACACAGCGTACAAGTTATTTTGGCGTACAAATTAATTATGGTTATGTACGTCCACACACTAAATGTAACCATGACCAGGTTAAAACCCACAAAACTTCACAGATTAGGATATTTGTAATGGACAAAAACCACGATGAAGTTTGTCTTACCTGGGAAAGTATTCTCTGCGTACACCTGTCAACATCTGGCAGCTTAAAACAAAAGCGAAATCGAGATAATAGCAGTTTTTCTGGACCATTTTTCTCGGACAGGCACTGCTTTTACTGGGGAATAGAGTGCAATTCTGATTGATACTTGATGCACAGCACGCCTGAGTGACCCTAATCTTTAAATCCTTTTTTCTCCCTTTTCAGTCACACTGCACATCGTAACTCTTTTTTTTCAGTCACTTTTGATTGGGTTGTATATATACAAGGACGGTCTAATTTTAGGAAGTTCAAAGCTGGGAGCTGAAATGCTTAGAACTATAATATGTAGAAAAGTAGAAATTCATTTTGGTCTACGTTTTACGGGTTTTGAGCTGGGATATCACAAATGAATATTCATGAATAATGTATATTATAGAAGTCTGCATCTGCGTACTTGCATAATCAATGATTATACTCTCTAAAAAAAATCGAGTGAAAATATTCACTCTTAAAGGAGTGAATACAAAAAAGAGTGAAATTGGAGTGAATTTTGAGTGAAAATGTTCATTTTCACTCGTTTTAGAGTGACGTCAGGGATCACTCCAAAATCTTCGAGTGATTCCTGAGGTCACTCCAAAATGAGTGAAAATGAACATTTTCACTCAAAATTCACTCCAATTTCTCTCTAATTTCACTCTTTTTTGTATTCACTCCTTTAAGAGTGAATATTTTCACTCGATTTTTTTTTTGAGAGTATGGCAATCTGATATTATTGACCTTCATCACTATATTCATCCTTTTTGATCATCAGAGTTAAGATATAGGGTTTATCGCTACTTTTCCTGTCTTTCTTTCTTTTTTCTTTTTAGTTGTGCTAGTTATTTAACTTTGCCGTCAACCTTGCGAGTATACGGAACTCTTCAACACACCGAGACAGTCGCTCAAGGAATTTTTGAAGACATTGAAACATTCAAGGACGATTTTATAGAGGTATATATACACGTACATACGTATGATCACTTTGTTCTACCCTTGGTTCTATAGATTGGTGAGACTGCTTTATCATAATTACATGTATGTGTAGTCCTTCCTCGGGTAAAGTTCGTCTTCTCCCTGGCGTTGTGAAGACACTATGATTGACAGTCATTGAGGTTGAAAAGAAATGGAAGAAATGCTTCACTTTATTTCACCTCTGATCTTCATACTATTATTTTGATGGACAACTGGAAAGAGAGAGAGAGAGAGTAAAATAGTCTTTCCACTTCGTTAGTCTTTGTGAAACGTATAGAAAGGTCAATAATCATGATAATGAGTGTATTATATTTACTACAAGTATACTCTATCTGAAGCTGGGAGCTTTCTTCTCGTTAAAATGTAAACTTGAAAGGAATAACTGTCCTGGTCATTTTCTTTTGTGTCCGTCATGATGTGATGAGCGATGATGATGAGTTCGCCCATGTGAATTCAGTGATGAGAATTTATGGAATAAGTTTGAACCTAGCACAAACAAAATAATGACAGCGCGATCTATGTTCTGTTTATACAGGGTTGATAAACATATCTCATAAGACACATTATTCTGTTATTCACACCCACTGATAAGTATAGGTCTCACGCTGTAAATAACAACATGAAAAATATATGCTATGTGTTTGTAATTTCCATCTCTTTCTTAACACTTTTTTTAAAACCTTTGTATTCTGTACAAGAGCTCAGTATATATAGCATGATTATTGTGGATAATGTCTCTTAAATTTTTCCCAACTTTCCCGCAGGACTTAGAAAATATCGGACTCACTGAATTCGGCTCTGTTGCCGATACTATCAACCACAAGTTAGATGGTAAGTGACATTTTGTTTATCCATTCTGACTATTTAATGCATAAGTTTATTATATGCCTATATTTTATGTAGCCCTTTTAATGAGTCATTTCTTCACAGCCAATTACTCTAAAACAAGGCCTTTTCTATAATGGGCGACTTTTGTGCATGACTTGTGTGTGTGTGTGTGTGTGTGTGTGTGTGTGTGTGTGTGTGTGTGTGTGTGTGTATGTGTGTGTTGGAGGGGTGGGGGTCGAGGGGTACGGTTTACTCTGTCTCTAAAATATCGAGTGAAAATGTTCACTCTTGAAGGAGTGACAGGAAAGAGTGAGTTTAGAGTGAAATTGGAGTGGCCTTTTGAGTGAAAATCTTTATTTGTACTAATTTCGGAGTGACCTCGGATTTCTCAAAGATTTTTTAGTGATCCCTATAATTATGGTCACTCTAAAATCAGTGAAAATGAACATTTTCACTCCAATTTCACTCCAATTTCACTCTAGGTGAAATTAACTATTTTCTTTCATTCACTCCCTTAAGAGTGAATATTTTCACTCATTTTTGTTTTTGTTTGTAATAATACATGAGAGCGGGTATTATACTTATTGGTCATGATCTCTTCCGTGTAGTAGCAATATAGACTGGTCAGAATGATGCTTGAAATATTCCAGTTGCCCTAATAACGACACAACTCTGTGTATATCTGAAATCACTCATATTTTGAATTTGGTTGAAATTGAATACAGCAACATAGTGTTGAGGATTGCAGTTGCACAAAATTATATATTTTGAAATATGAAATATACATGTCATGATACCCTTAATTGACGTATCCATAAAAGCCCTAACTGTATGTTGAGATTTAATCCTCGTGCCTCGATCCGGAGAGAGCTGCTTTATGATATCCTATAAAAACGAAACGCTTATTTTAGTTGCTTGCTATTGTTGTTCTTATGTGACATCCAGAATTTTATTCCAGAGGGATAACTAAATCATTACATATTAGAAAGAAAACCATATTAATTGATGATATAAAAGATGATTAGAAATGGGAAATAAAACGAAAAGTGCTGACGAACAAGAAACAACGATAGCAAAAGTTGACATACGACGCGTCGTGTACGCAAAAAAAAAAAAAAAAAGATTGTTTGATGTAATCCTCAGTTATAATAACCTTGCTTTCCTTTTCATCTTTCCTTTAGGTATTGGATCACAGGTTGCGAGCCCGTTGCTATTGGATACAGCACCATACATGGACCGATTGTCTTTAGCGGTCGACTTCTTGGACGTCGGTAAGAAACACTTGTGATAGGGTTTACATTGTACAAAATGTAGCGCACATTGATTTAAGTGGCCTGGATATAATCATTTACTATTAGATCGCACTGATGATTTAATTTGTTGTTGTTTTTTTTCAAGGCTGTGTCATGTGCACCTACCCTGTCGAAACAAAAAAGATCAAGAACGAGAAAGAAATGAAATAACATTTAAGTTACAGTGATATTTGTTTGTCATTGTTTTTATGTATATAATTTCATACCATCGAATCATAATCATCCAATGCATTTCTTCGTAATCAACAACCTGACATCGACTGTGAAACATATATAGCTGTATGAACATGTATATTACTGTATGTATAAGGCCAAGTAAAAAAAGAAACCAGTTTCTCGTCCTCGCGCGCATCGATTTTGGCCGCCGCATCGATTTTTTTACTATTTACTATTTTCAAAATGGCGCTGAAAATACCAAGAAATTCATAATTCTCGTCCCAGCCCGCTCCCCGCCCGCATCGATTTTCAGTTGCCGCATCGACTTTTTTGATATTTACTATTTTTTCGGCCGCCGAAAAAAAAAAAGATCGACAATTCACCTACCAATCGTGACGTCTCATTTCTAATTTTTACGCCTTGCGTCCTCTACTTAGCTGTAGACTGTAGTACAGCTGTAGCTTCTGTGTGTAGTGCGTATGTAATAACGCATGCATTTCACACTGCGAGCTCGGCCGATCGGCAAGAAGGAATGACCCACAAAGCAGTCGAACTGCACTGTAGTTGGATGGGCGGCGCGGCGGGCCGGCCTACTGGGCTGTGATGTACAGCGCACTCGGTACGTCGTGAACGCGACAGCGGCAACATTTTTGCGAACAATCGCTGTTATTCCACGCATATTTCGCGCGTTGTTCGTATTTTTCCCCGTTTCTGATATTTTAAGCGGATGAATTGTACTGTACAAATGCTTGTGAGGATTGTACGGTATCGAGTTTGTATACATTTTCATGTCCTTGTGACTATGTGCATGTGTGTGCAGTGTCGGAAGGTACGGTGCCAGCAGGGAGGTCCACACCTCCCTGGTGCCAGTGCAGTGGCCGTGCCGCACCGTATATCGGCAAAGTGTGCGTGTTTTGTAGCTGTCCAGGGTCCCCATCCCCTGGTCTGTCACGGCGATACATTCTATTTTGCAGAGAAAATGAATGCGCTTTTCCAGCAAATGTAGAATTATCAAATGGGTGTATCTACAAAATAAATAACTTTTCCACGGATTCTGGTTTGTCTCGTATTTCTGCGGGATACTTTTCTTCACGATGTAAATTCACGGACACAGCCGTGAGTGGTATCATCTGTATAGTGTGTACTGTTATACAATCATTCATCATCCAAATAATGAGTGATTATCAAATGTCTTTTTAGAACATGAAGAAACATCTTTAAACGTTTAATGCTAGAATGCCATATCAGTATCATTTTGACATCCATCTGCAATTGTACAAGCCAGTTTCCAGTTGAATGTGCTACAATTGTACTGTGAAGAACTGCAGATATACATACCAGCTGTGTGGACACAAAAAGTCACAAACACCAATAAATAAAGCTAGTGTTTTGAATATCATGGAATTTATTTCAGTCGTACATTTGTTGAAAGACATGTTTTATACCTGTTTCAATTAATAGCACAATACATCAGAATTGCAAGTACACTGGTATCAGAAAAGCCATTACAACACTAAATACCAGTATTAAGATGGTCATTTTCCCTTGACATCTGTAGTGGAAAGAAAAAGCAAATGTATTTCTGCATGCATGAAGTTTCATTTCAAGTATGGCACATATATCTATTTGTTTGAAAATGCACAGAGTGCAGGCAAGACGTACACTTGGGACCTGGTCTCATAACACAGCTACCAGAGTGATGTTTCATTTCATAAATTGAATATAGGAAATTGTAAAGCCCTCTCTCGTTACCTTTCTCAGAATTACCGGACGAGCAACACATATTACTTTCATTTTGACGATCCTTGAAAAAATAGTAAGATATCAAATAGTAAGGACCTCCCTCATCGCCTTGCTCAAAAAACCCGGACGAGAAACTACTTTCTTTTTTTACTTGGCCTAAAAGTAAAGATATAGACTGATGTGTTCTCATTACACCTATGAAAAGCGCTCTCGAACAAAATGAAGACGTACGTATAAGCGGTATTCTAAAATCATTGTTACAACTAAAGAAAAAACCTTTGGCAAAAAATGCCGTGACCAGGATTCGAACCTGGGTTATTGCGGCCACAACGCAATGTCCTAACCTCTAGACGATCACGGCGTGCCACCGTGCGGTGCACGCCCTTCGAGGGCTTTATAACATTATATAGCTAGAACCAGCTCTGTGCACTGAAGCATTCTAGAAACACATGGCGTGCGTTCGTGTTGTCGAGTGCGGTGCGTGCACACACCATACACTCTCTTCACGCGGGCGTACAGGCAGTGACAAAGGACTCGCGCGCACACAGCGATTGAAACGAGCGAGCTCGCGCGCTGTGTGTACGAGTCACCGAACTAAAACATGTTTTAGTTCTTCTTCTTCTTCTTCTGAGGTTGAAATGAGAATGTCCGGTGTGTGATATAGCCTGTGTATCGACGTATTTTTGGTCATTTTGAACACAATTAGGCCTACATATTGTATCTTTTCTTACCATTTGCTTTTTCCACTCTGAGCGGATTTCGCGAATGACCGAAAATTAATCTTTAAAATTGCTGAAGGCACATCCGCAATTGGCTCGAAACTGTCAAAACATTAAAGAGATAATCCTTCATCGTCAAGTATTTATGACTTGATTATAAAATCCCCCTTTTTAAGACTTAAGAAATAATCTCACCACGTAATTCTTGTGTACAGAACTGGCTTTAAGGCTTGATTATTGAATGAAATGTTGTCTGCTGATTACCTTCACCACTGTTTGTAACCCCCCCCCCCCCGACACACATGTGTACTAGTATTTAGCAATTTAAAGGGACATTTAAAAACATAAGTCTGGTTATATAGCCATATAAGTAGGCTACGGGCTCAGAAAAATGTTGAAAATAAATGGTCTGGTTGGAATGCAATAACATTTTCAAACTTTGTCATTCAATAATGGTCACGCCCACCGCACCTCAGTTCTGTGCTGAAGAGAAATCTACGTCACTGTCTGTTCCTGTCCAGATTTGCTCATTATAATATTATATAGTCAAGTTAACATTTTCAGCGATTATCGATCGTGCAGTTTTTGATAACTAATCATGATGCTTTTATTAAAACGATTTTCCATCCCACAGGACTCTGGATTTTCAGCAGCAATGGAAACCCGCTTGATGTAGTGTTGCAGAACATTGCAAAATTAATTTCATCAGGACAGGTGCTAGAAGCCAGTCTCAGTGTTGCTAAAGGGAATCTCACTTCTATACGAGATGATTGCCTGAGCGACCCAACGAAAAGTGCGTCTGGAGCGTGCGACAACATACCCGATCCTGCAGACATTGACTTCAATGCGGTAAGGAATAAGGACAGCGACTATTCACAGCGAGTAAACATTTAAAGGAAATAAAAAGAGTATGAACATAGACCGTTAGTGGTAAAGTTTAAGTGTATAATAAAGTCTTTTTAAAAGTTCATTGAAAGGGAAATGCGTTTCATACAGTGTGTTGAGAGATCAATGATTTTTCCGACTCGGAGGTGGGGGAGGGAGGGGGGTGGGGGAGTATGTTTGGTCAGAGCGATGTGAGCAAAGGTTTCGTTTCATAGGCCCATCTGGCGAGGGGGGGGGGGGATGAGTTAGAACATTACAGTGATGTCTATCATCCACCATCCGATCATCTTGTTTGTTTTTGTTTTTTCGTCTGTGTTGTCCAACGACGTTTTTTACCTTTCCTTTGTCAAAACTGTAAACCGACCTTGATTACATGACATGTTGTATGTTTGTTTTATCTGACACGGCTTAGTTATATAAATGTAAATTCGGTGAATTTCTTTTTCAGATTCCTAATTTGATTTCACTTTGTTCCTACAGGACTTACTATGTCAGACACACATGCAGAGCTGCTTATATATCACAATTTTGCTCTATTCATTGAAGATTGCTTTCTACAGTTTTTTTTTTTTCGTTTATCACCCTGACGAAGACTGGCATAATTCTCCGTACAGTATGAGTGATAACTCCATGGACAAACAAATATTTTTGCTCTACGTGAAAAATCGTAGGGTCACGATTTAAAGTGCTGTTACTGGGTACGAGCACCAATTTCATAATGTGATTAACGCCATCATGTACATAATAATTATGTCGTGCGATATTCTGTGTAAGTGGATGTGTCATTAATATCAACATTTGTGATTCAGTGGATTTTTCAGACTGGCCAACGTGACCTGAAATGTGAATTCTAGGGACGAAGTCTTGTCTTAGTGAAGCTTGTTTGCAGTATGATTGACTTTTCCTCTCGGCTTTGGAGACTCGTTGTATGTATGGGCCCTGGGCGACTACACGAGGCACTGACGAACAGGATAGAGACGATTCACATGGGCTACTTTCTCTTTCGACTGAGACAGTGGGCTTGTAGATCATTCTCTGTGCATGTTCAATTAATATTGATCGTTTCAGACTTCTCCCAGACATGATCACCGAAGGACTGTCATTACAAAAGTCAAGAATCCCCTCCTATCGATTTGATGTGATTATATCAAAGACTCCTCTGGTGTCTGTTGACGACGCGGGAACGTGACATCCTTGAGTAACGATTTGGGAGTCATGAAGAACATTCTTGATGTGAACATTAGAAGATCCCGGATGAAACAGTATAGGCCTATATGATGGAAACAGAGCTGATTGCCTGTTAAGGAATTAAACACACTCATACCCATAATCAGCCTCGTATACTGTACGTACAATGTTTATGAATGCAACCATGTACAATGATGTATGCCTTTTTCCGATACACGATAACAATTACGATCATTAATTCATTCCTCGTAACATTTATAGAGATCGTCAGTCAAGAAGACTTAGTATAGGCACATCACAGGTTTCCTCAGCTAGACGGCCTGCAAATATTGTATATGTCTGTATCGGGTGTCAGAGTATAAGCACGCACCACACACAAAAAAAAAAATAGTAAAGAGATATTAACGATTTACGACACCAATATTCTTTTCAACAGGTTCTGACGTCATTGGACGTTGCAACTTGCTAGTCACAGCGCGACCCTTTAACGTTACCGCTGTACAATTTCTCAAATATTTTTCTTCCCAGATCGAAGACAATCTCAATCTCGACCTTGAAACCATACGAAATGAGACCAAAATAGCCATGACAACCATCAGGAATTTGCTAGAAGAGGTAAGCATAACCTTTTCTTTGTAACTACCTGAACTGCATGGGGTCAGACATCACTAGCATATTTTCTGATTTTTATTATCCGTGCATTTCTATGTAGCTGAATATTTGTAAACAGTTAAAGTGATTATTATTGCATTGGATAGTGAAATTAGTTATTTAATCAATTTATTAGCTTATTAATTTATTAATTTATTTATTTGTTCATTCATTCATTCATTTTGTCAAGACCTCTTGGCTAATGGGAGGTATACCTCCTTGGTAAGGAAACTTCTGAACATGAAATATGGAGAAGGTATATAAATTTTGCAATTCTCTTTGAAGACGTGAAGTTTGGTTCTCATGTAGCGCATTCATTGACTTGTGCAAAAAATCAATGAGACGAGCTGTCCGAGGGTGACACATACCAAATATTATTCGTTTGTTAAAGGTATGAGAATATCTAGGAGCTGGCAAGAAAGTAAGCGTATAAGTATTCTGAAGTGAATCAACTTAAATAATTCTTTCTCCTCATAATTTTATCTTTTAAAGGGAAACGCCACTCTGCAAAATGTGCCAGATCTGATCGTCAATGCAAGTGGTTCGACGATTGAAGGTATATTGAAAACAACTGCTGAAATAATAATGAAAAAATAGATATTATGCTGACACCGTCGTTGCATTTTGCGGCAAAGTGTGTGAATTAAACGCTTTTTCAAAAATAATTTGTTACTCTTGTATCATATTCATAATATCAACGTTTTTTCGTATGTTACTGAACTATAACAACAAAAATAGCAACAATGATGATGATGATGATGATGATTGATGATAATAATAACAATAATTACAATAATAATGATAATGATAATAATAAGAATAGTAACACTAGCAGTAATGCTATCGATATATTTTTTATTAGTGTTATAATGGTTATTTGTATAATACGATTGTTTTCTCTGCAAATGATTACGTACAGACGTGCGAGCGGCGGTCAGTGATCTTCGAGGAACCGTGGAAGGTCTCGTGAACGATACTACATCCACTCTGAACGACGTACGGGTGACCAATTATTCCTTTATTTCATCTTGACGCCATTGTTAGTCATCCATGAGAGTCTCCATACTTCCCTCGGTAATCGAGACTGGAGACATGATAAATATGATTGTGAAAGTTCGCTTATCAGATTTGGAGACGCTTGAATGTGTGCCTATATCCCTATTCAATAATTTTGCATTTCATGGCGACGCGTTTCATTCGTTTGCCTTTTTTTTTGTGCTCACATCTGTTTCTCTTTAACAATTTGTTGCTGCCACACGCACAATATTCAACATTCTTCCGCGACCAACCGATAATCGCTCCCTTTTAAAGTTAACCTGCTTCGTTGTGACCCAATGAATCAAGATGGTAACTGTTTTGTGTGTTCGGTAATGTAATGGCAATATAAACTGCAAAATACTAGTAGAATGAAATATTATCACGACTGTTTTCAATTTCTTCGTTGGATAGATGTTTGACACGTTGGATCTTGGTTCCTGGAATGACACCGTTACGACTACACTGCAAATTCCACTCGAAGAACAGAATGTGTAAGTCATTGAACACATACACAAGAAGTTTTCTTTTTTTATTATTGTTTGCCCGAAGGGTTATGTCAATTACAACAATGTTTAATCATTATGTCAACATTACTGACTCTGAATGCTTTCCCGTTTAAAGCTTGCTTTATTACCATTTGAAGTATAATGCATATTTGGCGTTCATGTCCCCCTTTTGATGTTGCTTATTGTAACAGCTTAAAAACATAATTCGTGTCAAGCTGCTATCTATGTAACTACTGGCCACTAGAAATACCACTTGATTAATCTTATTGATTTGGTAAATAAAAGCTGACTCTTTGCCCAAAGATTTATAAGAGCCTGTTTGAGTCGCTTCTACACTTGTTTGTAGAGCTGTGACTGAAAGCACAACGCTATACTCACACTCAAGTATAATATTGTAATACATAAGGTAAAAGGAAACAAATAAAAAGCAAAAATTTCATTGTATTCGAACATGAAATATGAGTCAAATATTATGATGAATATTGATAATCTTTGTGACAATGTAAACACGAAAAAAAGAGACACGCAAGAAACGTGAATATTCAGTCAGTCGATGCCGGTTGTCTAAAAGTGTGCGAATACTGATGTTGAAACGGCATAGCGTGACGCTCGCTCTTAATATTTCAAAAGACATCTCTACTCTAAATCAAGTATCCTTATTTCTTGTTCTTTTCTTTGTTTTATATTGGGCAGCAAGATCATCGCTAGGTGTCTACCATTGGTCCTAGGGCTGATGGTGATCCTGACGGGGGCTGGGCTGCTACTGGCTTGCTGTGGGTTGAGGTACAACACCGGACCCACCCATCGAGGCTGCCCTAGCGAATGGGGAGGCACTATGCTGATGGGGTATGTAGTCAAAACAACTGATAAGCGTGCTTACTTCATTTGTGTGCTTGAAAGCACGAAATCATTCAATGTACAGATATCATTTATCATTAACGATCTCTCTTTGCAACTGATCACTCACATGGAACTCATGATCAGTGACTTCGAGGTGATCATGAAAATTGGATGCTATGAGGTAGTAGTCGTCATCTGCAGAAGCATTTTCCTTAGTGGAATCGTATAATCATGATGTTTGGCATACATTATAGATATTCATACTAACGCAAATCGCCTAATTCAGAGTTTGTTAAAATGGCAGGTATTCTCAAACTCAACGATCTGGTGATGACTTTTCTTTTAGCTCCGCCTGCTGGTCTTTCACCATCTCCCTCCTCGTGTGCCTATTGGCTGCCGTCCTTCTCTTCCTGGGATCCACCCTTTCCATTGGCTGTCAGACTCTGCTCGACCTGTCAATCATTCGAGAGGTGAAAGTCATCATAATCATTATCATATTTTGATGCCCCCCCCCCACAGTCCTGATTATTATCAGTAACCTTTACAGCTTTTAGACATTATTATATGTGACGATTATGGTGATGCTGATAATATGATGAACTAATGAAATATCAATTTATCAAATTGGTGATAGAAATAAACGTAATCGTCGCCATGATAATGTCGTCGATGTTAAAAGTAATAAACTGTAACATTTTTGCATGAGTAGCTGCACTGAAATTAAAACACACACACACGCACAAAACTTTATATGATTAACGTTGTCATGGTTGTCAACTTCTTTCGTTTGACTTTCATTTCTTTTTGTTGCTAGGATACACGGTTAAACGGGAAGAAATATCCGTACATCTTGATCGCGTAACATATCCACCTATACAAACGGGTTTCATCGAAGCGTTTTTGCAATCCATGAATGTATCGTTCTTCATGCCGAAAGCCGCTTCATTGTCTACCTATTACGTACAGGTCGTCGACGACCCGGTCGTATGGGGAGGTAGCTCGCCTATTAGTAATCTCCCGCTTGGTAACACCACTCAAAACCTCTCAGTCTACCAGATTCTCGAGTGAGTAATTATTGACTTCTCTTTAGTGATTGTAAACCGAATAGTTTGAAGGAGAAACTTTTCATAAAAAGCAAGATATAAAGGACATCATCAACTTTATTCCATGATGTATGCACTGTGTAAATGGGGTTAAATACAAACAATCCAGAAAGAGAAAAAAAACACAATATTTTTAACAGCGATGAAATTATCAGTATCTTCCCCTGTTGCCTTACATCATAATAGTTTTCTCTCTTTCATATTTCTACTACACTCTACCATAGAGAGGACCATGTCTGTATATGAATAATTATTATGGTAATTTGACGTCATGACAACTAACCAAAATCTGTCATGGTTTCCTATGCTTTATCGTGTCCTTTCTACAATTCCAGAGATTGTAAGGATGACGCTACTCTCTACGATGCTTTTGATCTTGAGTCATCAGGACTTCTAGACATTGTTCTTGACTTAGATATACGTCAGGTGGGTGTCGTTCGTCTTCAATGCTCTGTTTTGTCATAGACCACCGGAATTGTTTCAGCAAAGCTGTCCTTTTTTCATCCAAATACAGCTAACGGAGACACATTTACAATCTTAAAAAATACTTTTCGTGTTCTCCTCCCAATGTCATATGCATTGTATATGCAATTATATATCTTTTTTCCCCTCTGGACTCCGTTCGACATCAGTAATTTTTCGCTGACAAGCCCCCAAGGATGGGCTCTCCAGCCGCTGTGTGTCGTGCTTTATGCGGAAAATAAATACAGTACAATACAAATATAATCAGTAGAATCTTTCCTACTGCTTTGGGAACATAACGCTGCTACGATTATAAGTATAGTTTTAATTTTCAACCAACCAAAGTCGCAAAGTGTCAATAAACAATGACGTAACATAACATCCGCAAAAATGGTAAAGAAGTGCATTGGATGTCTGACTGACTGACTGTCTGTCTGTCTGTCTGTCTCTCTGTGGAAGGCCGTTGATGGACAGTTACATACCTGAATAGCTGAGCCTTTTTGATGAATACATTGAACAATGCGAAATTCATAAACAAATAAGTATTTTCCGGACATGGGGGTGGAGATGGTGTCTTCATCCTTTATCATCCCTAAAATGAACATTTGCTGGAATGCAATAATACTCTTCCCACGGATGTAAAACAACAAACATGAGACTCAATTGTTACTCCACCTTTTCCTCTAGATGTTACCAAACTTTACCAGTGTGTACGATCTCGTGAATGACACCGTCTCCGGGATTGAAATCCTGCCCGAAGGTCAGACTGGTGATCTCCTGGACGAGCTGACTGGACAGTTGTCACCGCAAAATATTTCCACCACTCTTTCAGAGGTAATGGACACAAGTAGCCATCAGAATGGAATACCTTTGTTATGTATGTTGTATGTATTGTATTTCTACATGATTAAACCTCCACTATATTCTAATATCGGTTTTTACTACGGGCCCTGTTGCGACGCAATTCGTAAGAATGTAAAGTTCTTTTGCAACACGTCATGCCAAAGCCTAAATGATCATAACAAGTTGTGGTTAACTGTGCGTTGTTGCAAGAAATCTCTGAATATGATATGCGTTTGAGATATCCAAATTTAATCCTCGAGTTTTACCTAGACCATCATTGGAAGGTTTCGAAGGAGATACTTTGCTTTCACCACGATCGTAAAAAAAAAAGAAGAATATATACAGGCCTACTACCTTGCTTGCAGCATTCTCCATTGGAATTTGTGCCCTTCCAATATCAACTTTCCCGTCATTGGAATTTAATACTGGTTCATCATACACTAATTTGATGTTATTCAACAAGAAGCATGAAGTTTATCTTTTATAGGTGTGATATCGTCTAGTTTGCACATTTCCCCCCATTTTGCCTCTTGGACAGATGGAGCTGGCAATCAATCAGGTTAGTCTTACCAATGTGAGTGACGCCCTCAACGATGCAGCCGACGCAGTTGCTGGTGCCTATCCCGTAAGTCCAAATTATTGTATCTCATGTTTGCATTGACGTGTTTCGTGTATACTTTCACTCTCTAATCAGTCTCTCCTTTACATCTCAGTCTTTCTAATAAGGACGTCTAAATGTCCCGCCTTTCAATCACCTGATAACTGATTTAACAATAAAGCATCTTCTTTCGGGAAAACATTGATACAACAACATCAAGAACATTGAAAACAGTAACTATAAATAACGAAAGAAAGTTTTTGATGTTTTCAAAAGCTGATCCTTCTGACAAGACGAAATCAATGAGAAATATTTTTAGCACCATAAGTGAATGATTAATATTAACAGAATGACATATACATCAGCCATGTTTATGTTGCCACAAACTTACAGGGTATTCCTTTTTAAATGTCTGCCTTTCGTAAACCCAGGGCATGGCCAATGACTTACGCTCTCTCGCCGACAGCTTGACGCTTATCGACCGAACAGATCTACAGGCGGTGAGAAATTTGACGGTAAGGCCAAGGATGTTCATTTACCGCGGTTTTCATATCAAGTTTCCCTTGTTCCCGGGGTATATACACGGGCAGGGATTGATATAAAATGACACAACTGATATATATCGAATAGAATTTTTTTTTTTAAATAGCATCTTTGGCTAATGCATTAAAGTTTGATTACTTTTCTTCTTAGACTATGTCATTTCGGGTTTTTATAAAATGTGTCTTTAAAAAGAATCTCTTCAAATCATGAATCATGTATGTCATGACTATTATGTTGTAATGCGCAGTGCAGTAGAGTATTATATCTATCTGTGCAACTAACAAATTAACGTCTGTTAATTAAAGAAAAAAAAATAACTCGCCCAATGTGGGGCTCGAACCCACGACCCTGGGATTAAGAGTCCCATGCTCTACCGACTGAGCTAACCGGGCTGTGACGGCGCATTAGAAATGAAGAGGCCTATTGTCAAGTCCAAGCAGAAATTTATCACTGTGTGTCGACCCCGAAGTAAATCGAACAAAGTTTGCTGCAAATCTGAAAAAAAAAGAGAGTTCCGTGTTTTCAGCAAGTGACAGACAGCTTGTTGTTTACTTACTTGTTGTATCTTCTAGAATTCCATGTTAGAGGGTACATATCAGTTGGCGGAAATACAAAATACATATGGCAAACGTATATGTTGCAATGTAGTACAGTCTGATGACATTGCCACATTGTCTCCGCTAATGATGTACGGGATACATGTCAATTTCGTAAAATATGGCAGCAGTCCAGTAGGTCTACGATCATGGCTACGATTTGAATCGCAAGCCCTTGGTTTGTGTGGGGAAATTTGAATTGTTTGACTCATACTAGTAATTCATCAAACCAAACGGGAATTTGACCCCAGGATGTTTCTGTTTTTTAACAGATTAATGAAATTTCAACTATTTCAAGTGTGAAATATTTGGCCAAATCATCTCATGCTGCTAACCTTGTCACCTGACAGACAGACTGACAAACGAGCAAACAACAAACAAGGACCATCTTGTGATTTTGATATCGACGGCTGCCTTGGCTTCGTTCCCTTCAAGTCATTGTTTACTGCTTTGAAGCTTGCATGAGTTTGCACTATTTTCCTTGTACGGTTGATTCTCCTGTCATTTGGAGATGACATGCATTTGACACCATGTCGAGGTTATATTGCATATTGCCCTCCGTAAGAGGGAGAGAGATAGAGGGTGGATGGGGTTATAATTAAGTCAGGACTAGGATACTTTACTCCGACATTTCTTCGACGATATCAGCATTAAGTAATACTTTCGAAATTAAAGTTTTTGTCTCAACGCAGAAACTTTCACCGGTATTCGTTGTTCTACAACTTGATATTTGAAATGCCGCTTTCTAAAATAAATGTTACAAATGTTATTTGATGATAAAAAATAACTAATAATGATTATGATAACGACATGAGTAGTTTATTGATAAGTCACAGATAAGTCATTAAGCAGTAGAATAAGTTAGCTAAAAGAATAAATTAGCAAAAAGAATATATTAACAAAAAGATAAATGGAAATAACTCGCCAAAATAATGAGGGGCTCGTGCCCACGACCCTGGTGGGATTAAGAGTCGCATGCTTTACCGACTTTGCTAACCGGGCTTTGACGACAGTGAGCTTTTTAGACTCTGATTTTCACTGAAAAATTATATTGTGCAAAACTTGACAAGTATTTTGTCATTAGTAACTGTAGTTCCGTACTGAGAGAAAATTGCCGTTCGTTATTAGATATTTGAACTTCTCATTGTTTCAGACATATTGTGAAAGATTAAGACATAATTTATATAAGACATGATTTACAAATTTACCAACTGACGATAAGATGTTAATTAAATATTCTCCTTCTATTCATCAGTATTTCTTCTTTCTTCCTCTGTTGACGCTGTTGCTTTGTCTCCATTTTTACATGTCACAATCTACGATGTGCCTCATCATCGTACATGATCACGTTATATAGCGCATTCATTTGCATAATTACAATGAATGCAAGCAATTCGCTCGAACTTCCTCGTCCCCGACCTGCTGCAAATAGTATTCATTGTAAATGTAGTTATGAAGGGTTAGTGCTACTCCGTTACAGGGCAGTACTTATTAGCATGCCGAGCGTTTCATAATCACAGGCAGCCGTGATCGTCTAGAGGTTAGGACATTGCGTTGTGGCCGCAATAACCCAGGTTCGAATCCTGGTCACGGCATTTTTTTTTTTTTTGTCTCTAACTCTTTTTCTGAGAGATTTTTTTTTATCGAACTTATAATTTCGATTCTCATCTTCTTGTAATTACTTGACCTGATCTAAAAATCCGTAAAACGTATTACTTAAAAAGGGAGAGAAGTCATGATTTTCGGTTTATTGATACCAGCATAGGCCCTACATATACATTAATGCCATTACGCCATACAGGATAGACGTTACATGGTAATATATAGGGTTAAAATGATGCATATTTTAATACTGAGATGACCCCTTGATTTTATGCATGTGATGCCGTCCACTTACTGGGGCAAAGGAGATCTAAATTTTCAGAAATCCTGTATAAAGTTTATTACCCATTCTTTAATTTATGCCCCTGGTATTTTAAGCACAGGTTAACCGTTATGACATTGATTACAAAATGGGCATTACAAGTAGTTTCAAAGCCTACAAATTTCAATAGCCTTTCTCAATACATAACATTGTATTTTGGTTTCGGGTAAAACGAGTAATTTTCCGTCGCAACTTGGTATTCTGCGATCGAGGGGTTTAAATCCTTTTAAATACGATGACGCAATATCGTCTTCATAATCTATGTTGTGTATGTGAAACATTAATAAGATAACATTTTCTAAGAAAGTTGCAATTCCTTCAAACTCTTTAAAACAACGTTAATAAGATTTATGTTGGTGTTTGTGGGCAGAGCGTTACGAATTAAACGAAATAGATGCTATTTCAAGAATGGGAATAAGGCGTCAAGGTTTTCGATGTTTAAACCTCTCAAGCGCATGACAAAAAGCAGCCTAAATATAGAAAAAAAAATCATCTGTCCGGGCATTTTTCGTACAAATGAATTATTATGGAGCGGAGTAACACGTGCTTACAGGGCAGTGATTTAGACCGCCGTCTTGGCCAGCCAAATGAAGATGACAAAAAGTGTTACTATTCTGTGGCGTCTCTTTGCGGGACCCGTCCAGCCTTCCTGTCGGTGTAAAAGAAGCTTTCTCCTTGAACTTGCTTCTAAGCATCCCCAGCCCTTTGTGATTGTCAACAGGAAAAGAAAAAAAAAGGTAGACGCCCAATGTGGGGCTCGAACCCACGACCCTGGGATTAAGAGTCCCATGCTCTACCGACTGAGCTAACCGGGCTGTGTGAAATCAATGGGTCGAAGTCCGGAGTCGTTCGCAGTCATTGATTTTCCCGCTCGCTGCTTTTGAGCGAGACCAGTGGGCGAATCCTGGCTTGCGGCCAGCCAGTGGTGATGAATAACTGCAGTATGCAGTCAGGGAGATGGGAAGATCAATGCATTATGTCTTACCACCTACGAAAGAGGGAGAGCCAAGTCTTTATGTTATATTAATTTCTGAGTGTTCAAGACATGAATGATGATCATAATAAAACAGAAATACTAGTACACATGTACACAGAGAGTCCAGATGACAAACGATATATATGGCTCTTCCTTACTCAGTAGATGGTTTTTCTAAGAGTGGAAATCCAGGCTGATTATATTTTGGATGAAAAAATATTCCTCTAATGATCGGTTGAGAGAATTTCATGTGATTATGTATTTTCAACTATTTTAGAATGTTGGCTTGGCCTGTTGTGATATCACAAAGCGGTTTGACATTGCGCACTGCTTCGTACGGCCACTTTGTGAAATGTGACAGAGTAATTGTGACATCACAAAGCAATTCTGACATCGCGCGCTACTTCGTACGTCGCTCTGTGAAATGTAACAAAGCGATTGTGACATCACAAAGTCATGCTTCATACGGTCACTCACTATGAAATATAACAAAACGATTGTGACATCATAAAGCAATTCTGACATCGCACTGCTTCGTTTGTCGCTAGCTCTGTGAAATGTAACAAAGCAATTGTGACATCACAAAGCATATTCTGACATTGCGCACTGCTTCGTGCGGTCAAAGTTGTCATTCCAAGTATAAAATGATATACTATGCGTAATTTCGAGTTTCTGGTTTAACATATCGGTTTCAGTTTCAGTTTAAAGTAAGTTTTATTTCTCCACTTGTATTAAAAAGAAAATAAGTATGACAATGTCAAACATATTCACAAGTCATGAAAATATAAAGAAGAGTTCTTATTACAAATATATGATCATGTGAATAATACATATATTTCATGACAAATCTAGGAGGAGACCGTTATCAATAAGCAAATCGCTTGACTTGGACAACGGCCTCCACAGTTTTTTTTTTAATAGTTATTATCATTATTTATATTCTTATAATATACTTTTTTATACATGTGGGCCTCGGTGCCCCCCAAAGTACTACTCATTTCAGGGCTGCGCCCCTCAGAGAATAGCACTATTTTGGAGTCTCCTTTATAGCTCTGCCCATAGTTCTAACAAGAAACTCTCTTGAAAGGCAAAATATATGCGTATATCAGTAGGCCCTACAATTTTACTGCATAGAACATAAATAGTTAACTTGTAACATCTCCGGGGTTGAAAAGGCATGGCAAGCGATTGGCATGAAAGAAAGTCAAGCAAATGTTGAGGCTGAAAAAAAAAAACCCAAACAATACTGAACACATTCTTCATTAAGACAACCCTTTTTACATATTAAAAAAAAAAAAACTGTGGAAGGAAATATAGGCCTCCCGAATCAAACGAGCATTCAGATTGGTTGCGCAAAAGAGATATTAATAATATATCTCTACGGAATGGGCCTATAAGGCCGAGGATGGCCTGTTAAAGTTTCAAGATCGCCGTATGAATTTCTGGATAACTCAGTGTGCGAAGTTCAAAATAAGTCATCTTATTGCATTTAACCACAGATATTTGATGTACACAAGAATCAGTGTTCTCAGTGTCACGTAGACCCTGTAAACAGCGTTCAAAGGTTATTGTATCATTGCTGAGCCTGCTGATAAATGCTCTAATTAAATCTTACTTGTGTACCTGTCCTTTTGTTAGCCGTGTGACTTGAACAGTGTTGATATGACAACACTCACCACCGATCGAGTGTACCGTAGTTATGAATGGGTTCCGTAATGTTTATGTGTGTTTTATTTATCTCGTATAACGGCATTTCTGTCAGTAAACCAGTGTCTATGGGCTCGGAGCTGTGATGCGGGGGTCTTCATTTACAAATTCATGTCATCGCTGTCGTTTGACATCTTTAACAAACAACAAAAAAAATCAAGAAAAAAAAAATCTTGAACCACAACGGCTCCTCGGCTAGTAGGCCCTATATCCAAACTGGTTTTCTGTGTCTGCTCATCCATTTCTCTCGCTCCTTGTTTACTTATCATAATATGTTTGACAACACACGAAATCATAAAATTACGAGACAATCTGGACATACAGCCGCCAAGGCCCAAACTTTGGCGAGTAAAGGCATAATTTACCATTTGCAGATGCAATAAAACCCCAGCATTAGTGCTTTGAAATAGTTCTAAAATGTGAGTTGGGGATAGAAACAACCAATGTAAAAATTTGAACCAGTATAATCGATGTTAAGTATTGTTAAATATACAAAATGTGAACAATAGTTATAATAAAAATGTGTCCAGACTAAACCGTCTACAGTTATGGTTTGATGAGAAAAAGAGTGATATCTCCTTATATTTTAAGCTTTATTGCAAAGGATTTATATGGTAGGATATTTTGTGATACAACTGACCTACACATATGCATCAAAATTGATATATTGAACATTTTTAAAATCACTGATCCCAAAGGTAAACAGGACCTTTACAGTGCCGTAAAGCGACGTTATTGGATGTCCGTGGTCAGCCTATTTCATTCATACAAACAACATTCAACCTTCGAATAAAATGATGCTGAAACAACCTTAAACTTATAGGCCTATATGACGAGTTTGATCGCAAAAGGAGTCAACTCCAGTCTTCTTAATTTGAGATGTTTGCGATTACAGTTGCTAAAAAAAGGTATAATGAGAAAATATGGGATATTTTAACCATAACTTCGAGAATATTCCTTGACGTATAGCGAGTGAGGTATCACTGAAAAGATTTGGTTTTGCTTTATACTAATGATGGACTTATAGTTCAGAATGTTTAGAAATGGCACTAAGCCCGTTTTGCCATTAAATTCTTATTTTTTATATTATTTATTTTACCTATCTTTATTGTCATCGATCTTATCTGTCATATCATATTGATAGAAATGAGCAAGACTGTGTGACATTTCAGAAGAATATGACGTGACAAAGATCGATCGGATCACTTTTCCTGGGGATTTGAAAGCCTTTATTATCATTCATTGTATGTGGGCATCCGTTTCCCATCTCTTGACAACACTGCACTTTTTTCTTGACTCGTAGGTGATACTGCAGGAAGACGTGACTCACCTTAACCACTCAGTGGCATCGTTGAGGGTAAGTTAAATTCATAAAAAGTGAACATTTCACTTACCCTGGTCACAATCTCACTATGGACCTCTACAAATGCAAATTCTGAATCTGACAAAGTGTCAATTATTGCATATAGAGAGCACTCCCTATCAGAAGACAAGAGTCTGTTGTATACACACGTCTTGTCCGAGAAAAAAAAAGGCATATAAGTGCACTTGATGAAGGATGTCAGTCAATCATATTAACATGACAGTTTATGTCTGCAATATGAATGTGCGCTTTCTCAAACATACAGTTGCCACTTAACTCACAGTCTTGATTAGGATAGACTCTCTCTCCCTCCCTCCCTCTCCCTCCTTTCTTTCTCTCTCTTTCTCTCTGTAAATAAAAAAATGCAGAGAATTATTTATTTTCTTTATACTTATGAATCAATACCTTTATCTCGAAGAAAGACATGTATGACATTGCACTCTAAATATAACTCCGAGTGTAAATGAAAAATCTTCAATCCGAGAAACTAAGAGATGTTGCATAATAAAAACAAAACGAAACTTTTTAAAGTGTATTCTTTGATCTGCGTGAAAGAGGATATAATATTTACGTTGTTATACTGAACAATCCTCCCTTTGCGTCATGCACCTTGCACTCTTTACATGCAGATGGTCTCGCAGGGTGTAGTTCGCTCGGTGGATAACATCACTTCCTTCATCGCTACTGAGGCTGGGCCAATTCTCATCCAGGCATGTGGTTGAAAAGTTTGCTTTGCATGTATACATTGCTTTCATATTGATATATGTGTGTGTGCGCGCGCGTATGTTTGCTTAAATCCATGTTATTCGAAACATTTCAATCCTTCCCAAGTATACAATACTCTAGAATTCAAGTAATTCAACAATAGGGGTTAATCAAAATTAAACTCTCTTGTAAATGAAGTACAAAGACGGGAGCATCTAATGAAAACTTTACTATACTCGTAGAATACTGTGCGGAGAATTTTATGCATTCTCGTATTATGTGGGGAAATAATCCTTTAGAATACAGGGGTTACTTCCATATCAACACGAGAAAAAAATACATGAAGTCATGCTTTCTTTTGTTTAGAAAGCAGGTAAGTAACCTATACCCAAATGAGAATGCGTCATGGCACAGGCAGCTATTTTGAGAAACACGTGACGCCAAACAGTTATAACAATTAGTGCATTGCTGCAGAGTAGTTTCTATACCTCGAGTGATTAAAAAACAAAACAAGCAAATAACTTTTGAAGAATATTACAGAGAAGTTGTTATTGTTTGAAGCATCCATCTATAAGACAGCCGTACATTTTTTCAAGAGTATTTATGGTTTTTGTTTTGTATGTTGGCAAACAAATCAGATTTGTTAAGGGAATGCTTCAGATGGTAAACTTTCACCGAAGGACTGAGATTTCCGCTGTGTCACGTGATATTATGTTCCAACAATTATATATATATATATATATATATATATATATATATATATATATATATATGTATAAAGGGTGGGTGGGGGAGCAATCTAAGTGTGATGTTTTCGGTCTCTTCCACTTAACAATAAGACGATCAGAAGGCTTTATGATACAGTGGATGAGCAACTAAAGAAATAACGCCACGGAGTTACGTGTGCAGTTATATTGTATATTGCAATACACTTGATATCATCACGGAGATGCGAGCGTTATGGGTTTGTGTGATCTATCTTTGATGCATCCGCCAAATGATAGCACAGTATCACAAATACATTGTAATATGATTTTACTTGCGGCACGAATTTTAAGAGGAACGGAAGTTTAAAGATTGAGATGTTCAAACGACAGATGATATAAATTGGTCTTATTTTTGTCATTGTGTTCGATGAAACTACAGTCCCTAGAGGCCTACATCGAGAGCATCGTCGTCCTCGGGGACCAGTTCATAGACGAGGTCCTGCTACGGGTGAGAGACTTAACGAGTCATGCTGATTGCTACTTCCGAAGAGCTCTTAACAAACGTGCCGCCGGCTCGCTCAATGGGCGGCTAGTTGTGATATGGCGTTAAAACGGATGTCGAGTCGCAAACTTGTAATTCGACTTCCGTGGATGTTACAGACATAGTCATGTGTGTGTAGACATCACATAAAACCTTTTCTTTCTTCTTCTTCTTCTTCTTCTTCTTCTTCTTCTTCTTCTTCTTCTTCTTCTTCTTCTTCTTCTTCATCTTCTTTGCTGGGCGAGGAAAAAGCTCTGTGTAACAACAAGGGGAAATAAATAAACTAAAATCCATTGGATTGAGGAAAACCATCCATGATGATTCTGTACAACAAATCCTTTTTTGCTTCGGTGATACCCGGAAACGAATTTCTTTTCTTTCTTTCTTTCTTTTTTTGAGTACCCCATGTTGTTTTCCGTATCTGAGTGGAATAATCCCATTGAGTTATATCCTAACTGCCTTCCTGTTTATCATATTTACATTTATCAATGACTTATTCACCCGCACAATCTGATATTGATGATATTGATTGTGACAAAAACACACACAAACATAAACACACACACGTACACACACATACGTCGTACATCCTTAGATCATAAATGCATATCGACAGAGCTCATACACATGCCAAAGACTGATTAAGAAGACTGTTTCATTAACACACTGAGAACAGTTCATTGTTTCTTTATTTTATGCGATATGCTTGTTCTTTTTTCACCAGTTTGGCCGAAGAGGTCGAATTAAAATCATTATAAA
Organism: Diadema antillarum; assembly: GCF_040938485.1. Classification (NCBI taxonomy): domain Eukaryota; kingdom Metazoa; phylum Echinodermata; class Echinoidea; order Diadematoida; family Diadematidae; genus Diadema; species Diadema antillarum. The sequence continues at coordinate 132,720 of NW_027271357.1, read as the reverse complement.
AATTCCAGTTTTTACAAACAAAATATAAGTAGGATCTCCTCATCATTATGGTTTATTCCACACTTTGTCTAGTTATACTCCTATTTCATCTATAAAGAGCATCCTCTTCTCAACGTAGCATATTAAATCAATCAACACTGGAGCTGTATGTCCTTTGGTACAGCATCTTAGGAGTCTATGTCGCTTAACACTTTATGTGCCAATGAATCAAATGTGCACAAAGTCCACACACAAACCTGATATGAGCAGGTGATATAATGTGATGACATACAGAGGGTTAAAGGACAAGTCCACCTTCATAGACATGTGGGTTGAGTGAATGCAGCAATATTAGTAGAACACATCAGTGAGAGTTTGAGGAAAATCGGACAATCCGTTCAAAAGTTATGAATTTTTGAAGTTTCTGCTCAGTCACGGCTAGATGAAAAGACTACTATAGCTTGTGATGTCACAGGAGTACAACGATATAAAGAAAGACTAAAGAAAATTCAACATATGTCCATTTTCTCCCATAACAAAAGAACACTCGACTTCTCTCTTTCAGAAGGCAGGGGGAATAATATTACCCTTAACATACGTCAGTAGCAAGTCGAAGAACTTTGCACTTTATTCAAAAAGTAAAGTTTTGTGAAATTCTCTTTTTATTTTCCTTACATAGTTGTACGCATGTGACATCACACACTGTAGTAGTCTTTTCTTCTAGCAGTGACTGCGCAGATACTTAAAATATTCGTAACTTTTGAACGGATTGTCCAATTTTCCCCAAACTTTCACTGATGTGTTCTACTAATATTGCTGCATTCTCTAAATCCTTATGTATATGAAGGTGGACTTGTCCTTTAATGCTTGAAGTATAGTGTAGCACTTTGTATACACCTTACGTTAGTTGGGTTTCAGCGCATCAATTGATTTCTCACAAAATAATTCAAATTGTGGGGAGTTCGTTATCAGTGAAATCATTATGTCTCACGATCGCTTCTTTTGGCAGGTTCGGAATGATATCGGTCGCTGTGGAGTCATACGACGTGTTTACGACGCAGTTGTTGGCACTGCGTGTCTATTCTTTCTTCCCGGATTGGTGAGTTAACCTTTGCCACGCATGAAGTTATGTTTTAATGTGTCAAGGCAATTTGCAGTTGAAAAAGTAGTCGGATGTAGGTCCAGAATTAATGCGGTATGTCTGAATTTGTAGATGCTTTATATACAACTTTTCGTTTTGCCAATAAACATAGCATCGTCGCAACACAATATATATAATCATGATGTGTTAATAAGAAATCTGTAGAAGTCCCTCAATTTACCTGCGAAACGATTTCACAGTATCTTTTTTTTTTTCATTTCACTGATTAGGCGGATGGCCAAATGGCCTCTTAATAATGTATTTATATACCCGAGCCTCTTTAAAATGTGTGTGTGCTAATTTTTGCAAACATGCACCCTCATCGAGCAATTATTGAACCTCCGTTTTATAATGACATCTATAAAACGTTCCTTAATGTGGTTTCCTCATCAAAACTTCGATGTTTTGATTGTGAGGTATAGGGGTGTCAGTATGACAATTAAGTTACCTTTTGTTTTTTCTTTCGCTGAAGAAACAATTACACTGTTACTTTGTGATACTTGAACGATTATGTATAGTTTAATGCCCCCCCCCCCCCTCGTCTCTCATGTCAGAATGCTTTGTGGGTGGCTCTGTGTGTCATTTCATTCGTGATCATTCCAAGCATCATCTTCAACGTCCGCCTTGCCAAGCACCTGAGAAGCTCGACTCAGCCCGCCGAGGAGCTACACTTTGATGGGATGGAGATCTACGCAAACTCACCGTAAGCACCAATCGAACGACAGAGCGCTGAAATACGAACACTCTATGAACATTGCCATTCATAGAGACAGTAGGAGAATGTGTGACGTGTATGATGGAGAATGAGACCATTTGCTATGTACATCTCCCTGAGATGAAAATAGAATATGAGATCACTGTATTAATGGTTTGAAGAAAAAGCTCTTGAAGTCTGTTTAAGCATAATCAACAGAGTATTTATACAAGCAAGTCTGTGATAATAATTGTTATGCGAATGATGTTGAACAAGTGCACATTGTGCATGTTCCTTATGTGTGTACTGGTATACACGGTCGGAAAAACCTGCTGCGTGTTGAACATGAGTAAGTTTGTATCTGTTTACGTTTTACTGGAATCTCAAGATGATGGGTTGGACATGCGTCTTCCAAAACAGTATAGCAGAACTATTTCTTATACTCCACATGGAATTGTTGCCAGGTGCTATGTTGTTTTTGCAACATAATCAAATTAGGATTAGTGTATTTCTTTGTATGAATCTTGGAGGATCAGTATATTGTAAGATCTTTTCGGTGCAAAAGTAAATGAATTATGGTACTAAATATATATGGTGATTTTAAATTCACATTATTATTCATCTTTGTTTAGTCACTGTGCACAACTTTATTCAACCACAAATTGCTGATAAACTGAGACAGATTTCTCATGGTTGCTACGAATTTGATAATTTCTTCGCTTGTTCCTTCTGTTTTGCTATCCTCCACTTTCTCGCAAGGCAGAACAATCACTGGTAGAGATTCAGGTAACAGAGACATGTCATTATGTGGTCTTCTATGCAAGCAGGTGTGGTAGTAATGTGCCGATGTAGGAATATATTGAAAAATGATTATCACAAAGCGTGATAGTGGAATGCGTTTATCTGCGCATTTTATATGTCTGATGGACATCAAGGTATTTTTCTGAGGCTTTTGACATTCTGATATGGACATGTTGCAAGTCATGTTTAAACCATGGTGTTTGTAATAGCTCCATGATTAACCACAAACAAATGAACAATATTCTGCTATGCACGGCATTAAAAATCTTATCCTTTTCACGGTTTTTTATTATTTTTTTTTTGTCTCCAAATCTAGCATGGCTGACTTTGTTTTCTAGTAATGCAGGCATCAATGGTATACTCTATATGGCAAGGTGGACACTCACATACACATGAGAGAGAGAGAGAGAGAGAGAGAGAGAGAGGGGGGGGGGGAGACCAGTCAAATTCTGGACGTTATGTTTAACTGATGTATCTGATGTTATATGAGTACCATTTTGTTGTGATTGACCTTCTTCTTTGTTGATATATTATTATCTGTTTGTTTGTTTTCTATCTGGACAGTGCGACCGTTTTCCTTGAACTTAAAAATAATCGTGAAAGTCCGTCATACCAACATCAATGGCATATATGTTGTTTATCTGTTTTATGATCTCTGGTAGTTTTTATAATTTCCTGTAAAGTTTGCATGTTGGGCGGATTAAAAATGTACTGTAAAATGCTTTCTTATCATATTTCACACAAAATCAAATGATGTGTACCAAGATCAGTATTCGGGCTTACGGAAAGAGTTTAGATGCGTCTATATAGATGCCAACTTAATTGTTGATGATGTACTTGTATGTCTTTCGAAGAAAGAAAGTAAACAGGATTGTGAAATGTTCACTTTGCAGATAATCTACTTTCTAAAAACGGTCCTTTGTAATCAAACTTACCCAGATTTGAGTATCTGAATGCAATATAACACATCCCATCTTTTTTTTTTGTATTGCAATATGAGTGAGAATTATTAGTGTCCCATAATTAAAAAAGGGGACTTGTCAATAAGACACGTAATCGTGCCATCATTAATTCAGTGCATCAAGTCAGGGTCAGTGCAACGTCAACTCTCAATGGTTCAACGTATCATGGGAGGAAATTACTGCATGTGTGATGATAGATATAGATGCCCTTCTCTTAAATGTCATTTTATGAATTGTTTTGATGCACATCATTTGATCGTACACCTCAAGTATACGTATTAGGTGAAGCGCAACCCAAATGATGGCAACCTGAACACTGAGAACGTCCAAATAGTGCGCTATGTCTACGATTGTCTTTCCTCCGTGTTCCTAGCTGTTTGCAGTTAACACTTCCTGTATATCCTCGTCATCCCATTTCTCACTTCACACACCTGTCACACATTTCGTCTCTTTTACTCTTTTCATTTTCTTTCATTTTTTATTCTCCTCCTTCTTCCGCTTTGTTAAAGGAGACCTCCAGATGATTTTCAGATTTTTACATTTAAACAACTATAAATTAGTTATGAGTACAGAGTTTCAGAATTTGTGATAATTGGGATGAAGAATTAAAATATTTTCAAAATTTAGAACAAATTGCAATGAACAAGGATGATGACATGGCAGAGTCACCATAAGAATGCATGAGTTGGGGCTCAAGGAAGCAGAACAAAAGAAGAAGGCATGCATAGATTATACACAGGTGAACTCGCAAGCAAGCAGTATTGTAATAGAATTGCACTGCTACATTTCTGAAATATGTGAACCTCCTATGTCATCATCCTTGTTCAGTGTAATTTGTTTAAAGGTTTTCAAAGTATTGTTTCTCTGCTCAAGAACCACAATAAATTCCACAAATCTGTACTTGGAGTTGTCGATTTATGTACTATATGATGTAAAAGTATGAAAATCGTCTGGAATGTCCCTTTAAGTTTGATCTAACTCTGTTCCCTTTCTCTCTGCGCTTTCTCGTTTTCTTTCATTTCCGTCTCTACAGTGGTGCATCTCATTTTGTTGGCGATTCATCTGCCTTGAATAACATCAAACATCGTCTGAGTGGTAGTCTGGTGTACATCAAAATTCCTAAAAACTATCTTCTTAGTCGTCTGCGAAGATCTACCAATGGGATACGGATTCCGTAGTAAAGATTCTCAACAAAATTATTTTGATAACCCATAATGTTCAACATCTAAAAAAGTGTGCCTTTTAAACCACTCATATCAAGCTTTTTATAACTAGATATCAGTCCTTTCTGCAATTATTTCAGCTTTCTTTGAGATGTTGCCTCTTTTTGTTGTTTGTTGGGCCATCGTCCTTTATGTGGTAAAAAAGGTGATGTTTTCTTGCTTTTTGTCCTCGAGCGTTCTGAACCACAAGCTCAGTGTCTGATATGTCTCATGACATTAATCGTGATTACAGTAGAATACAGTGTAGTAGAATGTCAAAATAATTCACTCTATCTATGCAAATGGAAAAGGTGTACACGTTTACTTGTAAAAATTGATTGTATAACATGTCATCTAATTCATTCACGGAATAATGATTTTACCAGGACATTCCCAAATATTAATGTTGTAAAAATAAAATGAAAAACGTTGGTAAAATTTGTCATTGTTACCGCTTTCTTTATGGGTTCGACAGCATGTAAAAATTGAAATTGCAGGCAAAGTATATAAGTGTCAGCAGAGTGTGATTATGACGTGTGTGCGTGTGTTATCTCTCTGCCTTTCTGTCTGTGTCATAATTATGTGTGCGAACGTATTGTATAGTGTTGCCAATATGCTGTGGCTGTAGAAATTGGTTCACAACCAACCACATCATCCGTCATAAAAAAACATTAATGTTACAATTCACTTTTGTTACTTTCAGTCTCATACTACATCCCAAATCCCTTGAGTGGTGCGTATTGATAAAGAGAGAGGGAGAGAGAGAGAGAGAGAGAGAGAGAGAGAGAGAGACAGGGGGAAGGGGGAATAGATTACCAGGTTATAGGCCGAGAGATTATTATTGTAAAAAAAATGAAGATTTTAAAAAAAAATATTTGGGAATAATAATGCTGATTGCAGGTCAGTGCGATTGACATGTACGTGGGAAGTTGAATGACAGTATACAGTTTCACATATTTTCAAGGTGGCTTTAATATACAGAGCAAAATCAAATACACCGAATGGTAGAATTTAGATTCATTAATATCGGACCTATAACCTGATAAAGTATTTTTTTTTTAGTTTCACATGTTTCCAGTAAGCATGATGCTATAAGCAGCTAGCCACAAACCCTCATTTTGAGCATAAAATGCGGATGATCCATGACCTTACAAGTCGTGCTTCCAACTATAGGCCCTACCATGTTCTCGTTATAAATGCAAATCTTCATTAAGATTATCAATAATTTCTTTTGACAATAATCTTAAAATAGAGAAGAAAAGCTAGAATTTACGTAATTTATGTGAGTGTGTATAAGTGTACTCTTTTATTATGCTCGAAAAGCGAAAATATGTTGAATTTTGTTTGTATTCTTTACATCGCTTTCCAGACATGACGTCACAGAGTTTTGTTGTCATATCATCCAGCGATGGCGGCACCAAAACTTTAGAAATTACTGATCATGCACTAGACATTGTGTCCTATATACTATTAAATATTGCTGCATTCACTCAATCAACATTGGTCTATATTTAGGTTTCATTTCCTCACCAGTTAAGATTTAGTCTTAAATGAAAGAGTAAAACAAATTACAAAAGTGAAAATTCAATCAAGATCGAAATTCAATAGGAGTCATTATATTGTGAAATTTCGCTTAACAGTTCTCGAACAGTCAATATGACGCATGAGTTGATGATATACCATCTCCTCACTACTCCGTTGCAAGTTTAGTTTGTACACAAAATCTTGACATTTCCATTTGTTTGTTGTTGGGTTTTTTTTTTTCAAACGCAAATAAATTATGCTCAATCGCAAGGTTCTAAATCAAAATATATACTGCAATATGTACATGTATCTGACTGATCATTACTTTGAAGTTATCCAGCCAGGAGGAAGTTTATGCTTTACACTTTTATAGCAGAATAATTACATCTTCGTCATTTTTCCTTTAGGTACATAATAGTAGAACGATATAAAGAAAATATAAAGAAAACTCAACATATTTTCACTTTTCTCCCATAACAAGGAAGCACATGACGTGCCTCCTTCAGAAGGCAGGGGAGTAAAATATCCTTACGTACAAGCAAGACTTCTCGACATAATTTTCAGTATCCATTGGCTGCTAAAAGATGTAACATCTATTGCAGACTCCCAGCGATACGTCAGTTAGCCTAGTATAGTAAGAGTCCGGTGTGCAGACGTATTTTGAGGATTTAATTCAATCTTCATGCATCCATATTCCAAATCTTAGAGATTCACTCAAGCCTGTGTAATACATGTCACGTAGGACCTACTACTCATTCCAATGTATCCTAAAGTTTTCCTTTTTGCATTTGTGCGCCAAAATCCTCATGATAAATTCGCGCAAGCGTAGTAGGATGTCTGCCCAGTAATTTTCGCTGCTGTGCAAGCATATTTGCTAGACAATATGCTGGGATAGGAATAGCGAATTTTGACCGGCTTCGTGTCGTATGCATTACGTCATGCGAAAGTCTGACCTCGGATTATGGTCAATGGCTGTTGATGTGTAATTGCCGGTTCGGTAGATGATTCTCACCCGTTTCATCTTTGCACGAGCGCTGCATTCGTCCGAATAATGGTATGTATGAACAAACGATACTTATTATATCGTTATATCTTACCTAGAGACAAGAGGAAGGATTTTACCGTTAGTAAATTTTGGAAAATCCGATAGTGACTTCGTGATTTTCACGATGGGAAATAAGGCGGGCGGCGTCGAGACCGGTATAACGTGTACGATACATTGTACGATAGTAGATACGTCTCGGCTCATGCAGTATAGCAGGCGGGAGCGGCGAGCGAATGTGGGTGGCCGATCTCAACGAGTGCAAGACTCAGAGGTGTAGTGCAGTACGTTATGAAGGTTGCAGCAACGACTTGACGGCTTGCACGTGAGAAAATGCTGGGCCAAGATTTTGCGAACACGATAACGATACTCAAGAAAAGAGCTTGAATTTACAACAACGTAGCCTTAAGATGAAGATACAGTTGTACATACATTCCAATGGAATTTGGAAATCTAACGTTAGAAGTAATTTATCAAACACTCGCTGCTAACGACTACAACGTTACACTCGACAGTTGCTGCGCTGTAGATGATGAACGAACGAGATCGAGATCAATTTATTTTTATTTGAAAAATATAAATTTCACCTCATTCTCTGGCTGGTGGGTGGTGCATTTACCTCCCTGAGTTGCTGAGCAGGTTACTTCCAGGGGTCAGTGTTTATCTGTTGCAGTGTTGGCATGCTGATGACACAAAATCTTAAACATATTTAATACTTTCAATAGACATTGTGATAGATAGTGTCGTGATGACACTGACAGTGATGCTGCTTCTTTGCAGAAAGATTTTGAATGTCTCATTTCCTGGTCAGATGAGTGGTTTCTCATGTTTCATCCAGAAAATTTGCCTTCACGACAATCGACGAGCAGCATGATATATATGTTAATTGTGCCGTAGTTTAATGGGTCAGCTTGGCCTAGCTTAGTGCCATAGTGGGTAAACTCAGCTCAGCCCCTGGCACTGGCGCCCTCATTACAAGGGGCCGTTACATGTTGCAGTATTCTTAGAACTAGGCCAAGTTTACCCATCCCCATAACTAAATTAAAGGACAAAAGGTACTGGTACATAGGGTACAGTAGCCTGATCTCTTACATTTACCACTTCAGTTTGGTAGTAGATTTAAAGTGGTGGTTGATTCTAAACTTTATTTTGATCTGCATTTCAGGCACAAATTAATGCAGCCAATAGATTGATGAATTTGATAAACGAACATTTTGTAGACAGGTCCATAGATCTATTATTAAATACACAAGGATAACTTCAATTGAAAAAGTTCTGGTAATACCCCACTTAGAATACATATTATTGTACCTCCTTCATGCAGTATGGAGTCCTTATTTGAAAAAAAACAAAAAAACAACCTACATATTAGCTTTAGAAAATGTTCAAAAGGAGAGCCACAAAACTGGTACACTGTAAAAGTGGATATTTTTGCCTCACTAAATTTTTTCACGCTCGGCCAGTTAAGAAGAGTATTGCATGTTTAAATTCTGCGGAATCATTCATCAAGTGCTAGAACATTTGGCAAGCAAAAATATTCGCGTGCTTTTATTTTCGTGCTAGCATCTGGTTGCGCGAAATGCGCGAATAGTTCAACACTTCGCCCAAAAGATTTATCTGGTTGGAATATCAACTGGATAAAAGTTCATTTTGTCACAATCAGTTGCGAATTTCCTGTTCTTGATGAGACTTTCGCCTACTGAATCTGTAGGCTTCTTCAGATCGAACGTTGTGAGAGAGTTGTCTTCCCACTAGCCAGCTGACGTAGCTGGTGCACGCCGATCTGAGGGAATGGGATCGTATATTCCATTCCATGAGGATCGTATGTTGAGGAAAGTGAGTATTCATGCCCCAGATCTCGGTGGAAGGTTTTCCTGTTTTGTTTGCGAATCATGTGGATGGCTCCCCTTATCCATCATGAAAAACTTCATAACTTTGAAACCTACAGATCCAGTAGGCGAAAGACTCATCAAGAACAGGTAATTTGCAACTGATTGTGACAAAATAACCTTTTAAATCCAAAAAAATTCACCACCGCGAAAATTTCCACTTTTACAGTACCGGTACCTGATATAAGGAGCTCTGTCTTATGAACAAAGCTTGATTCATCTTGGACTCCCAACTTTTGGCTGCTTCTTCTTCTTCTCCTTCTTCTTCTTCTTCTTCTCCTTCTCCTCCTCCTCCTCCTCCTCCTCCTCCTCCTCCTTCTCCTCCTCCTCCTTCTCCTTCTCCTTCTCCTTCTCCTCCTCCTCCTCCTCCTCCTCCTTCTCCTCCTTCTCCTTCTCCTCCTCCTCCTCCACCTTCTCCTTCTCCTTCTCCTTCTCCTCCTTCTCCTCCTCCTCCTCCTTCTCCTTCTCCTTCTCCTCCTCCTCCTCCTCCTCCTCCTTCTCCTTCTCCTCCTCCTCCTCCTCCTCCTCCTCCTCCTCCTCCTCCTCCTTCTCCTTCTCTTCCTCCTCCTCCTTCTTCTCCTTCTCCTCCTCCTCCTCCTCCTTCTACCAACATCTGTTGGCAGAAGATTCCATTTTGCCATTGTCCTCAAGAGGAAAAAATAATTCTCGGTATCGCCAATACCTAGGTGCTGTGCACAGAGCAGCGTTTTAGATGCATTGTGGGATAGCTAGCGGGACAAACTTGCCCCGGTTTTGGCTGCACATGCTGTCAGATCATGCTCTGTCTTTATCCAGTTGTTGAAGATTTCTTCGCTTTCCATGATGTCACCAGCACATTGAAGCCTTGCAGTAGTGAACCATGACTCTGGTGACCGCAAATCAGTAAAACTTAGAAACTTTCAACTCTTTTTAAAGCTGAATTATAGCCAAGGAAAAAAAAAAAAAAGGTAACGACAGAGAAGCAGATAAATAACTCCATTGAATTGTATGGGAATTGCGACTCACGTGAGACAACCGGAAGCGACAAGGGCACCGAGGAATCCCACAGTGCATCTGTGACAGAGCTCTTCAGCGTGCGCAGAAGTTTTCTGCGCATTGGCGATACCGAGAATTGTAACTGCCCTTCATAGTCACTGGGTGAAGGAAGGAAATCAGATAAGATATCCTAGTTTGACTCCATCAGAAGATATTTTCAATAGATACCTGTCAATGTTTACAATTTTAAGTTGATTGAGCATGATAGATTTGATAACTGATGCATTGTCACAGTCAAAACTTTTGTCATGCATAATTCATGTTGACATATAGTGTAATGTACTGATATTCTTTGTACGTTGTATTTGCTATTGGTATTGTCTTTTGATTTTCTGATGTATAATTATCTGATGTATAATTATCTTTTGTCTAGGAATTCCCATGTGTGTCACATGGTGATCCTGTCAACCTGAAGGCCACCTCCAACCCAGTGCATGCTGAGACTACATCCATGCCCAACATCATGGAGTAAGCTGGGCTTCTTATAGATGTGCAGAGGCACTCTTTTGTATGCCATCTAGCACCATGAGCTCATTTTAAAGTTCTTGAAATATTCTTTTCAAGAGCAGAAGTAATAACCTTACACTAGTTAAGTGTAAGCTTAATAATCAAATTTACACAAGAAAAAGAAAAAAAAAATGTATAACCTCATTTCAAAGAAAGGCTAAAGCAAAAGCCCCAAAGCTTCAATGATTATCCAAAGCCCTTCCTCCATCAAGATGGCATCGACAGCTTCCGTGCAGTCCTGGCTAGGCCAGGAGCTTGAGACCCGGGGCGTCGATGCAGTCGTCTACACCCGCTACATCCTTAGCATCTTCCAGCAGGACAGCTTTGACTTGGAGCAGGATCCAGAGTTGATGGCTAGCCAGTCCTCCCTCCCCTCAGCCCGGCCTCACACCCACTACCACCCCAAGGGGAGCATGGGCCACGTTGGTGGCAGCAGTGGTAGCAACAGCAGCAATCACCGTCACCAGGCAACATCCACCAAGCGGGAAAAGGGTAAAGGTAGAGGGAAGGCAAGGAACCACATCCGATGGCAGAGTCCAGAGGATCTGAGAAAAGATGCTGTGGTGAAGTGCCTCCAGTCTGTCACTGAAAAGGTACGTAATGTAGACCAACTATTCTGGAAAGGAAAGTTATTGGATCTGTTATGTATGATGTACATGTGATTTGTAATAGTGGCCTAGTAGGAGAATATAAAGCTCTGTCCATATTGCCTCTCTCTGAGTGCCAAACTTCATTCAAAATGATCCCTAAGTTTCAAAACTTCTCTTGTATATTCTGAACTGATATCCAAGTTTTTGTATGATGTATGTGCCATGATACATTGAAGATTACTGTGTATGCCATATAGTCTGTGGCTTTTTAAACTTAAACCAAACTAAGGCAAACTGACCAGAATTGTAGTATTTCATAAGTGAAAAATTGAGCAAAGAAAATGGGACTTCATCGGGATACAAGCCCGAGACCTCCAGATGATAGCCTGGTGCTCTCCCGACTGAGCTATAAAAAACATTTTTAACTTGTGAATTTCACAAGTTTGTCAGCATATGCAAAATTAACAACTCACAATGTATTTATTGCCTTTGGAAACAGAAACATGATAAAAGTCATCTTCAAGACAGGGAATTGGTTACTATTCTCTGAAATGGGATCTTTTTCATTCTCTCTCTGTGGTTCTCGATTGCAGGGTCAATCACTTGTGAATCGTCTTTTAAGTCTCAATTTGGAAAGTTGGTGTGGGGACAATAACAGTTGTTCCTAGGTATTACCATTGTGTTTTGAGATGGGTAGGTTCCCAAATTTGGTAAAACTGCTTTTACCACATAAAGAGTGGAAGAAATACTGCAGAGTATTGAACCTGTCATTATATACTGTATATCATATCATGCTTGTTTTACTCTAATCCAGACTTCAGAATTATATGTCAGGAAAGTCTAGAGTCTACTCTAGGTTTTGCAAGCCAGCTGTGGTAGTGCCCCTACATGTACGGTCACACCATCATGGCTACTTTGTACGTGAGCCAAGCACCCACCCGGCTCTAGTTTCATACTTCTATTCATGATGCACAAAATGGAAGCACTTTTAGCAAAGACAAATGAATGGAAAAACAAGATGTGTCTCTTATCCCTGACTCTGAAGTAGACAGTCCTGTGCACTTTACTGCATGTCAAACATGTTGAGATGAAAGCTTTATGCCCATTTACATTTTTTCTGCATGCCAAAATTACAAGAAACCTGTAAAGTGCATAAAGAAAGTTAATTCCATTTCTGTAGTGGTACAGAACCATGGCTTTCTGTTTTGGTATTGGAGAGACCTACAAATGTAGCAATACAAGGAAAATGCAGTAATTAATGCAAACTTGCAGATTTTTTGCTTTTGTTTTGTTTTGCTTTTGGATGTTGTGTATCTGTTCTGTAATTTTACAAAATGAAACAAAAGTTTTTAATTCTAATCTTTAAATGTGATATCTGAATTGAGTGCATTTGTGCTGTGATTTTATTACTACAAACCTCTCATGCTGGACAAGTGTGAAGGGAAGATTATACACTCATCAGACATGAACATTTACCAATTCTGTTAATACATAATGTGTACATTATTTCAATGAAGATTACTCTCATGTACGGTATGGTGGCTGTAAGAGGTATACAGTATTCACAGCAAGCCTTGGCTTTTATTATTTGTAGGGCAAGGCCACTTTGGCCTTGGACTGCAAAGAAAGCCATAGACCAAACAAAGCAGACAGTGTGAGCATCACAGTCCAGCATGTAATGACATGTTTGACAATAAAACTACCCATGACCCTTTCATCCCCTGATTTGTTTTTCCTTTTTTTTTTCTTTTTGAAGAGAGGTAGGTCCAAGGACTAAACTTGTGGAACACCCTGTTACCATTTGATTAGTTGGGCATCTTTGGGCAGTAAAGAAGCAAAATAGCGAAAATTATTTCACAGGAACTCACAGATTCATTGCTATCGAAATGTTGGCTATGGCACCTTACTACCAGGACCTGCATCTGTAATGAGATTGATGTTACTATTTCAGTGTTGGAAAGTAGTCTATCTCAGTGAAAACACTATTTATCAATTCTTGTACCTTATTGATTACCCTTCCAATGCTTAATAAACTTTATTCAGTGTATTAAACATAAAGCACCATGTTGTGGGACATCTACATCATTAGATCTGTACATAGGGCGACAAAGACAATTTGAGTAAAAGAAGTTGACATTGTACTTCTGAAACTGAATGAATCATAACCAAACATTCTTTTCCTTCCACAAGGATATGCGTAATAGGATAACACTTTTTTCCCCCAAGGTGTGTGTGTGCAGCATTTTCATCATGTGTTTTTGGATAATACAACATTTTATGAAACTGAAGTCTGGTACAGTAGATCCCCTTTGCATTGGTGTTAGAAAGTTATCACTTGTCACAATGTTTATCCCTATACTGGAATTTTGCTGTGTGAAAAGGAAAGGGAAATATTGCATTACAAGTGCGGCACACACACACACACACACACACACACACACACACACACATACACACACACACACACACACACACACACACACACACACACACACACACACACACAAGCACAAATACAGAGTTTGACATATTTCATGTATTATACTAGAAACTGCAACAGAGCTTTACCTTCTTCTTCTTATCCAGTACATTTGTACACTGCATAGTGTGTTTCTTTGTGCAGTTTTGTGCCCTTGGAATCTATAAAAACGGTAATTGTTCATCTGTTTTACAGAAATTTATTCATTTATTAGATTGCATTTTGTCACTTGGTTTATTTGGTACAGATTCACATGATGGTGAAAGGATATTTGCAGATTTACAGAGAGAAAAAGCAATGATTTATGATGATGCAAATTGAAAGAGTTAAGGCCAAGTAAAAAAAGAAAGTAGTTTCTCGTCCGGGTTTTTTGAGCAAGGCGATGAGGGAGGTCCTTACTATTTGATATCTTACTATTTTTTCGAGGATTGTCAAAATGAAAGTAATATGTGTTTATATGTGTGATATAAACCACTTATCATTTGAGTGATGCACAATTTAATACCAAATCTGCGTATATTGCTGTTTATGCATGACAAGTATACCAATTTAACTGCACTGTGACTGTATTCATTCAGTCATATCAATGGTGTGGAAAAAAAACATGTTTTTTAAACATAAAATATACACATTTATGCATCACTTGTTGAACCTATGAATCCAACCATTACCTCGGGAAATGCATAGCATTATTTTTGCCTTTCATCACAACACAAACTTACTGAGTTAGATCTTTTCTCATATGAAAACTTACAGCTGTATTCGCTCAAGAATTTAAAATGCCGCAGACAGTACTGCCAATTGTCAACCCTGTGAAACAACCACCTGATTTCCTTTTTACTGAAAGACAGAATACGAACCAGTTGAATACTATATTCACTATTTAAAGCCGTTCGCTGTGCACACGTGCGCTTGAGATCTGTTCTCTCCATCACTCCACGATTTTTTTTTCGAGCTCCAGAACGCATGCTATGCTGGCTGGCTGGTCTTCTCTCCTACAGGGAAACCCCGTTATAACGAGTTTGGTTATAACGAGGAACCGCTTATAACGAGGTGATCGCGTCGGTCCCGTTTTCCTTTGCGTGTAATGGCAGAACGAATCGGTTATAACGTGTTCGGTTATAACGAGATTCCGGTTATAACGAGGACAATTCGGTAAATCATGATAGAGAAAAACATAAGCAATTTGATCGGATATAACGAGGTTCCATTTCTTGACCAAATTGCCGCTTTCAAACACGCGACAAATGAAACATTGGAAACCGAAATCTCGCTATCCACGTCTTTTCTCGTTTTGCAGAGAACCGTTCCTTCCATGTTTTCTTCTTAATCACACGATAAGACACAGGAACACCTTCCGATGTTCCTACTAATTATTAAACATAATCATTCGGTTTTTCTTTTTCGCGAGAAACGCGTGCGTGATATGATGTCAGACCACAGCGCAACGAGAAAAAAATAGATAACGCATTCAAAAACTTTTCATGTAGCGACAATAAAATTTGACCAAAAATGGACAATTGGAATGCGTGTGCAACTCATCATTATATCCTTTCCAATTTTAGTTCCGACTTCCAGTTCTTTTGCTGGTTTTGAGCAAATATGAGTTTGGATGATTAAAGCCGAAATAATAAAATCATCGCCCCGATCCCGCCGAGTGACAGTAGCGTTAAAATAGTTGAGTAACGCATGTTAACCTATACTTAATCGATGTTCAGAAAAAGAAGCAAACGCATTTATTAGTTTGAACAGATCTGGATTTGTTCATTATCATTTAACAAATGATAATTTAGATATGAGTGTGTATGATCAAAGCAGAAATGGTGGAATCATCGCGATCCTGCCAGGTGACAGTAGAGTAAAAATAGTTGAATAACGCATGTTAACCTACTTAATCGGTGATCGGAAAAAGAAACAAATGCATGTATTAGTTTGAATAGATCTGGATGTGTTCATTATCATTTAACGAATGATAATTTAAATATGAGTGTGTATGATTAAAGCCGAAATAATGAGTGAAATCATCGCGATCTCGCCGGGTGACAGTAGCGTAAAAATTGTTGAATAACGCATGTTAACCTACTTAATCGGTGCTCGGAAATAGAAACAAACGCATTCAACAGTTCAAGAACGGATGTACAAAACGCGAAGAGATTTTCGGAAGAAAATAAAGAACGCATTTTTAATCCCTTCGAGCGCAACGATCATACATTGTACATGTATAAAATTACAGCCAAATGATTCATGAAATTATCGAATTCCCGCTGGGCACCAACAGCGTAAAATACCTCGCAAGTTAGCGGTAAACAACGCACGTATTTACTCTGAAATCATCGCGATCTCGCCAGGTGACAGTAGCGTAAAACAAAGTTGAATGACGCATGTTAACCTTAATCAGAAAAAGAAACAAACGCATTTATTAGTTTGAATAGATCTGGTACAGATTTGCGTAAACAGGATAAGCAACCTCCCACATTCAATCCTGTCACATATTTTCAAGAACGGTCGTACAAAACGCGAAGAGATTTTCGGAAGAAAATAAAGAACGCATTTTTAATCCATTTGGGCGCAACGCTCATACAGGTGTACATTGTACATGTGTACAAGATTACAGCCTAAATGATTCATGAAATCATCGCATTCCCGGTGGGCACCAACAGCGTAAAAATACCTAGCAAGTTACGGTAAACAAGGCCTGTATGTTACTCTACATATATTTGCCCCCATATTTGCGCTGGTGTTTAGAAAAAGCTTAACAAACAAGAATTACAATAAAGAATTAACTTATCATTTCAGCCTCTATTTCTTCGTTTAATTCACAAATAATCTCCCTTTATTCTCTCAATAATAACGCTCAATAATTGTGTAATAACAACGCAAAGGATATGTTTAAGTTTCATTGATGGGTGTACGACGTCATGCTTATGTTTTTTTTATTTTTAATGAGTATGGTTATAACGAGGTACCGGTTATAACGAGGTACCGGTTATAACGAGGTAATATCGCCAGTCCCACGGATCTCGTTATAACGGGGTTTGTGGTTACATTGCGCAATCAATCTAGCAGCACATGAAGCGGGCAACAGCACGAGAGAAATGTACCGAAGGTGCTCAACGTCCTGTCAACATCACGACGTACCGAGTGCGCTGTACATCACAACAGCCCAGGCCCGCCCATCCAACGACAGTTCAACTGCTTTGTGGGTCATTCCTTCTTGCCGAGCTTGCAGTGTGAAATGCATGCGTTATTACATACGCACTACAGAAACTACAGCTGTACTACAGCTAAGTAGAGGACGCAAGGCGTAATTAGAAATAAGACATCACGATTGGTAGGTGAATTGTTGATTTTTTTTTTCGGCGGCCGAAAAAATAGTAAATATCAAACAAGTCGATGCGGCAACTGAAAATCGATGCGGGCGGGGAGCGGGCTGGGACGGAAATTATGAATTTCTTGGTATTTTCAGCGCCATTTTGAAAATAGTAAATAGTAAAAAAATCGATGCGGCGGCCAAAATCGATGCGCGCGAGGACGAGAAACTGGTTTCTTTTTTTACTTGGCCTAATCCAGAATGACTAAGACTCTATTCCTCAACTGTCACCTACTGGATGATTTCACAGACTTTCAACATTTCCTGTTTTATTTTGTTTTGTTTTGTTTTGCTTTACTAAATTTCTAACTGAAGTATGAATTTGACACATTTGCCTCTTTTCAGGGAGTCCCATTTGTTATTGTTCTTCTAGTCAGTTCTTTTGCACATTTAGTACATTGTAATTCAGAAAACAAAGGCTTTAACATATTAAGATTATAATGCTTAAATCAGGAAGAAAGGAAAAGTTTAAATTGTTTATATGCAGCATGCAACACTGCATTTGTACAAGTTTGTAGGCCTACATAAATGCCCATTACAGTCTCTACAGTGTATTGACCTTTGCAAGTGACTTTCTGTATTTGGGTGATTCAGCAATTTGCTGGGTCCTACGTGTATGCCAATTGCACACTATCAGAGTCAGTCATATAGCCTTTAATCTGTGTGCAGTGTACAAGAAAAGCTAATTCTCAAATTTCCTTCTACTAGTGAGAAGATGAGGTCAGCTGAAGATACCTGTTGGTTGGCTGGCCTAAAACCAGTTGGGTCTTACCCTTTCATATGTAGGCCTCATACTACTGTGTTGATGCAGAGTCTCACATTTCACAACTTGTCAGTAGAGTGTAAGCACTACTGGTTGAGGTGGGGATTCATGTTTTGAACATTCCTTAGTGAGATAATGAGAAACATCTTAAGAAATATGAAAGGGCATGTAATTTTAAGAAGGATTCAACATTTATTTGATGAAAATTGGTTTTCAAATGGCTGAGATATCCCAAAAAATGATAATTATACATGTGTGTAAAAGGCAACAGGCCATGCCTTTTATTAGGATCTCTTTGTTTCACCTTGTTTTTGGATATCTCAGCCATTTCAAAGCCGATTTTCATCAAATAAACTTTCGATACCCCTTAGAATTGCATGCTCTTTGACATCTCAAAGAGTGGTTTCTGAATATCTCGCAAAACGTTAAAAGCTAAATCCTCACCTCAACCAGATTGATGGACTAACAGAATGGCAGAAATTTCATGAAAATTGGACATCCATTGGATTTTTTCACATTTTAAAGATTTCTGTGTTTTTACACAGTATTATCAGTCATTATGCAAATTAAATGAAAGAGATGGCTTTGGCACTGCCTCAAGAATTTCCTCTTTACTTGAACTCAAATTTGCTCTAAATCTCTTTTGAAAAGACTATTGGTACCAAATAACAACAACAGCAGCAACAACAAAGATTAGACACTTAATCCGTCACATCAAATCATTCTAGAATGGTATTAACTAAGAAATTATAACTTATTACAAGGGGAGTTAAATGCAATTCAACTGTTATAATAATATAAAGTAGATATTTGCAAAAAGAAAGAACAAACAAACCAACAACTTTCTAAAGGATTTCACAAACCAAAGTTTTAAGAATCTACCCAAAGAATCAAGGTGCCCTAACAAAACATCAAGCAGTCCAGGCTAAAATCCTTTTTAATATATGTATGTGTTGTACAGTAGTTTGGTACAGAACATGTCATCACCCTTGAAGAGTTCTCTGCATTTTCTGCATTCATCCAGGTGATAATTTTATTCAATTCATTTTTGTTGTAATGGTTTATTTGTAGTCATGGTGGTTTGAACACTATATTGTAGTACCCAAAGTCATGACCCAGTATGAACCCAATGCTACAACTTTTGTATCTGTGCAGTGGAAAATTGCATTCTAAAACTGAAGGACAACTCAGCATTGACTTTTATACAAATATTGTAACATTAGAGCTCTTTTGATGTGATGCATGCCCAGTTGTATACACTGTACATTGCACATACAGTAAAAGAGTTCATGGGGTATAGTGTTTCAGGGTGATCCATGAGGGTGGATCATGCCACTGCAATGCTCAAATTCTTGTGCAACATCCTCAAAATCCGGCAACATGCTGTACAACATCCTCTAGAATTGGCAACATGCTCCAAATAAAATGTAATCAAACATATGAAAAACATGTTCAGAGCTTGAGAAACATCAAACTATTTTGAAAATTTTTGGTGCAAAATATGAAACAGAATATTGAACATTAGCAGCACAATGGGAGATAAGTTGTGAAATAGAGTGTATTGTGCGCTACACACTCTGATGTGCTCTCCGTGCACATTCAATTTCTGCAATATAATTGTTGAAATCAGGACTTGTAGCATGCTCAAATTTTAAGTTGTGGACCATCTATTTGTTTACCCTGAATTATTGCATAGCTCCAAGGCTCCTTTTATGAAGTATATTTTCATTACAGGGTGCTAATTTAGCTGTACCTATTATTTATATGTACATGTAGTCATTCCCTTATTTTCAAAGTAAATCCTGTATTATACCATACCCCAATGAGAATTAAACAAGGTGATATAGTTTTTACATGTTGTATGAACCATAGTGTCTGACTGGTTGTTTTGTACATTGTAGTATATGATATTTAATACATTGTATGCATTACTGTATACGCTATATATTTCGCAGGGGTTTTATTTTCGGGAATTTCGCGAGTCGGGAGCTATTCGCGAAATTAACAACACATGAAAATATTACCTGCCAAAATGAATCCCTTGCCTTCATGATACGAACATTTCAGTACTAGTATACCATGTCACGACTTACCGAACAGACCATACAAGTACTGGCTAAGCTTGTTTACGCACGTCCGCGTCTACTTACGAATACTGTAGAGAGCCAATCCATTATCGCAAGGGGACCACTCGTCAGAAATCTAGCGCGATGGACTTAACCAAAATGTTGAATTCTAACTTACTAGTTCGCAGAGTTTGGTAAGTTTTTTTCATGCAGTGTATAACTAGTATCATTCTTATTTGCTAGTAAGTTGAAAATTCACACTTTCTTTGCCACTTCATATTTTCTCTGGTCCCCCAATCGCGAATTTAACCACTCGCGAAAATGTGTGACAGCGGTAATTCGCGAAAATTTATGTACGCGAAAATTATAGCGTATACAGTATGCATGCTCACAAAAAAAAAAACCAAACAAACAAGCAAACAAAAAGAAGAAAGCCCTGCATTGCATCACCTTGCCAAGTTTGCAGCAACCACTGGAAAATCTGTCAGGGGTGAGTGCAAGTTCACGGATTAAAAGTTTGAACCTAACCTGTAGCCATTGTAATGTACACCTCTAGGCAGTATTTCATTTTGTACGTCATGGAAGGAATCATGACAGTAGGAAATACATGTAATTGTATGCATGAGTGATACCTGCGTATGAGATTACCTACAAAAACTCTGCAGAACAATACACAGTCTATTTTGCAAACAAGGTCTTTCAAAATGAAGTACAAGCTACAATAGTGTATGTTGTCTCTCCGCTGTGCACTTTTGGTAATGAAATGTACAGGTGTGAACAATTAGATATTGTAGGATAACATGTACAATTATACCTTTGTGCGCTGCGTGTAGAAATGTACAGTACAGTGTAGGTCACATTCATTTTTTTTTTGTCTTTCTTTCTGTCCTTGCCAGTGCGTCAGGCAAGTTACTATTGCAACACTTTATGTTTTCCTACCACCTAGTATCACAACCTTGCATGTGGTTGTATAACATATCATCTTGCCACATATGCCAGATGGCTTGTATTTTGAATGCGCAGTATACAGTAATACTGTATAGATTCATACACTGATGAGAATATCGAAATTGGAATGAAAAATTTGAGTTTAGTGACAAGATATAATGAACACATTGTGTACATCATCAAGCAAAATCGCATTCAGATCACAAAGACAATCTGAGTAAGGTCCTATGCAACAGGTTCAGGTATTTAGCAACTCTTTCCAAATGTGTTCTCAGCAAAGGTTGGAGTCGTGATTACCAGTAAACCTTAGAGAACAACCTTAAATACATACAGTTGTATACTGTATGCTAGCGGCTAAGCCTACATTGTGTGTGTTTTAAAAGAGATGCATGCTACTAAAAGTGGTAGTACAAAGTGTAGATTGGACATTTGTAGCTGCACTGTCTGTGTCAGGAGAAATTACATACTTTACCTAATGTGTACAATGTGTGTTCATAAACTAGCTGGGGTTATCACAAGCTACACACAAATCTGTACCCTTATATTGTTGAGTACGCTAGTGCTCTTTGATCAAAACTCTCATCGATGATGAGCAATGTACATGTATATGTATGAAGAAGCTCATGGTTTAGAATTTTCCTTATCTTCCTCATTAATCATCAATGATTAGGGTACATACATGTAACATGAACATAATTTCTAATTACATGTACAATATGTTCTCAGTAAGATGTGATATTTTGGGTGCTGTTCGTTATTCCGGAGGTTCGCTATTCCGAAGGTTCATTATTCCGAAGGGTCGTTAATCCGAAACACGCAAATTCCCTGTACCTAGAGGTTTGTTAATCCGAAAATGAAAAAGGGTTCGTTAATCCAAAAATTTGTAGCGTTATTCCGAAGGTTCGTTACTCCGAAGATTGGTTAATCCGAAAATGAAATTCGGAACAATGAACCTTCGGGATAACGAATCTAAGGAATAAAGAGCCTTCGGAATAATGAACCTTCGGAATAACGAGGTGTAACCGATTTTTTTTGACACAATTCATAGAATGTAATTTATGCTAAGACATGAGATGTTCATGATTCCTTACGAGTGAATGTGTGTTGATGTTTCGTTATAGGGGAGGATCTCAAAGAAATGACCTTTATAGACCATTTTACCAACAATTGCAAATTTTGTGCATATTTATGTAACTAAAGCTGCTACTGATGACTAGAAACTTTTTCCGAGGTATGCTCGACATAGCAAGAACTAAAAGTGAATGGAAATTTGATTTTTTTTTTTTTTGTATTGAATTTCATTGCATAGGCTATTTGTATACATTGTTAGTGGATGAAATAACTGGTTACTTGGGTTATCGGAAGAAAATCCATCAAATTCAATAGAGTCAGGAAACCAGCATGTTTTGAATATCCAATCATAACACCTTCAGTTACAGCGTACATATCACAACATACTGCTTGCTATCACAATGGTTATTTACATTTATGTGAAATAAGCTATTTTAGTGTGACACGAAGATGCCTCAAGTATTCAGAGGAATTCATAGGAAATTCAGAGATGTTTTTATATTCTATGCCAAACTTTGGGATTATTCTGAGCTTTTGCGGGGCTTGTCCTATTGTGATAACAATTGACATTAGTTTGTGTTATATGTTCAAAATTGGGAAGGCTTGCCAACAGGGCTAGTGTATAGGCCTAAACCAAGGAATTGTGGAGGTGCTTTAGAATCCTTTTGCTTGAAGACAGTACAAAGAGGGAATCAGAATCAAAAAAATCCACAGGAAGGAATCTGTAGCATGGTAATATTTTTATCTATTCTCCAGAAGGTTTTAATAGCCCACAAAATGAAGGCAGCTCACCTATTGAACATGATTTGTGAGAATGTTTGTATGAGATCTATGTCATGCCAAGTTCCCTGTATTTTGCTTTTTCCTCCCTCCCCCCTTCTCAGTCCTGCACATGATATGCCTGTCAACCTAATTAGACCATATATAGGCAGTTCCACCTTGGCTGAGTGTCCCTATATCTTTCTGTGTGTGCCATGCTACTCGCTGGATGCAGGTTTTGTTCTTTTATTCTGTGTGTATGTACTTTACCCTCTCCGATACACATGTCATGGCCCGTGTGCACAGGCATAGCCAACATGCCTCTTGTAAATGCCAGACAAGTGTGGAGGAATTTGTGGTATGCAGCAGCACTGCATCATACACAACTTGGGAGAGGTGCATTGTGAACATCAAACTTGGGAGCTAGTTCCCTCACAATCATCCTGACTAGTGCTAGCAAGGATACGCAATGTCATTATCTCTTCTCAGTTTCACATTTCATTGACAAAAGCTGTGTTTATCAAAGCCAATTGGTCTTTTGAAAACTATTATCAGTACGATACATGATGGCAAACTTTGAGTAATGTCACACAGGCAAATGAAAGTCTAATCTCATTATCACTTGGTGTCACTCTAATCAATGTGGCATGTCTCTACCTGTCAAATATACCCTTGTAAAAAAAAAAAACGAGTAAAAAAAAAAAGAATGACATACTTGAAACTGATTAATGTCAGTTTGCTGCTGTGATATTTTACTGAATTCACATCAGCCTTACACAGCACAAAGTTGTTCATATAAAATGAATCTTTATGTGTAGATCTGGACTGGAGGATGTCAAATGACGACATTATAACTGGGTGTGAAAGGTAACAGTACCCGAGGTTTTGTGTGAAGTGAAGTCCTGGAATTGTCCTCAGGCAGGACAATGAATGCCTCTTGGTGTGGAGACAGCAAAGGTCTTGTGATGCCAGCCCAATGGTATTACCCCAGCCAGCTTTCAGGGGCACAACTGGGTGTCGGAAGAGGCTGAAATGTCTTGGGTTGGGGTGGGTGTTGGCCCCGTGATGGTAGCAATGATGTTTGAGATGACGACAGTCAGTGACGATAATGGCTCCGTAGCTCTGTTTTGGGTCGCGATCAAGATGCTGTGGTAATCTGAGGGAGGGATTTAAGGGGGCGGGAGTGGAAGGTCTGCGAAAGAAACAGAGAGAAAGAGCGACAGTGATGTAAGGAGTTGCTGATGTTTACATGCGTGCGAAACAGATGCTTCCTGTCTTCACATGGCACCTCCATTGGCATTTACAGCGGGTATCATGTTATGCCGAACAGTGGGGCTCACCGTCTTCCCTCTATTTACATCATCTGCTTGGGATAGCTGCATCATAACAGTTCAGCTAGTTCTTCCTTCTTTCTGTAGTTTGCATGTGAAGCATTTCAACCAGCGGCCAGTGGATGTTATATTGCTGGAATAATACCACAGCTGTTGAATCAGACAACATTTCATCAATTCCTGCCTCTGTTGGATTTTTAACTTGTTGCTTTCTACTGTGTGCCATGGTAGGTTAAAGATTGTTTTGACTGCTGCTTGTGGCCAAGT
The DNA here is from genome assembly GCF_040938485.1 of Diadema antillarum. NCBI lineage: Eukaryota > Metazoa > Echinodermata > Echinoidea > Diadematoida > Diadematidae > Diadema > Diadema antillarum. Next base: position 108,300 of record NW_027271357.1, on the reverse strand, counting down.
GTAGCCTCAGATGTAGACTTAATATTACCAACAGTAATGCACGTGTGGGCAAATGACTGGAATAAGTATGATTTTACATGATGTATATTATCTTTGATATTAGAGAATCAAAGATTAAATGTTCACACTCTCTGCATTGTACATGTAGCTCTTCAATGTTTCATATGTGTAGGACACAAGAAAATGCATTTGTATCACATTAGATGTACTGACTTGTTTTTCATGAACTTGCACAAGTGCCATACGCAATACAACTGTACAGCAAGTTTCCTGACATACACATGTAGATGATGTTATCCTACATCAAAAATATAGCGATTAATATGCATTCTGTACACAATAGTGAATATCAAAGGCTTAAATTGACCAAAATAGTAAATTGTAAGTACACTTTATGTAGGTCAGTAAACAGCTCAGTGAAATATATGTTGAGGTTACATGTACATGTACATGTAGGACCTACAGTACCTTGCATTATATGTACAAGCAAACATTTATTATTGGATGTACAAATTGTAGGCCTACAATGTACATGCACGTATATTTGTTGGGCATGTGATACATGTACATGTGCTTGTACTATGGTTGTTTGTCACATGTGCATAATTTGCATTTTAAGTCATAAAGTAGATTTAAACTTCCCCTGTGGCTTATGTTTGCCACTGTATAAAGCATGTTTCAATCATTCTGTACCAAAAAATCGATATTTGACAAAAATAATTGAAATTTAGATTAAGTCAGTCCATGTTTGTTTTTGATACACGTAAATGCTCCACAGTATCACCAACTATGGCTTATATATTACAAATGTTACTTTAAGGTTTGATGTGATATACATGAAAATCATTGAAATATTATATAGAAAAGGGCCATTATTGCAAGGAAAAAGTGGAAAAATTGTAACAAATATACAAATTAGGTAATCTATTATTAGTATAATTGTCTTTCTGATTGTGCTACGATGCTGGTTACTGTGTGCTGAATAGTGATCAATGAATTCAAGTAAAGATGCTACACTGTACCTGTAGTTAAAATTGTTCTGTACTGAGAGAAAATGTATTTGCTGGAATTCCACCAATTACTGCTCCATATTTCCTGTACTAATTCAGTCATACATACTAAATGTGCATAATATTGTGCTCACTTCATAGTCTTTTGTGTAGTTTTGAAACTGTTGACAATTTTGTACTTCAAAATACATTTTGTACAGCCATGTGTGTCTCAGATTTGCATGTTCACATTGAAGGCAACTGAGCTGCAGGACTAAAGAAAGGTTAAAAAAATACTACAGACTTCCTTCTTGGGACAGATTTTTACATTTTGATCTAGAAAAATATGGTTAAGGGTTTTTATTGCAATGAATCCTTTTTAACTCTAACCTGACAGAACATGCCTCGTGATAGTGTACAGTACAGAGGTCATTCAAGATGACTCACTTGAAACATTGTAACTTCCAGATTTAATCTCTCCACTGCAGTGAGATTTGATCTGTCTGGAAATAAGTGCTGTGAGCTCTTTTGCACAATGAGCTCATGCTAGTCCAACTTCCCTCTCCTTTTTTTTTTTTTTTTTTTTTTTTTTTTTTGGGGGGGGGGGTTACTGAAATATTAAAGTTCATGCAGAGGTTGGGATAAGACAGTATCAGATAATATAGTGTCTTATCATGTACTTTGATTTATCAGTGTGTTCATGTGATCTGCACTATTCTTTTGAAATTTAAGAATTTACATTACATGGCTCTGTTGTACAAAGTGGTGCTGATTAGAGGCACTATATGTGGGTAAAAGTCAGTAAATTTATGTCTGAGGGTTTACCATTCCTTTGTGTACGTGCACTTTCTGTTTTCCAGGGATTACCAATGGAATGTAGTAAAGTTTTTTTTTTTTTTGGTCTTTTCTGTTTTTTGTTGTTGTTTTTTTAAATAGAGGTACATCACATTGAGATTATTGTCCATACTGTCGATTAGTGTGTCTGTATGATGATTATGCATGAAAATAGTTCAGTTCTCGTGATGTTCCTCATCTTAAAAGATATGATACATGTAACTTGAAGTTTTAAACTTTGATAATTAGTTTGTAGTTTTGAATAGCCTTGTGTAGACACACTTGAAAGTTAGCAATCTGTATTAGTTGATTATTTAAACTACAAAATGTTTCTTGTGATTTATGCTCTATCCACATGCCCTGGGGGTCCCACTTGTAGTTTAGAGGTATAAGGACATGATAATGGATGACATCTACACCGTGTACCTTGGAAGGTGTGTGACTTTACAGCTGGTGTAAAAAAATATTCGTGTACATGGCTTCTTTGAAATACTCTCTCAGATATACATTGTATGCTGGAATCTAATTTCTCAATGAATGACTCAGATGTGTCAGCTCCATTTCCCCACTAAGAGGTTGTTGTTGTTGTTGTTGTTGTTGTTGTTGTTGTTGTTGTTGTTGTTGTTGTTGTTGTTGTTGATGTTGTTTGTAAATGGCTAAATTTGAGAATCACTGTTTTGCAGCATTTACAGAAAAAGTGTTCAGACATCAGTGCTGCTATGAGGTCAAGTCTGAAACACTGCTGGTGTCACCCCAATCATAATGACCCAGTACTCTTCCAAGCCTGACATGATCTTTGATTATCTGGGTTTATCCAAACTAAATTTGATTCCTAGATAATGTAGTGACTAATACATGTAATTGAGGATTATATGTAGTTACTCAGTTAATCTGGCCTACATTATTTGTAGCATCAGACATTTTAAAATCTTGCATATATTCCAATACATTTATGTATTCATATTCACACAATAATAGAAATAGAAACATCACAGATTGTTTTTAACTTCTTGATAAAGAGTGAATCATAGGAGGATTTACACTGCTGCTGATAAACCACAGGTTTTTTTTTTCTCATGTATTGTTTTCCATTTTTTTTTTTTTTTTTTGGGGGGGGGGTCATGAGTTGCTACATGCAGGCAACTGCTGGTTGTGAGGGAAAAACCCTCCTCAAAGGTGAAGTTTAACTTGGCTGTTTTATTCAGGGTTTTTTTTTTTTTTTTTGCTTGTGTAAATGCTCTCTCCCCGGCTCACTATTTTCATTATGGATTTTAGTCATGTCATATCCATCCTTGGTGCATGGAGTCTCCTGCCTACAATGTACCTGCCCATACCACTGATCTATTAAGAATCACACAGATCAGTGGCCTCTGCTCAAAGACAGAGGCAAGTTGGGTGTGCACAGTACACATATATTTACCAAAAAGACTGAATATTAGGGAATATTTGTGTGTGTGTGTGTGTGTGTGTGTGTGTGTGTTTTTGTGTGTGTGTGTGTGTGTGTGTGTGTGTGTTTGTGTGTGTGTGTGTGCACATGCATTTTCTGCCCCTGTAAAACAGAAAGTGTTTGTTTTTGTGATACTGTTAAGGATAATGTAAATGCCCCTAATGATACCCTCTTCTGAACAATGGTTTACAGTTCAATCTTATTCCATGCACAGGAGTGACTTTACAAATGTGATGTGCAATTTCTTATTAGAAAGGCTGACATCCTGTATGTTATAAAATGTATTTTGGAGCACCCTGTATACAGCGTGTGACTATTATGCATAATGTGTGTTTTTGCATAGATTTTAAAGGGGAAGTCCGGACGATTATCAGCCGTTTCGTGTGTAAAGAACAATATTTCATGAACCTATTACCCTTTTTAACGACGAGAAAAGACCATCAGATCTATACATTTACTACATGATTTTTTTTTAAAATAAGGTAATTCTTCATGTTCGAATCCGTCGCGAGCAGCCCTTCGTACTATCTGTCCCAGGATGCATTGCGCGTGACGTATCAGGCGCAGTTTCCTCAGCTGAGAGCACCGCGAGCGAAGCCCAGCTACGCATCGATCTCCCATTGCACTGCTGACTGCGGGCGGTATCTGCATGCCTGCATAGGTGTGCCTTGTCGGTGCTACTGCAGGAGACCGTACACCGATTTAGGAGTGCTGTTGCCAAACGCTGTATTCCTTTATTCAAATAATTTTCGTTATATATCTATATAAAATCTTCAAAGATTAATGTAAAATAGTTGCAATGCTATAAGATTTTCGTTTAAATTGAAATATGTATGTATTATAATACTGCCGTACTTATTAGTGTCCACCCCATCACTTACAATGCATTAGCTGTTGTCGGGCTGTTCAGGCATACATTTACGTCTGCTGCTGCCAAGTGCTATCACAATCCGCGATCGTTTTTTCGACTTCGGAGTGTGAACAATCTGAAATCAGTCTGTCAATGTCAGAATTATTGCCTCTTTTGTTGTCCGAGACTGTTGAAAAGTGTGTCTGACAGTGATAAAATACGACAGTATACATGCAACTTGAACTGCGGAAGAAACGCCAGCGCCAGCTTGGTACCGCCCGCCGCGCCGCTCCGGTAACTACGACCAGCAGCCCAATACACACAGCGTAATGGGGCTGCGTGTTGTAGCATTCAGGATCATGATAAGGTAGTATCGTGGATAAATATCAATTTAAAATCGAAATATTTCTTCAATTTGAAGACTTACTAGTAAAGTTGAAGTATTGACAACACCCTAACACTTGACACATCGGCATTTTTTTAATGAAGCAATAGATCATGCCGCGTGCATCCGCTGTGTGGTCAGAGACTGTTGAGCGGTACGCTACTACCGCTTGCTTGGCCCGTATCACCGTTGCTCAAGCAGGGCTCCCCCGAGCCAGCTGACGCTCCAAGCAAAAAGCAATGTGAGGATGATACGTCACACTGTCATGTGATCTTTCTCGCCGGCGTACAGAAATCGAACGGTTACGATTCAAAATTAGTGATGCTAAAAAATCGATTGTGGCGAGTTGGGAGGGTCTTTTTCAATGAAACTTAGTCATTATGGTCCTTTATTTATGTAGATTTTGGTTAATTTTTTTCAAAATCGTCCGGACTTCTCCTTTAAGTAAAAGTTGTTGAGCCTTTAAAACCACTTTTTAACATTGAGAGCAGTGATTTAAAAAGATGTTTGAAGAAATCACATTTAATGCACATAGACTAGTTCAGTTGTAACTCAAAACACTCGACTATACAAAAATTTCACAATAAAGCCACAAATATTAGGCGATTTCACTGATTTTCTCAATAACTGTCACAGTGACGGTCAATTTCAGAAATGTTTTTTGCTAAAACTAGTGTTCAAATTTTGTACATATTTAACAATACTTAACATTAATTATACTGATTAATATTTTTATGTTGCAGGTATTTGTCATCCCTAACTCACATTTTAGAACTATGTATTTTGAACCACTAAAGCTGTTTTTTCCCCCATTTGCAAATGTTAGCAAAGGGCTTTAAAGTTTAAGCATTCATTGCAGATTAGTGTTAACACTTTCAAGCCATCTGTTTTATTGTGTTTATTTTTCTTGTGTGTGTGTGTGTGTGTGTGTGTGTGTTTTCTTTCTTTTTTTGAGTGGGGGGTGAGGAATAACTTTATTTGTTATACTTCCCTTTGCATAGTTAGTGGCACTCCTGAAGCAGCTACTGTGTGATTGTGTAGGCCTATACCTGAAGAACATGACCATTTTAATGGAAAATAACACAACTAAAACACAATGTCTTTGTACCATAAACCTGGTCACAGACTCTTCATTTGGGATTGCCATGTAGTTACTTTGTCACTCGTAACTTAGAATGGGCAGACTTCCGGTCATCGTTGGGATTTATAATTTTTTTTAACCATTTATTCATGAAGTTTGTTTCATATCACCATTGTGCATTGTGTCAAGATGCTGGCAACAGTATCATAGAATCAGAAAACACGATGCTGATAATGTGTGCCTTTCATGGCTGACCTTGTGAAAAGCTATTGTGTTTAACATGTTTTCCTATTTGCAGGTAATTGCACTTTTTGTCTGACCCTTTGTTTTGTTTTTGCTTTGAATCATGTTAGTACTCTGCCAAGATGAAGTGATATAAATAGTTTTGATTGTACTGCACTGACTAAAAGTCAGTTACCATTCTTGTGGACTACACAATGTGAACTGATTTACCAATGCTAAGCTAGCCTGAAAATCCTTTATGCTCTGATATGTAATAGACAATGTGACATGCTATAAATAGAGAATCAATGGCCTTCAGTAGAGAATGAACACAAAAATGACAATTAGGGGTTTAGTATTTTAGGTATGTGCAACTCCTTGCTTGTGTATATTTTTTTAGACTGTGATTGGAAAGCATGAATTTGACTTCTGAGGACCTATTGCTCATGTCTCTCAGTTGTATAGCCTTTGTACACTGTAGATAAATCATTCCAAGCACATAGAGATAATGATCAAAGAACTACTAACGGCAGCTTGTGCTCTATCGTTCTCTGGATGCTACTCAATGTCCATGCGTTCACTCATGTTTTAGTGTGTGATATATAGTGGATTGCCAATTACACTATCACATTTCTGTCTTGAAATGCAGACAAAACAATTCAAGATGAAGCAACCAGTGCCAGAATATTGGCCATGAACATGTTTCAACTGCGTACCCTCAACCGCTGGTACTTCCGCCTAAATTACCACTAAAATCAGCAGCTGTCTTTCTCAGTCACATTTGTCATAACCTGAAATTGTGTTTGAGGCTGACATTTCAAGTCCCAACATAGTGCCAATGTCATTGAGAACAAAGAGCCCTGATGACCCTGATAAATCCCAGCCTGAATCAACTTCATGGTTAGTCTTAATCATGAGTAGCCAAATGACACTGAAGCACATTACACAAACAATACATTTGAACCTAAACTTTGGTCACTGCACTTTAATGTCTTTTGGTGCAGTCATTCTTCCATTTTTCAGTGACAGTGCAAATTTTGAGGAATGTTACGCTTGACATTGACAGCTAACTTTTTCCTCTTTTTTTTGTCAGTTAGTACAAGTTGTGTCAAGTTTGTGGGAGTTTGTGGTCAAGTCATTGCTAGGCGTCGTGTGGCAAACAGACTACAAAGTGGATATGACTCATTGAGTACACGTGGAAGAAACGTTGTTAGCTGAATAACAGCACGTGGAACTCATGATGTATGAATCTACCATGCCCTCTACTCTGGGTAACTTGCTGTATTCCCATTCATATGTCACTATGATCTCTTATTAGTTTATGTACAGTACAGGGACTGTGCTGCTACAGGTCTACATGCAATGATAGTTTTTACTTTTCACACTACACTTTATTACATTTCTTCTTATTCAATGTAGCAACAGTGTAGTCCTTTTCTAGCTTACAACTTAGTTTTGTCGGTCACTATTAACCCACTGTGGGAAATGCGTGTTGTAGCAAAATCAAACTGTCCTCAACGGGTTAAAGTACATCATGTATATTGAAGATCTCCTGTGGGGGGGGGGGGGGGGGGGGGGGGGGGGGGGGTTGTAAGTGTACAGATCGTAGCTTTATGCAATTTGACTTACAGTCAGTAAGCCCTAATTACTTATCTTCCTACATGTACTTTGATAATGCAATGTACCTTTAAAATGTACATTCTTTTTTTGCTGCAACAATGTTACCTTGAAGTTCATGAACTCAAGGAAATGTCAGATGACTCATATTCAGAAGTTATCTACATGTACATTCATTGAAAGCACTGAAGTAATGCACACAGCTCTAGATTTCCCTGATTTGATAGTGGGACAGGGAAGTGAGTATATTTCTCTGAGGGAAAGATATTCAATTGCTTATAGAAAAGAAAACAATCATATCTTAATTTCTCCAAGAGATGTCTGCATTTGAGTTAGATATGTAAATCACATTCACTTGTACTTCAGATGTGGTGGGGAAAAAAAATAATAAGAAAATTGGGTCCAGTTTTTCCTCTTATTGTATGCCTGTGTAAAGTGATTACATACACGTGTCACTTTGATATCTGAGGTATTCAAGTACTTCAGTCTTAAGATAAGTGGGTTTTTTTTTTTTTTTAATCTTAAAAGAGGTTGAATGCAGGGAAGTGTGGGTATGGAAATGACATACATTTATACAACTGTACATGTGTATACTTGTACTTCATCCTTGGTTTTTTGTTTTTTTTTTTTTGATTAATGTGATGAAAACAGGGCTGTATTATATACAATATGTGGGCTACCACTTTACTAGTACTCTGGGCTTGAAAGGCTGTTATTGCGTGCTATCAGTGTCACAGTTTTAACTGCCTGTGCCCATGGCCGGTAATCAACTTCAGACAGATTGACCTCTTGTTGCTGCTAAGTAATGAGATTACTCACCACAGTCAACATGTCATACTACGTATCTAGACTCTGAGGACTTTTAGTCACAGATTCTCCTGCTGGTAAAAGACTGGGCTGCTTTGCTAGTGAAGGCCACAGTTGTATCTAGGCTTCATGTTGCTATACGTCTATGTAGTGTTTGTGTGGAGTGCAGTGTATGTCTGACAGACTGAACTTACTATGTAATCATATCACTTTTCAGTATTGATTAGATTTAAGCTTCTGGAGTCTGTCTAGTAATCATGTTCAGAAGCTTTCCAGCATGGAAGCACCATCTAATATTTTATGCCTGGAATTACTTCTTTGTAATTGTAAGAAAATCCTTTTGTTTATTGCTGACTTTCAATGTTCTCTAATCTTAATATAGCCAAGTTGTATCATTCATTTTTTTTTCTGTATCTTCAAACGTACATAATGCTTTATAGTTTTTCTGTATAATATCAGAATCTTTAGTTTCGTTTATACATTCATGTTGAATAATTTCCTTTTCTGTGCAAAGTTCAGTATTTATGTTTCTGTTTCCTCCCCTCTAATGTCTTTTATTTGTCAATATTTAAGGCTGTGCATTGGTAAAACAATAGATTAGCAGTATCCTACTGGTATGAAAAAAGATCATATGACATCCAAATGTTCTAAAAGAGAATGAGTAGAAGATTGCTTGCAGAATCCCCACATAACAGTATGACCAGCTTGCTAAAAAAAGTTAAAGAGATAACATTCTGTAGATGACGGATATGTCAAGCCATCTTTAATAATTGTAATTTGTCTTGTAATGTCTTTTTGCCTGATAGGACTGTGGGATTGAAGGCCTTGTGGAGGAACTCTGTCTCAAACTGAAGAAAGTCCAAGAGGAGCGGGAGGAGAACACTTCACCAAGCCACTCACCAGACCATACCAACACACCCCACTCAGATGATCCAGCTGACGAGAAGGAGAGGTATGACCCTTTAGGGATTATAGATTTGGTTGAGGTGGGGCTTCAGTTTTCCTTTCTTTTTTGAAGACAATGAGAAACCTCATGAAATATTAAAGAACGTACAATTTTAAGAGGAATTCAAAGGTTATTTGATCAAAATCAGTTTTGAAATAGCTAAGATATCCAAAAACAAAGAGGTTGTAATAGGAGGTGGGACCCTCCTTTTATTAGGACCACTTTGTTTTATTTCATTTTTGAATATCTCAGCCATTTCAAAACCAATTTTCATCAAATAAACTTTGAATTCTTCTTAGAATTGTATGTTCTTTCATATTTCATAAGAGGTTTCTCAGTATCTCACAGAAAAGTTGGGAACCTGTAATCCCCATCTCAACCAAAACTATACCATCCCTTTAACATTCCTCTCTTTGCTCCCTCTTGTTTTTAAAATCTATAGACAAGGCATAATAACATGCAGCATCTGAATAGCTTTTAAAAGGGACTGCCGTATACAAGCCTCTGCATTTAAAATGCATTTATAACCATCATACAAGGCTTGTAAGGTTGTAATGTGTAAGTCTAAAGGCAATCATGCCTTCCTATGGTGCCCTTTGCCTTTCCATTAATTTTTATTTCCATGAATATACTATAAAAGTCAGAGGTGATTTTGTGTGTAGGTTAGTATCCATCTCCTAGCCTATCCATCATTTTGACATCATTTTGTTTCTTTCTCTTGGCCTGTTATCACCCTCACTTTTACAGTCATCTGTCATGGTTTACTCCTGAGACACTGAAAATTCAAAGAGATGTTGCTGATTCATGCTATTTATCCCAAAACTGGTATCACATTTCCTCTCTCTCTCACACATATCCTTCTATTCCCCTCTCTGTCTGTCTGTCTGTCTGTCTGTCTGTCTTTGTCTCCGTGTCTCACTCTCTGTAGTGGAAACATATGGATGTGCATTAACTAATAGCAATGCTGAATTTGGCATGTTCTTAATCTCTTTTGTCATCAGACCCTAGGATTTTTTTTCCATTACTGATAATGCCACACTAGTGAATTCACCTAACAGACTGTACAAATTTTCACATGTAAATATATCTGTGGGAAACATACTGTGACTGGATGCAGTTTACGCAACCATTTCCACTTTTTGTCTCGCCCACTGGAGGTGAAGGCGAGACTAAGGGATCCAAATGGCGTCCATCCGTTGTCCGTCCGTCGTCCGTCACAAATGTTAAAGTTTACCTGCAAGACTCTCTTATGATGCATAACTTGGCAGCTGTTACAGCAATGGCAGCCACACTTAGGTGATAGAAGCACTAGGGGTATCTTCATGTTATGGTGTTGTCGGAGGTCATGTGATGATGTCAAAGGTCATTTGAGGTCATATATTAAAGAGTATGTGCAGGACTCTATTCTATGTTGAAGTTTACCTGCAAGACTCTCTTTTGACAAATAACTTCACATAAGTTGCTTGGATTACAACCTTACTTGGGTCATAGGTGCACTGGGGGTACCTTCATGTTATGGTGCCGTTGGAGGTCACAGGATAAGGTCAAAGGTCATTTGAGGTCATACGTCAAAGTTTACTTGCAAGACTCTCTTATCACACGTAACTCGACACATGTTGCTACAATGGCAATCAAACTTGGGTGATGGATGCACTGGGGGTACCTTCATGTTATGGTGCTGTAAGAGGTCACATGATAAGGTCAAAGGTCATTTGAGGTCATACGTTAAAGTTTACTTGCAAGACTCTCTTATCACACGTAACTCAGCACATGTTGCTACAATGGCAATCAAACTTGGGTGATGGTAGATGTCTCTTGGGAAGTTGAAGGTAACCACAAGGTCAAAGGTCACAGACAGGGGTCAACAAATTTTTAGGGCCCAATGTTAAGTTTTTAGGGTGCATTTCGTTTATGGCTCATAACTTTTGATCCCGTTGTCCGTTTGTGACCAAACTTGGATGGTAAATGTCCCTTAGGGTGTTGGAGGTCACCACAAGGTCAAAGGTCATAAGCAGGTCAATTAACTTCTGGGAGTTATAAAAAATATTAATTCCTTGTACGCGAATGGGCGAGACACAATTTGGCACTTGCCTTGTTTTACAATGCTGGTCCGATTTTCACCAGCCCACCACATACAATGTTTGTCATTGCCCCAGTTTGTCCTTTCTTGCGTTGAACATGTAATGTGGCACTGTGTATTCATACAGTAGTCACCAGTACTGTCTTAGCAGGTATTGTGGTTATAATTGTGGGTATAGCAGACAATTTAGATGTCATTTTGGTAGTGATGTTAAATCTGAAGTTCTCCTTCTTCCATTCTTACATTATGTCTTTCATGTTACTCTTGATAAAGTCGCCGACATGAAAGTCTGAAAAATGGCAAAATACAAATATTTATCTAAAATTAGAATATTCTACTATTCCTCAGAAATAAAAAGTTCTGTATCTCAACAACCTCCTTACCAGATTTCAATCTTTTGAATGTTTTGAAACTTGATTCATGAAATAGTAACTGGAACTCTAAGGTCTGCTTCTTCATAGCTGTGAAAGAGTCGATCCCTAGAATGGCAAATTTTACGCAGATGGTGCCATCTGTACACTGTATGTCATTATCATTGTGGATAATAACTTGCATAAAATGCTCTGCGGATGCGTTAATGTAGGGGGCTAATAGTTCACATTTGTTGTACGTATGTACTTGTCAAGTCTCAAACCAATACAAAGTACATGTATGGCAAATCCCAAGTTGGTGACGTGTACAATAGTCTTTCCAGTGTCTTCTTATTACTTACATGGCTACATGTTATTAGACACTGTTCCAAAAAGGCCAATTATTTGGTCATCCCATCCCTGTTGCATAGAAAGATGCAATCAAAGATAAGTTAGGTATTAACCAATCAGAATTGAATATTCAAAGACTTATGTTTGATTGCAACTTTTATGAAATAGGGCTCTGTATTCTAGATCTTTTACTACTGTGGTCACACCATTCTTTATTTTTTTTTGTAATCTTCAATCTCTTGATGTAATAAAGATGATATTGTAATATTTAGTGATTGCATCTTAAGCGGTTCTACGTGTAGACAGGTTTATCGCTTTCTAATAAATTATGATTTGAAGTGTTCTTAGAAGTGTAATCTCTCTTGACTTCGCATTTTAGATATTGAAACATAAGACCGTAAGTTGTGGTCAGGAGTGTGAATGGTAACATACATATATTTTCACAGTGAACTCCATAAGAGATTGACATCCAGTAGTGATTCTGAGCCTTTGTTGTCTTATTTTTCCAGGTACTATGAGGCCTTTCCATCACTGAGTGATAAGACAGAGTTAGCTGCGGCTGACGTCAAGCCAAAGGGAGCATGGAAATTGAAACCCAAGCGAAACAACTCAACTGGCTCCATATCTGCCAACCCCTGCATCAATCATGACTTGGACTCACTGCCTAAAAAGAGTTTCTCAGCATCAGTCTCTCGTGGTAGCTCTTCTCCTGTCGCTTTCCAAGAACGTCATTATCAGCGAGCTCAAAGTCTGCCTAACAATCTCTCCAGAAACAGAGTCAAGAGCCCTACATTTGTCGTTCCAAAGTATCAGGGACGAAAAGGTCACCGCTACAATCAGAGCCATGAGAAGGGTTCAAAGCGGCACAACAGAGAACGGGAATTCTCCAGTCGTGGAGGAGAGCGAGGCGATGGCAGATATGCAAGAAAAAAGGGGAACGTGTTTCCTGAATGGTACAGCGAAAGTGGGGAAGGACTGGCAGACATGTCACTCTGGGATGGCAAAGAAGCTGGTCTGACAGATGATCCCAATCGTGCTGTCCTCACAATGGAAGCCAAGGAGAATACAGATAAAGCTGTCAATGAGGAGGAGAAACTTGATGAGGCAGTTAGTACCATGGTTGAAACCCTGTGTCGTAGCATCATGGAAGAGTGTGATGATGATCAGCCTTTTGTGAAGGGCTCTCCAAAAGGGCCTGAGCAACTTGCTGATGATAGTGAGAGGTGCCTGTTTGAAAGACATAATAGTCTTAAGGATTGGCGTGCAGGTTCCACAAGAATTGCTGACACTGATTATGAGGCCAGCATGGCTCCCACCACAGTCGAAGGTCAACTGCACCCTTCGTCATCCATCTGGGAGAAGAATCTTGTGCCAGGGAGTCCATTGTGCATTGGCCATCTGGAGCCCTGGGGAGATGATGCAAGATCTTGCCTGCCTACAACAACATCCATCACTGGTACCAACTCTGCCGTCGAAGCTTGTGCCTGCCAGCTTTCCAGTGGACAGACCAGCCCGCAAAGTTTGCTGGAAGATTCTGCTGCTGATGAGGCTTCTGACACAACGTCTTTAGCTGAAGAACTTCGCGTTGACATCAATCACCACCAAATGGACAGTGCTCCAATCTCGCCCCGCAATGCCCCCATTGGGACTGGTCGTAACACGGACAGTCTCTTGAGGATCTGTGACCACACCCATGCACACTCCCATCCCTTCAACATCCATGGCCCACCAGGACAGGCAGGTTCAACTTGGGGTCTCCCCAGTGATAGCTCACAAAGTGTTCAGCCATGCACACCTGTCATGTCTGGTTTACCCAGTGATCATTCTGTGAGTGCTGATGAAGACAGTCTTGTGCAGGGGATATGTTCGTCTCACAAGGACAGCTCACTTCTAAACATGAGTGAAGCTCATTCATTGGACATGAATAATGCCATGTGGGCCACATATGAAACCAAGCAACCACAAGTCAACCCACCCAAGATTGTAACATGGGATGACAGTATATTTTCCGGATTCCAGCCAATGTCCAAGGTATCTGCTTTCATTGAAGGAGGAGTGTATGGCAGTCCATACAGCAGTCACAACAACAGCCAGTTTAACAGCTGCTCCACGAGTCCCTGTAATGATAGCAGCATCAGAGAGTTGTGGGAGAGTACACAGAGCAGAGCAGAGGGTACACAGAGCAGAGAAGCTTCATCAGTTTGCTCACTGGAATGTCTCTTAAGCCCTCAGCCATGTGGTGGGGCTTCATGCTCTATTCAAGATGAACAGAGCATCATTGAGGACAGTCTTGTAGATAGCCCCAAATATCTCTGTTCCAGAAGCTCTTCACGTTTTGAGTTTGCACGAAGTATCAGTGACATAGAAAACAGTGGCAACTCAAGCCCTCGTGGAACTGAAACTGATGAAATGATATCTGAAGATGAGTGGGTTGAGGAGGTTCCCAGAGATGGTCATGAGACAAGCCTAGTAGATCTCAAAGGCAAGCTTTCTGAGCATTGTGACATCGACCGCACCCCTCAAGACAAATGCTCTGGTGTCAGTTCGGGAAGTGTGAATAGTCAACATGGCTCTTCAGCCAATAGTCAGCAAGGCTTATGTAACAGTCTTCTTGCTTCCGGCAAAGGCACTGTTGTCACTCAGCATCTACTGTCGGCAGACTGGAAGAGAACTGATGCCACCTTTTCTGAACCCATCCAAGATCCGCATTCCCAGTCCTGGGGCAGTGCCATGCCAGCAGGCTCTTCGCGTCAGCAGCTGATCTCATCAACTTCACATTTCAAACCGATTCAGCAAGGGTTCACCAGCAGCAACCCCTTGACAGCACAGACCTTTGAAGATGCATCTGAGACCCAGCAGTATCAGCAGCCTGTTGCCAGAAGCAAAGCTGCCCAGCACCAGGGGCCCCTCAGACAAGAAGCCAATGTGTCAGATACATCAAGAATAGTCCTGCCTGGATATACAGGATCTGCCTTTGAGTCTGGTACCAGTGCAATGTACCCCAATGCATATAGCAGCAGTAATCCTGTCCAGCACAGCTATTACTCACAGGGGGCTGGAGCCGGTGTTGGTCCTGGCATTGGTGATCCTGGAGGAGGGAGTGGCTGTATGGGAGACTCCTGGGGCTACTTTGGCTTCAAACCTGGCCAGCATCTTGATCCTGACATGTCTAAGGTACACCACAAACTCTTGCATGCTTTATTCTTTGCACTGTTTACTGTTTGTTTTTGCATGAAACATAATTTTACATGGTGATGATTAGAAACTACCATAATCATCACTCTTGAAGTAACTTTCACAGTAATTTTCTCTCCGTCTTCTTTCAGATATTTGAAAGCACTATATCTGTTTGTTTACTAGGAAGGTTTTATTGCATTAAGATGTGAAAAGAATATTTACTGTGTAAGCAGTGTTTTGTAAGAATATGATCAATGCAGCAGAGGAAGATATTGCATAAATGTGCTTAACATACACAGGTCAAAGTCATTGTTTTGGTGCAAAATTCACTCAGCACGGTTTATCATGGACATCACTGTGAACTCACCATATTTTAGATTTTGCTCTTGTCTTGTTTATTTATGAATGGTACCATGCATTTGAGTGTGGTAGAGAGTTCATTTAAAAGACAACTAGTTCAGTGATTTCTAACAGGCAATACTTTGACTGTCTATTTCACTCAGATTTTGACTGCTCCATTGATTTCCTGTGTACAGATCAGTACTTTTCCTGTTTCACTGTGAATAATGGCTTGCCATTTGAATGTGACCCATGTTCATGACAAATATTCCATCTTTGACCCCGTTTACAGTGCGAGGCTCGGCCGCGGCAAGGCTGCGGCTCAGCCCAGCCCCGCTTCAGTGTAAAGGCGCAAAAGGCTAAATGCGGGGCCAAAATTGGCCTCGCATTTGGCCTCGCTCTGGAGGTGGCGGTTTTCTCAGTGTAAACGCAAACTGGGCCAAATGCGCGGCCAATTTTAGTCTGGCCTCTAAACCCTCTGCCCGTACTACTTCGCTATTCAGGATATTAACCCCCTCAACGTCGAAAGCTAGTATAGTTTAAGGTGGTTATGTCCTGCAATGGATTTTTCCTTTGGCAAAAACCTTTGCCGAACGGCGACACGGAATCCAGGTGACAAAGGGTCTGAAAACCAGACCATACCAAATTGTGTTTGTTTACAAGCAGAGCGCCACTACGACAAAATATTGAAAGGTTTGAATTAAAAGCGCGGCCGAGCCCGGCAGTGTAAACGGACAAAATTGCGGGGCTCGGCCCCGCAATTGAGGCTGGGCTCGGCCGCGGCTCGGCCCAGCCCCGCACTGTAAACGGGGTCTTAGTCTCTGAGTGATGAAGAATAGCATAGAGGACTTGAAATACACTTCCACATTCCACAAGACTTATGGTCAAAGAATGATGGTTTGGGGATGAGGCACACATTTTTGCCTAATTAACATAAAAATCTATGGTGTCTCTCAATCGATGAAAACATTACAAATAATACAAACAAGAAAATTACAATGTTCACACTTCTGATTTCGCTCAGTGAAACAAAACTTATTAAAAATTTGTGACTACCAGTTAATTGAACTTGACTTCATTAAGAACACTTGGCCATTACGGAAAAATTTAAGAGCAAAGCCACAAAATAATTGAGGAGGAATAAATGTTTAACAACCTGTGCTGACCTGGTATAGCTTACCTGTTTCCTTAATTTTTATATAAATATTACAGAAATGAAAAGAAAAACCAAAGAGGATGTGAGGTGGATGTTTGTTTCTTGATGGTCCCCTCTAGCCTTGATATAGTTTTTCTGTGTTTCATGATTTTACGGGCTTCATTTCACTTCACTCCACATCACTGGTACTGACAGAGGGGAACCCCTTTTTAGCAGAGGAAGTCATGTTTCTGTACCCTGATGTAATATGAGCTGACAGGGGAATTTAGAAATGTTGCTTCTAATATCCATACTGGGCTTAATAGTGCTCTTATGTCTAGACGTGCAGTTGGATTACAAATTCTGACCCCCAAAATGTGCACTACATTTGTATCACCATACAAATGCAACAGTCTTTTTTCCCCTTTCTTCTTTTCTATTCCCTTACAAATTATACAAAACAAAAGCACATAATGACCTTGCAAGGTATGACCAAACTATTGGAATTGATGCCAAATGAGTAAGACAGATATTGTATGACACAATGACATTTTGAGTGATAACACAGCCAAGTTGCTAGCAATATTTTGATTTAAGACCAGTTGTATATATTTTAAAAGAACACAGGTTTTAAATCTACAGACTGAGGTTTATGTGAATTTTTTGATTAACATTTTTTAGGAAAGAAGACAATAAGAATAAGGCCGTTATCAGAAAAGTAGGCATCTGATGAAAGTTGCAGATAAGGTGACACCCACCACAACAGCAGCAACACGGTATGAGTTACACATGCAATACTGTATGTGACAAGGCATGAATTTTGTGTTTGTCAATTTACGAACATCTTTTTTGTTTATGCTTGTATATTGAATTAGTACAGGCCTCGTGACAAATATTGCACAACCCAAGCAAATAATTTCCTTGTACGGTATGAATCATTGCAGTTTGTTGAAGATGATGACGTGTTTCTCCATGAGGGCCTACTGGTAGACCAGCCTCTTGAGATACACCCGCATCGTCTCCAGGGGCAACACAAGAAAAGGGGTGAGTCTATGTTCTGTAAATGCGGCTGGAATATCTATCCATCAATGTGTCATCATTATGACGTTTTCCCTTCCTGATGAAAACAGCATGATTTTGATAGCAATCTCTACATTCTTATGGCATTAACAGAAGCTCCTCTGTAGTAAGAATTTTAGAAAACAAGACAACTTTGTCTATGGGGTAATGTATGCAGTAAGAGAAAGCTGAACTTAATCCCTTGTGCCCACCTCGTGCACACTCTAATGCAAAAATAAACAAACAAGCAAACACCAACAATAACAACAACAACAACAACAAAGCAATATTACTGCATAAGTTTTACTATGTAGACTTTTAGGTCTCTTGGTCCTAACTTAATGGGATGTAGCTTTTCAGTAGAGCACTTTGTTCCTACGGCTTCCAGGGGATATTCTTAGACCATAGTCATTTTCAATTAGTGCAGGCTTTGGTATTTTGCTTAAATTGACCGATTGAAATGACCAATAGAAAGTGAAAACATGAGTTTCTGCCATCATTCACCACTGTTAGCCTCCTACATGTATAGCTCACAAAGGCACACATGTACATCTTTCATTTGTAAGAAGGATTTCAGCTTCACTGAAGCTGAGGAATTGGTGATTTGAAAGAACCGTTGCAGTCTGGTGATTTCTGACTTCCTGAATCATGAGACCTTTTCAGTCCTTACGTTTACCAGTGGCGGATCCAGAGGGGGGCGCAACCGGCGCACGCCCCCCCTTTAATTTTCGTAAAAAACAAAAGAAATAAAAAGAAAAACAATGAAATGAAACCCGGAAGTGGCACTAGAAATATTAGTCACTCCCCCCCTTTACAGAATTCCTGGATCCGCCCCTGTTTACTGTGTTTATGTGTTGATAATGTTAAGCACTGCCCTACGCACTGCCCTACGCAGTTTAATAGTCCTTAACCTGTTGATGATGAGTCCTAAGTATGTCTACGGGACATGCATGTTATAGCAAGGTCAAACAGAAATGGATGTTGATTGCTCCCAGAGACAAGTCTCTGTCATGTTAGCAATTAGGAGGGGAGAAAGAAGAGATGTCATGTATGAAGAAACTTGTGTATGGAATCTATCACCGTAGACCCTTCAGAATTGATGCACATGGCATTAGTATGTGCACATACAGTAGCAGGGGAAACTGATTTGTGCTTCTGCAACATTTTCTACTTTGAAAACCTGTGGAGTGAAGCAATAATTAAAGTTGTTCCAGAATGTGTTCCATCTGTACTCGGTCCGCAGTGACAGTACTCAGCAGCCACATTACTCTTTACATATGTTAGAAGAGAACCCATCCCTGTTTCAAGTAAAGCTGTGTCTATTCGAATTATTCTGCACAGCTGTTAAAGTGACATAAAACCAAATGGTCTTGTTCCAATGTTGTCTCTTCAAAGTTCATAGTAAAAATAATTTGTTATGAAAAATGCAAAAGGCAGTTTGAAAGTGAATGTCACCATCAGTTATAATGCTCCCTTGCACTGCTTCATCAAGCCAGATGCTTCCCCCTCCCCCAATGTATGTAGATACATGTGTAGTATACCGTACATGAAACATGGAAGGGCCAATAGTAAGTCTCAGTGAATTGCAATATGCCATGCTTATTGCAGTCATTTATGATATACTTTAACTATGGAATGACATCCCCCCCCCTCAAAAAAAAATGATGATAAATGAATAAATCAACAAATAAAAATGAACAAACCAGGAGGCATTTAAGAATGGACAATAAGCAAACTTTGGTAGGAAATATTATTAGGAAGAGTTCTATGTGTTTGATATAAGTAAAGGAACATGGTTATTGAAAAGTGGTACAAGAGATGTATACACAATGATGATAGACCAGGATTTGATGTCCCTCATGATTTCTTTGTCCCTTTTAATGCTGAAATCCCTTTCCTTTGATGTGATGGTTCTTAGGTCAGGCAAACAATGTCTGCAAGGAATTTCTGTTAGGCCAGTGCAACAACAGCATGTGTGGTTTCTCCCATGTGGACCCAGGACATGTCACATGTGGACAGTGGCTGGAAGGAAGGTGTCAGAGGGGATCACTGTGCCAGTTTATGCATGGCTATCCCAGGTAAGTCATGTGACAAACCATAGCACTATTACACCAGGTGAGCATGCGTAACAGATCTATGTCCCAAATTACAGCCTTTTTTCCTCTTTCCTCCTCCTTCATGCTCAGTATTCAGTGTGGTCGACAGGCCTACTGAAGCTTCAGCTTTCTGAGAAGCCTAAGTTTACAAGTTTACACATTTGCATCAATGAAACTAGTGCTTGGTCAAGCTCTGTTTGGTCATTGTTGAAACTCAAGACTAAAAAACTTTGCAGATGAGCAAGTCTTCTCTCTGTCTCTATTTCTCAGAATGTGTAAATGGGTTTGAGGAAGTACTGTACCTCTATTTGATTCAAACCATGTTAGTGTGTGTGTAATAATGCACTAAGTCAAGTTATGACTTGCAGTCCCCTTTGTTTGCTTACTCCCTAATTACCAGGCCAATATATGCATTTTATCTGTGATAAAAACCTCTCAGTTGTTTGTTTTGGGGAATAATTTTCCTGCTACAGCATATGAATTTTATTTGAATCTTTCTTATATTGCATTGCAATGTATGTCATGTAGCAGTTTTGCTGCATAGACCAAATAGTTACAAAATTATATTTGAATCATTTGTTTGTGACTTCAATTACTTATCAGTCTTGATAGTTGAGAAAATGACTGTGGATATTGTGAGAATGGTAGTGCTACAAAACATGAAGGATGATGTTCTAATCACATTTCTTATCAAACATTTTATGGCAGTAGAAACTACCCACATACTCTTATGCATTCATACCTTTTTTTTTCATGGGGGGGGGGGGGGGTGTGGTATTTACATGAGAAAGAGTTCCTCATATCATACTTTTTAGAGCCATCAGAAGATCTGTAAGTGAACTGAGGGAAGAGTCAGGATTATATTGTATTCTATACTGAGTTCTATACTGAGTTAGTGTATATATATGGACATATGATATGACTTGGCAATACAACCATTTTTATACAAACAAGTTTTATTGATTGCAACTGATTGATAAATTGCCCCACATTGACATAACTTTGGAAGAATTTATAAGAAAGGATTTCTGCTGAAAAATGCAACATGTGACTGTTTGTTTTACATCCTCTGCTAACATGTCTGCATATCTTTGTCAATCCTTTCCCCACCCCAGTGATGTGTCATCCCAGTGTAGTAGCCGGGCAGACTCCAGGACAGGTAGTGCTACACCTGATGAAAGTGAAGAAATCTCCTGGGTGAGGATTGAGCCAAGTTTTACATTATACAAAATCTGAATGAAGTCAGCAGGTAATGCTTTATACAGACAAAATTCATACCAAACAAATGTAGTTCAATCAAATTTTTTTTATTAGTACAGATTTCCTTGAAGATTCCAACTTTATACGTATGTAGTTTTCTCCAAAATTAAATGCAGCACAGCTAAGTAGTATCACACTGAGCTGCTGCTCATACTGTTCAATAATGGCAGTGTGGCCCATCCTACCCACTAAAGCCCCTTTTACACTTTCACAGATCGCATCACGGATTATCACAGATCGTCGTTCGTGGGTCATCCGTACTGTTTTTCCGGCATGACCGTGTTGACTCCATGAAGTCATCCAGCGTGACCCTTGACCTTCCGCCATGTCCGTGAAAAAAATTGAAGGACAAGTTCACCTTCATAAACATAAGGATTGAGAGAATGCAGCAATATTAGTAGAACACATCAGTGAAAGTTTGAGGAAAATTGGACAATCGATGCAAAAGTTATGAATTTTTCAAATTTTTGTGTTGGAACCGCTGTATGAGGAGACTACTATAGCTTATGAGTCATATGCGTACAACAGTATAAAGAAAATGTAAAGAAAATTTAACATATTTTCACTTTTTTCGCATAATAAAAGAGCACTTGACTTGCCTCTTTCTAAGGGCAGGGGGAATAATATTACCCATAACATATGTCGGTGACGAGTCAAGGGAATGTGTACTTTTTTCAAAAGATGAAATTTTGTGAAAATCTCTTTATATTTTCCTTATATTGTTGTATGCATGTGACATCTAAGTTATTCATACACTGCCGTAGTCTTCTCATCCAGCGGTTACTGCACAAAAACTTCAAAAATTCATAACTTTTGAACAGATTGTCCGATTTTCCTCAAACTTTCAATGATGTGTTCTACTAATATTGCTACATTCTCTCAATCCTTATGTTTATGCAGGTGGACTTGTCCTTTAAGCTAGCTTAATTTTTCATCCTAGACATCACGGATGAAAATCAATCCGTACTCTTCAATCATTACTTCTCCATCCATTGATACAGAAGTTTCTGTATATATGAATTAGTTGGAGCACTGTGTAATAGTAGACTAGGCTCTTGCCTTTTAAAGGGGGGGGGGGGGTGGTGGTGGTCCCAATTTCAAATCAGATCAAGTACCTATGTCCTTGGACAAGACGTCTTTACCTACGATGTCTCTCTCGACTCAGGTGTAAAAATGGATACCTGGCAGTGCTGGGGTAAAAATGATAATGGAAAGGAAGAGGCTACATGGAATAAGTAAGACCGTGTCATAATCACCGCTTAATTGGGAGGGACTGGGAGACAAGTTTCTCCTGTTTAAGTGGTACTCCAGCCTAACCGGTGGATGGTATAGGCCTCTGCAAACCACACAACATGAAGTTCAGTATGTGGGCATGACACTAAACCATGCACAGTTATTAAACCCACTGATAAAACCACAGCAACAAGTATACACACGCTAAGACACACAGACACAAAACGGCGATAAAAAAGACTCAACAGTCTCGCAATTTTGCACATGCATCATCAAAACAAACCTTCCTTCCTTTGATTCACAAATAACCCATTTTATAGAGTTCACAGTACCAGCAAGTTACGATGCCTATGACCCTTTCTATGCAGAGAAAGAGGCAGCACTGCTAACCTTAATGTATTAACAACATGCACATTCATTACGCGATGACACTGACTGCACACGTGACAAACACATTTATGCCTCTCGTTACGCTGTCTGCCACACACAAGCATACTATGCACAAACAGGGAGAGTATGGGCCTCACGTGGGGAATGCGACTCTCCGTATCACACTGAAAGGGGTTGGTAAGTGGAGTAGAAGCTGACAACACTTGATGTGACCGCCTGCACTATGTCCTACTGCATTAACAGCAAATCTTTAGACTGTGCAATCAGCATAATCTGTTGGGAATTGGTTAGAAATAATCCTGAAAAGGAAATTAAATCCTTGCGATTATTTCCAAGGATTTACTTACTATTTTTAGACATTAATGACAGGCAAATGAAGTTTTTCAGCCAGAATTTGTCCGGATTGAGTGGTTTGTGGTTCTGATTAAGCGGTGGAAATAACATATGAAAACTTTGTTACATCCAAATTTTGTTGCACTTGAGTGGTGTCCCCGCTAAAGTGGTTTGCAATGAAGGGTTGAGTACTCAATGATTATTACAAGTCCTTCAAGTAAAGAATATTGATATGCCTGTAGGACCCCTGTCGAGGTAGTTACGCTGTAGCTAATGACATGTGGGAATCTGTAAGGGGCACCACAAAAGATAACATTGAGAAAACATTTAATTTGAGAGAGAACCATTCATCCATAGCAGCGTTCCCACTTTTCAGTATATTTAGCTTGACTGCAATGGATGAGCTCTGAGATGAGAAAATCTTATAAATGATTTTATTCTTATGCATGAAATTCTCCGCTCCCCCACAGGATCAGCAGAGGGGAGGTGTGCCGATGCCTGACCTGCTGATGTTGTCTGGATACCAAGGTGCTGATGGTGGTTTGAGGGCGTCCTCCAACCAGAGAGAAGGAGGAACGGAACACATCCGATCACAACCTATCAAAATATCCTCCAAGACCAGATGACGACAGCTTCGCTACCAGTGTTGGTAGTGTAGTTATAGTAGTCTATGGTATTTATGAAATACTTATCTGGTTTTAAAATGTTATGCCTGCACTATAACAATTGTTTTGCTTTGGAAATGTGCTGTATTTATGAGTTCATCTACCGATGAATTCATCAACCCACAGTAAGAACTTTAATGTATGAAAAAAAAAATACACAAAAAACATATTGCTTGACTTCTGTATGTTCGTGAACATGTGTGTTTGATGTTTTTGGAAGGCATTCTTCAAATGTTTGTAGCACCACAAGGTTCGTGCAATCTAGAGTTGAGACGGAGAAAAGTGTCAGCTCAGTAGTTTAGTAACATACCACTGAGCATAAACACAGACTGACATTATGAGCTCACATACGTACTTAGAGCAGTGAGCAGTGATATGAATTTTGTATGATGCTGTAAGCGCAGCATGCATGGGTGTGTGTAAGGCTTTCCATGGTGTACTATGTTCCTATAGAGTATTACACCTGTCATTTCTATTTTTTTTCCGAAGACCAGTATCAAACCTGCCAAGGTTCTCCCTGCTTACATATTAATTGGAGAAAAGAAATTGAATGAATTGTAATATCTTCTCAAATTGTGGAGCAGTCACTAAGTCAGGAATACCTTTTCTAGAGGAAAAATAACCCTTTTGTCAAAAGAACATGTTACATTTTGCTCATTTTTGATTATCAATTTGGCAGAGTAAATCCAAGCACTTGACCCATAGTTCAAATACAGAATGAAATGAGAAGATTGTGGCAATGTTTTTGAAGAGACAAGAATTCTCTCTCAACATTGCCTATGCATCAGTAATTTTACACCATGAATTTTAACCTGCTATATAATGGTGACACTTTAGAGTTTATCACTGACAAGGAGCCCTGAATGAAGCCAAAGTCAACATGCTGTGCTTGGATGTTATCAAGAGCCTTGACCAGTGGCATGATATGATAGGACTGCAGGGTTGGCACTGGTGATAGCCAAGGCTTTGACGTGAAGGCAAGATTTAATGACATCCCTGCTAGACATTTCATGATCATCAGCACACTTTTCTTCTCTTCTGGTGTTAAACAATCATGTTGTAGTAACACAATGTGTGCTTAGTAAAAACCATACATCAGCCATAAGGACACAACATTTGTAATTTACTCAATAGATGAGATGCTTTCTGTGATAAAATGGCAACAGATATATGTTTGAATATTATTTGTTGTGTTAGACAGTAGCTCCTGTATTGATAGAGTATCCTAATTTTCATGAGAAAAATGAAGAGAAGTTCAGCACTGTGGAACAAAAACATAGTTGTGGTGTAGATATACAACTTATCTTTATTTCATGTCAATTCAAGTGTAAACTTGAAATGTGCCCTTTTCTCATGGAATTACATGTGCATCTATTGAAATAGTGGAAAGGGTTTTCCATTTTTTTAGTTCGTATACAAAAAAAGTGCATTGAGCACTTCTTTTTATAAAAGAGATTGATTGGTAAGAAAGCAGGGAGCTGTTCAGTGTTGAATTAACTCTTGACGTGTGAAGGGGTCAGCAAGCAAAAGCAAAGAACCAGGATGTAATAAATGCGAGATGCCAGAAGCTGCAGGATTTAAATCTTGAAATGGAATTGATATCCAAGTATGCAAAATTGTACTTGGGATATTTTGTGTGATTTATTTAGGCAGGGCAGTTTAGAGGAATGAAGTCTATGCATGTTTGATATTGCATCAGTAGACAGCTGTGGCTCTGTCATAGAGGAATCTTTATGGGCAGATTTCATATGGAAAGAAATGAATGTGTTAGAGAGGGTATATGGGTAGACTGGAGTGCTGGAAAGTTCTAAGTAATGAGGTCAGCTGGACCTGTGTCTTGAAGTGGCAACCATTTGTGTGATTATTGAAGTTTTCTATATTTCTAGGAAAATACATGAAATATTTTGTGAAATTTTGGAGAAGCCATGTTACCTTCTATCTGTCTCAATGTGTAAACTACATAACATACTTTTTATCTTGGTATATATAGTGATAGTGTATTTTCAATGAAACTAAAATGATTGCACCTAGTAGTGAACAGAGAAGACAAATCGTCAGAGAAGGTGCTGGTTAGTGAGCTTACAGACACATGATAAAGTTAATGAGGAATGAAGTTATTGGATGATTAATTCCAACACTGTGGCTGTCTGTGTATCCATATGGTCAGGATTTTGGTGGTAGTGCAGCATACACAATGTTGACTCAATCTAAAACTCTGTTTTCAAACCTGATGAAATCATATCTATATCCACATCCCTTAGTCATAAGGAGTTCTTAATTCATTTCCTTCATTGTTTCATTCTTTGAGAATTGCTTTTCAGCCACAACTTACCAGAAGTAGCCACATCTTCCAGAACTTAATCCCCAAATCCCAAATCAAGTGATACCTGAAGACTTGGTGATTCTAAATCTGGAAGGCAAGTGTGTAGATAACAGAGATACAGCTGTCGAGTGAGACAGTATTTCTGTAAGACTACGTAGTGGCAGAAGTGAATGGGATTTATGCAGCAAATGATGGTTAGGGCAGTCTACATTCCATGTAGGGAGATTTTGAGAGAAAAGAAAATGTATGGTTGATGTATAATACTGAAACAAAAAAAAACTGAAAAGATTGGAATGAGTGTGCATAATGAGTAAATGCAAGCATCAAACTTAGTGATTTAGACATTACTTCTTAAATGCAGTGATGTTTGTATGAGTGTCATAGAAATTTGACACTTTTCTTGTGAAACACATTTGTATACATTCATTCTTTGTCTCTTTTGTTGTATTATGCAAGGCAATAAGGAAAAAACATTTGTTTTAATCTTCCTTTGCCTCAAGGCTTCTAGAGTCCGATGTGACAAGTGTACAGTTACACTGTTACAGTCAGTCTATATATCAGACTATGTTAATCTTATGCCAAATTTTGTTGTGATTTGTGCTTCAGAAATGTGTTTACTGTAAGTTTGTGTGTGTGTGTGTGTGTGTGTGTGTGTGTGTGTATGGATGATATTAGAATAGATACTAGTTGTTCATATACTGTATATGTACTAGTCAACCCTTCCAGTTAGAATGGCATGTCATGTGGATCCTATGGATGATATGACAGTGAGACTATTGCTGTTATTATGCTTCTAACTTTTTGTTGCTGCTTTCTAAGTGTGTTGAGATATATATGATTATGGTATATATCATTATGATATGTGTAGGCATGTGAGCATGGGAATATTTATGAGAACCTGTCTATCCCAAATATGAAATATTTGTGATTGGTGCTAGGTGGATTTGTCTAAAATTAGAAAAGAGTAGATGTACTTATGTTATTTAATATTTGTTTTATTCAACATTTATTGAAATGTTGCATACATTCTGAAGGTCATACTAGATAGCCTATTCAAATAAATCACATTTGTTTGATTGATGGTAATATTGTTCTGTCAGCTACTCGTATTGCATATCATAGTCATTTAGGTTTCAAAATGTTTGTTTGTCTGGTTTGCAAGAGACAGACGGGCAAACAAACAAAACAAAGAGTTACCGTGACGACAAGGTAGGGTTAACATGTTGCCTTCTCAGAAATTCATCTAAGATATGTGAAAATGTGAAGAAGAAGAATTTACCAAGGACAGTGGTTGAATCATGATCTGACCATACTGTGTGATCATTGATGCATAAACATCAACAACAAATATTTAATCTTTAGCTTAAATGCATCCATGAAAAAAAAAGAAAAAGAAAAAAAGATCTGTTGTTAGCACTGTCATTTCTTAGATCTTGACATTAATGTTTGGTATTTAGCACGTCATCCTATGATTCATCCTTTGTTCCATTTCTTTGTGTAATACTCATTATGTTAAGATGGTTTGTTTACGGACATATGCAATAATTCAGTAGCCTTTAATGGTTTCAGAAGATTTCGTTTCATATTTGTGTATGTAAATAGTCAAGAGTTTATATTGAAATGTAAAAGTACCATAGCATTTCATTGCTTGGAAAGATATTTTTTGTTCTGTTTATGAGGTGACCATTGTTTTGTTCATGTTATGAAGTTCATTGTATAAAGTTTTTGTTGTTGCTTAAGTCATTGATATTTGCATGCAATATGTTTTGCACTTTCAAGTGTTGAAAAATGTGTGGTTTAGAGTTTTGTAATTCACCCATGTATGTTTTAGTCAATATTGAAAGAATATGAGAATGAAAACACACAGTGAAGTTTCCTTTAAGTGGTAGGAAAGAAAAATTTTGTAATGATTAAAACTGTGATGGCTGTGTTAATGTGTATGGTAAATTAGGCATAGATTCAAGCTAGCCAGTCATTCTACACATGTATAGATCCATGATGCACCTATTTAGGTCCATATATTGTAACTGTTAGCTATACGCATGAAAACGAAGGATCTAAAAACTGAAGAAAAAATGCAAAAAATGTAATCCCAACATTTTCTAGATATGTAGGTGTTATCATCCTGCAGTTTGTGGTGGCTGAAACACTTTTATGTGCTTTTTCATAGGAATGTCGTGATTTGCTCCGATATGTTCACTTTTGTGTGTGGAATGCTGTGAGTTAAAAGGAACTTGTAGTTATTTGTGATTGGACTGTTATTTAGATTATATTATGAGTCCATGCAAAGGGATACAAATTTGTGGAAAAGTTGTGGAACTTTTCAATATGAGCATCAGTAGTACGTTGGATTCGTGCTTTGTAAGAGCCACAAAATATGCAGTCATTTTGCAGAATATTCATGTATAGTTGTATCAAATTCATATCACACTGATAGGCCTGCCATTAAGATTGTAAACAATATCATATTTAAAGTAGAGTGTAAATTGCTGCCATGTGATTATAAATATTTGATTTACGTCATCCACCATGTGACTTCTCCCCCATTACAGCAATGATTCTGGTTGATTTTTGTTACATTCAAAATGTTTGTAAAATTCTCAGGATTATTTAACTTTAAAATGTTTTAGTTCACCTGAGCCAAATGATTCAAGTGAGCTATTGGGATTATTCATCATCATCATTGTCTGTGTCCTGTTGTGCATCGTGCATAAACTTTTCTGCACATTTTCAGCTGCTTCTTGAAAACCTGTTCACAGATTTTTTGCAAACTTGGCAGGTAGCATCCAGAGGTGGTAGGATCTTAATTTGTTTACATAGGCTTCATACAACCACCACCCCCTCCTCAGCCTTTTATGGGGACCCAAAAGACCCCAAATTAAAGAATCTCTAAAGATCTTCTCTAGTAACTAGAAGTGGTAGAGCTTAGTTAGTGCAATGAGTAAGTACCTTGATGACTGTGGCTTCAAGTTTGTTCATGGCCAATCCAATGGTGCCCCCTTCGGGGTCGGGGGGTTCAAAATTTCATCTTCTTTCTTAAAAATGCATCATCAAATTGCTACCAGTCTTGGCAGGTATTTTTACTTGGATAATAAAATATACAAATCGGCACCATGCCCCACTTGGGGTCCCTAGGGGGCCCAGTTACCCCAAAGTCAAACATTTTTTGAAAAGTCTTCTTCTATAAAACCAGAAATACTCTAACATGTATACTCTGAAACCAGAAATACTCTGAAATACTATGGGCATAAGTGAATTATACTTTCAAGTTTATTTATGGCAGATCTAGGCATGACCTCATTTGGGCTAGGATGAAATTTGGTGCCAGTTTTCACACTTTGATCTTCATTTTGAAAACGTATGGTCATACTTTCCACAAACTTGGCTGGTATCATTACCAGTGTGATAGAATATTCAAATGGACACCATTCCCTCCTGACGGTCCCCCACAAGCTCCCCAAGCTTGCTATGTTCTTCTTGAGTAAGTAGTCTGCAAGAATGCGTTGAAGGCAAACTTTCGATACTCAGGTGAACAAGAGACTCCCAAGTCTCTTTTTATTAGTAGTATTGTGATAATTGTTTTTGCTATTTTTGTAGGGGTATGTTAACATTCTGCAATTGAGCACAATGTAAATCACTTCTTGATCATCATGTCATTAAGGCACTCGTTAAACTAGAGAGAAGCACATAAAACTGGCTACATTACTCATTGCATGTTGCTTTTTCACATAGTCTTTGTCGTCCAGGCAGTGTTTAAGTAACTTTTGCTGTGAATTCTTTGATATGCATGCCAGGTCTCTCATAGAGCTGTGTCTAAACATACAAAGTTTTACATGGAGGATTTCCTTTGATTTCCTGAATGAAGATTAACATAATCACAATGTTTTCAGTCAAAATAACATGTGTTCTGCAATGTTTGGTCATTCATGTACAAAATGAGAAAGATATCATAGTTGAGATCATCATATGCCTGAGTGTGATTTCTTCCAATTGCTTTATCAGAGGCAGTGATAGGTTTCATGTGGTGATGTACCAGAATGGTTTTGTTGTGTTTTTCTATTACATAATCATTAAGTGTAGAACCACATTGGAGACTTCAGTATCAGTTCTGAAAGGAATCGGTATTTCTTAGGCAACTCTTTGTCTTTCTTTCCATGTTATCCAGAAAAAAAAAAAAGCCCATAAAGGGGACTGGCAAAATGACAAGATTTTGCAAACCTATCCCTGATGCTTGAAGTTGCAACAGGTATATTCCTTTTAATTTCTACTGCATACACTTAAAAGTCTGACCAGGATTTACAGGTGTAGATCAATTTAAATTACAGAAAAGCATCCATGTACCACAAGATTTGCCCCAAAACTCTGATTTTCTCATTCAGCTATTGTGAGTTGCAATGAGGTCAATTTTAATGAAATAAGTTAAACAGTGTGTGTGTGTGTGTGTGTGTGTCTGGCAGATTAGTACGAGTAACCTTTACTTATCCAAAGGATTGTATTTTTGGTATTACATGTACCAAACAAGGTGAATAGAAAAAGTAAGTTTTATGCTTAACACAGCATTAAATGCTGAGTGATTACAAATGAAATCATATGAGTTGAGGTATTGTCTTTCCTCTGTGGTGGTTTACCTGCACATTAGTATCTGATTTAACTATTATTGATGATAACTAGCACTTATTGTTGAATGTCATGTCACCTGTAACTGGTTTAAAGATAAGTGGTACATTGTTTGTGTATTTCTGATAGCACTCTGTAGTAAATCCTGCCTGTTAAAATCTGCCATATTATTCTGTACAAAGCAAAATGTGAACACCCGTGGAGACAACTGTTTCAATAGATCAGCTAATTTTGTATTCTTTACAAGTGTTGAACCCTCTGTAAGCTTGAATTAACCTTCCCTCTCCAAACCTGTCATTTTAAAAGATTGGATGTCATAGATCAACTTCTTATCTTGTGGGATTGTTTTGACTGTAATTAGTGCTTCCTCTTCACTCAGTTACTTGCAACCTTCCTCCCCTTCTATTCCTGTCAATTATAGCACTATAAACTTACACTTTCATTTTGAAATCTGCCATTTTTCTTGTTATGATGATAATATTCTTTTTTGCTCCAATAGCCATATAGCCAGTATACTCTTTAAAAAGAAATAATCCGAAGTATCTACCCACCAGTGTGGTGACTGTAAGCTCCATTAATACTGATAGATGTTGGTGTCTGTAGTGCTGTTTAAACCAAAGAAGATCAAAGTTGCATTGTTTTTATACGCGAAATATATAATACGGTTTGGCATATAAACTGGTATGAATCCCAAATGAGTGATAAATGCAACCTTTACTCATGATGTGTGAACTGTGCACAGGAAATTACTGTCCACTGGCTAAGAACAGAATGTTAAATGTCTTTGTATGTTTATGTATCCATATCCACAATATTATTTGATAAGTGAAATATATGGGAAGTGTGGTGCTATATTGATCATTATAATTATGGTATCAGATAATGTGATACATGTAGATGCCCTGTGATAGTACCGGTATGGTGCTCACCTCTTGTAGGTAGATGTGGCCGAGTTTGAAACAGAGTGGAAAATTGAAGCGAATTAAAGGAGAGTCCTTGTAATGATTTGAGAGAATTGTCTTTCAAAAACAAAACAAACAAAAACCAAAAAAGTCTGTCCTAGTGTTGTAGAAGGCAGTGTACCTTCAGTCATGCACCCCCCCCCCCCTCCCCCAATCTATCACTGTTTGGGCGACAAAACTTTGTATTTTAAAAATTCCAAATGTTCAGGAGAGGGAGAAAACATGGCAATATCATACCTGATTATCTGACAATTAATCCCAATTAGTGATTTTAACCAAAATTTCAGATGCAAGGACTTGTCACCCCAGCAACGTTAATTTTTTTATTATTTTCTTTGCATGCATAAACTTTGATATACATTGTATTGTTGGTAGGAAGTGTTTGATTTGCGTAGTAGAGATTTTACTGTAAGTAATATCCATCCATTTACCTTATAATTATAGGAATGGGCAGATGATGTAGATTGTATTGTGGTTCATGAAGAGGATATTTTTGATGTTTCAAGAAACGTGTTAAATCCGAGGGATGGGTAACTTAAGCAATGGCGGTCATTCTGCTGTACTGAACTCATTAAACCTACAACTTGAATACATGTCTTCTATCTTAATACAAAAAAAAAATCTCAATGAATTTCGAAGGATTTTGTTGTACTTGCCTGTGAAATGTGTCTAGTTGGCCCTGAGGTTTAATAGCAAAAAGATTTCAGTCAATTTGACTTTGTACCTCATATGTGGTTTTTAGTGAGAAATCAAGAGAAAATCATTTCAAGAATAATTATCACTTTTCATAAATATCTTACCTTTAGAGTCACCTGTTCCTGTGCCTTTCTGTTACAGTTGTCAGTTAGAATATTTGTGCAAAGTGTGTGTCATAATTACTATTTGGTAAGGCTAAAGCTAAAACCAAATGCCACAGGATGGAAAACGTGAGTGAAAGTATAAAAATTGGTTAACACTAAAGAATTTGAGAAGCCCTTGAGAAATAGTCTATAGAAAAAAGAGAAAGAAAGATTTATCATCTGTTTGGTTTAAAAAGCCCAAAACAAAACTAGACCTGACACTTGTGCAATTTAGCATTGCTTGGGGGAAAAGAAAAAGATGATAAAGACATGCAATATTGCAAAGGGTTTCTTCAATGTACACGAGTGCTCCCATGGTAGCATTATATAATACATGAATGTGAGATTAGGATGGTGAAGCCATAATTTTAGATGTGGCCAGTGTAGGAAGTGGCACTACGCATTGTATTTAAACAAATTAGAATGCTGCTGAACACTTTGCATAGACTTGCATATTTGCAAGCAAATGAGCAAATGCATAAATTTCAGCAAGTGTTGAAGACATGCAACTGTTCATTGGAAATACAAAGCAGTTAAACTGAATGCAGCAATTCACCATGGTTTTTCTGTTGTTTGTTTTTTGTTTCAGGAGTTACTGTTTGTTCCACAAACAAGCTTTATGTGCATTCAATAAAACAAATACGTTCAAAGTGAGTTGCTTGCCTTTTTGAGTTGTGTCCGTGTCATCACTGCATGAGAAGTTGCCATACATTGGGGTAAGGTAACTAGGGCAAGTAGTTTACTGCATTTGATATAACAGTGTATACACACTCATATTATGATATATTATACACGTGTATAGTTGTACATGTATGTCTGGCCTCGTGTGACATAATTTATCAATGCATTTGTAATATGCTCCAAAGAAGACAAAAGCCAACAGTAGGCCTACATGATCAGCATCATACCACTATATGATATATATATATATATATATATATATATATATATATATATATATATATATATATAGATAGATATATAATGATATAAATCTTCTTAAATATTGCCTTTGCACAAATCAATCATTTACTTCAACACAATAATGCAATGTAACATCTCATCAATAGAAACCTATTGTGTATCATACAAAAATAGAACAAATAGAAACGTAGGTTCAATTCCTATATCATACTTCCGAAATATGATAATCATACTTTGCCATTATTTCAAACATGAAATATATATATGTGTGTGTGTATAGACATTGCACACACACACACACATATATATATATAGTGAGAACTTTGAGCAAAGAGAATGGGTATAATATATATATATATATATATATATATATATATATATATATATATATATATATATATATATATATATATATACACACACATGTAAGTATTCACATGATATGATCAAAAAACATTTCAAAGCAAAGCGATTTAACTTTTTTTTTACATAACATTTCCAAAAACGTTATGGAAATATCGGAATAAAACTGCAGAAAACTAAATTTGATAGCCTCCTCGACAAAGTTAATAATTCTGCCTGATTTTGTCATGCTACCTCATGTATTATACAGGGATATAGTGGCAGCAGGAAGCTCATACTCTTGAACATGGCGGGATGATGTCTTAACTTTGAATGTAGTGGCGACAGAATGAATATAAGACACCAATAGGCATCGCTTTAAATGCATAAGCATGTTTAATGAGCCTTGGGTGTTGGCTCTTCTTTGGATATGCAGTATACCCCAGCGACAATAAGTACATAAATGACAAAACCTTTCGTGAAAAATATGACGAGTACAGGTATATTTATTCATGCATACATAATATATTTTTTGTCTACTATAACAACGGTTTTTGAGCATGCACTTGTTAAAATACTAATAACCTCTGACAGACGTCCATGTATCATTGCTGTGTTCGTTCTATCACAGAGCACGAGACGCGCCCGGGTTGTGATAATGTGAGTGTATGATGCTTGAAAAAGACACCCACTGACTCCCTCTATAGACATTATTTCAACAGCTGGCGCTGGCTAGCTTTTTCAAATCAGGCTGACATGCTGAGCCGTCAATGAACGCATCCCAGTACCAGAATGGAAAGTTTAAACCTCACTGAATTCTGTCTTGATATTTTCTTCTTTTATTTCTTGCAGGAAGCGGGAGTTACTTAGCATTACGAATTGAAATGAACGGTAGACAATGTATAATCAAGTGATACGATTCTGTAAAATTGAAGTATGAAATACAAGGAAAGCTTATCATCGTCTACTTACCTCAGGAGTAGGCCTATGCTCTTCACTTTATCTTCATTTACATTTCTTCTTCCTCTCCCTCTGCCATGTATAATTGCTGGTGAATGTAGGACCATCCTTACTAATAGTGTTCAATTGAAATTTGGAACAAGAACTATTCATACTAACCTGGCCATTAATACGCGCATAGATTGACAATGAAAGTTGCTCAGTTCGAAACAAGCGGGTGGGGGGGGGGGGGGGGGGCGGGGGAAGTGGTGAAATTTATCCCCCCCCCCCCCCCCCCCCCCCGTGAAAGCAGGTGCTGAAAAAAAAAAAAAAACGTAAGTGGAGTATGTTTGAATTCGCTCGATACAAAACGTGATATTAATGTAAAGTTCTTATCCTCGTCCGTCATGCTTGTGTATTCCATCAGCCCTGGCGCCATGTATGTCAAAGGCATTTCGTAATTATCATATTCAGAATGCGAATCCATTAACACGACAGTAACATGTCCTTCACCAACAAAGTCACGAGCGCTCCCATGTGTAGCATGTTAGACGAGCTAATTTGATTAAGTGAAATCATAGATCATGCAACTTCCCTGTCAGTCTCTCCCTCTCTCTCTCTTTATCTGTATGACATAGGCCTGTATCATATCTTTATGGTATATATACGTTGTACAATATTATATATATATATATATATATATATATATATATATATATATATATATATATATGCCCTATATACACAAACACACACATATGTATATATACATGTATAGGTCTATGTATAACAATATACACATATATTTCAATCATATACACACATATCGGGTGTGTGTGTGTGTGTGTGTGTGTGTGTGTGTGTGTGTGTGATGGAGACAAATCATTTATGATCATTGGCAGTAGCCCCATTACCAATTAGTGAGTCAAATGCATTGAACATTTGCCACGGTCATTTATTTCACGGACGTGGTGACATTTCATGACAAAGGACCATTATTGGGCTTATTAGAAAGGTAAAATTCGTCAAAGAACAGAGCCCACTAATCAGCTTCGTCTCCTAAAGAATATGCGAAAGGAGGATGTGAATATACCAAGAAAAAAATCAATTATGGCACCTAATATCTTACTCTCTGGACCCGGATACTCAAGTACCAGATCTTTTTGCATGTAAAGGATTTTACATGATCCAATTGTTTTGGGTTGTTTTTTTTTTGTGTGTGTGTGTGTGACAAGGGTAACCTTGGTATGCTTTTAGTCGCGTTTGGTTAATAATTAGTTCTTATCTGAGCATTCCTTGATAGTCATCATGGACTCTGGTTCCGTCATTGTCACTTTGCCATTTTTAGAATCTACAAAATCGACCCGTCTCCCCAACATAGCATCAGTATTACGTAACATAACTGGCGATTAAACGGTATTTACACTGAGAAAGGCGCAGGTACATAAGGCAGCCCATACACACTCGTATATGGCATCAAACGTGTCTGTTTAACTGCCTAGATGGGTATACGATCAACCTATCACGCACTGAGAGTCAACCTTGTGATTAGCTACACAAACATGACTATATGCTAAAAAGAGGCTGAATGAGTATAGTGTGATTTCGTATCGGTAACTCGTTCGGTTACATTGTGTCTGTTGCCTTCGTGGGAGAAAACCGTATAAGGTACCAAGCAAATAAAATGCTTCACATGTATCTGACATAGATAATGTGTTAGCTAATAATCAGCATATCTATAGTCACACTACAAAAATTCACATCAAGTAACCTATTTTGGCGCACGGTAAAAAGAGCATCAGATAATCTGATAATGATCCAACATTGTTTAACAACATAACCAAATTGGTCAAAAGACCCTTTATAACTAGGCAGCCGTCTCATGCTCAACCAATTTCTACAAATTCGAATGGAAGATGGTGCACAATAGCTCTTCGGACTCTTTGCGTCAAATCAAGAAAAATCATACACAATGTAGCAATGATTAATCTTATACAAATATTCTGCATGGGTAAATCAGAAATGAACCAACTACGAAACTGCTATAATAAAGATTTTAAGTGAACAATCAAATCATGCCGACATTAGTTCAACTTTTATAGAACCAATCATGTGAGGAAATAGATTTAACAGCATCGTTTGAAATAAACTTAAGAGCACTCAGAGTTTCGAATATTCGATAACTTCGGTTTGCCTCTTATCAAGACGGTGTGTAAAAGTTGCCATTATGTTGGTAGTTAAGCTATATTTATCAGTGTTTTGATTACGAGTATGGTTTTAATTTTCTGTGTTTGCGTTAAAAAAAGAAAAACATCGCAAACTTCTGTGGTGAATTTAGAGTCAATATGAAGCTATAGCAAAGAAAAGTCACGTCGACATTTTTTATTCATCTATTCGTTCCATGAATAGAATGCTCATCATGCCGCTATGGTCACAATAGGCAATGCTGCCGATAGGGTTGAAGGTATACTCCTGTATTTTGTGTTATTCCCAGAAAAGGGGCATAATTTGATAATATCCGGGGGGGGGGGGAGCATCTTTCTTACACTGCAAAAAGGGTCCGGTGTTAAGTATGAAACATCGAGCTGGTGTTAAATTTCCGGTGCCTATTCATGGTGTTAGATTAACACCTCTGGGTGTCATTTCAAAATGAAAAATTTGTTGTTGTTTTTTATAGTTTCTTAGTTACTGAATTTCTTGTTAATTCTGAACTGCAACAAGACGATGAAGAATTTTCCGATAAAGTACTTGATTTTTGAAAAAATGTGTTAACAAATTTACACCACAGTAACACCAGTTGGTGTGGTCTCCTATTGAAGCTGGACGGGTGTTAAACCATTGAAATTAACACCAACAATATCAAGTCAACACCATGCGGTGTCATTAATGAATTAACTCTAGCGCAGTGTCAAAAATAACACCAGCTACAGTGTCAAATTAACACCACGAAGTGCCATGTGAACACTTTTTAACACCATCACAATACATTTTCTACACCTGTGGGTGTGGTCCTCTATTGAAGATTGATTGGTGTTAGATTTAACACCCATGGTGTTAAATCTAACACCGATGTTTTTACAGTGTAGCTGTCCCTTGCTGCCTGCGTGGTCCTATCTTTCCAAAGCAAGAAATCTATTATCGGTTAATTAGATTTTGTATCCATTGGTTTATTAATTTATTATTCCGTCTATATGTCCATTTGTCAATCCGTCTACTGTATTCTAGCTATCTATCTTCATAGCTAGCCATTTTTCAGTTTTATTAATCCAAGAGAGTGCATGCCTCTTCCTTTTGCAAGTTCTCTGCACATTTTTTCATGCTTATACGAACATGCTGGAAATACAGTATTTTCATTTTCCAAGTACGGGAAGGATTTTCAGAGAGAAAAAAAATAAAGCAAATCTATTCATATAATAGGAGGTTTGCTCGTATTACCTCTATAATCCATCCATCCCTTCATACTTGGTTATCTATTTCTCTCTATTCTTTCCTTCATTCATCTTCATGTAGATAGCTCTTATCCTTCCTTATCTCCGCCGTCTTTCTAATCCTTGTTTTTACAAATTTTACACTCACTTTGATTCGATGACAGTAATACCTGGTGATGACACTTGCCCGTAGCTGTGACGGAGATCTATCAAATTGTGTTTATCGCCATACGACAGACTTAATTCTTCCGTGAACAACTCACTCACGCACACACTTCAATGACCTCCATATTACAATTCTTTGTATTTTGAAGACAGAAGCTATAAATTCCACGTAAGCTCTCCGAATACGTGCATCGTTGTTTTGTCTTTGAACTTCCAAAATATGAAAGAGAGTCGTTCTTTGTTCCCCTGCCATCACATTCGTATTTTAATGTTAGCCATATATAATCAAATAGTGCACCTGGCCTTCCTAGTCTATGTTAACAGATTTAGTTTCTCTTCGTTTATCTGTCACTAAAATATCGGATATCGTTTGAGTGAAACGATTATTCGAGACAACTCAATTTGTCATGTCACCAATAATCACTTTATTTTTCGTCACCTGTTTATTCTTCGCTACTTATTAGTGTTGAAAGCTTCACTGTGCATGCCACCCTGTATTCATTGTGACGTGTTCAACACAGACATCTAACACACCGACGTCACCCTGTTCTTATGTTGTTGGTGTTGTTGTTGTTTTTTCATCCATCAACGTATTAAAACTCAATCCTTACTAAGTATGACGAGGAAGTTTACC
Source organism: Diadema antillarum (assembly GCF_040938485.1). Classification (NCBI taxonomy): domain Eukaryota; kingdom Metazoa; phylum Echinodermata; class Echinoidea; order Diadematoida; family Diadematidae; genus Diadema; species Diadema antillarum. Next base: position 69,481 of record NW_027271357.1, on the reverse strand, counting down.
ATCAGCTTCATTGCATTATTAGTGTCAAAGCACTTACAATCTACGGCTCAATAGCGATTGAGCCGTAGAAGTGGGATGAAAGAACTCCCAGTTTTGTAGATTTTGATCTCCTGTTGGCAAGCAAACCAATTAAGTCTTGATTTCATTTCTTATCGCATAAAAATTCATTTTGTGTGTTTTCTAGGAAAAATAGTGATTATGATTATTCATAAACATAGTGCATAAAGGCACACATCAATGTAACCTAAAGTATTGATACTTAATCAATCGAACTGAATTTAACATTGTTTGCGATGGCGATATAAATCGCTTTTGCTTCCCGTGTATGTTATATTAGGTTAATATGTCAGTATTGTTTATGTTTCTGTATTTCTATTTTTTTGGCATGTGTGTGCACTTACGTGTGTGTGTGTGCGTGTGTGTGTGTGTGTGTGTGTGTGTGTGTGTGTGTGTGTATTTGAGTTTGGAGGTAAAATTAAACTGCAGATCTACGTGCAAGTCAAAAGGAGACTTTTGTGAGTTGATTCCATCGTCACCTCGTCGAAGTTGAAAATTTATTGATATAGCACTGTTTTATTTCGAACACGAGTATCTGAGTATGACGGAAAATCGAACAGTCATATTTGTTAAAAGGTTATAATCTGCTTCTCCAATATACAAGAATATATTGGTCTACTTGTCTGTAATTATTTAGCTATAATCAGATAATGTATCACGTTCTTATACGATTTGTGAAAGGAGCTGCGGCGTCATTGATGTAATTGCTCATGATATAAAGCAATACTGCTGAAAATGTCTTCTGTCAGTTGTAACTTCAACTGAAAGACTTTATTTAATAAAAGAATGAAGTGCGAACACATCGTGTTAGACCAAAGGAAGGAGGTTGATGGTTGAGTATATCATATCTACTGCATAAGCTTCAGATTTAATGGTGGCTATAGGTGTTACGCCTTGATGTTAAAAGGAAGGAGAGATGCCTCGAGTCAGCGAGAGATGTCTTACTTGCTTTCCCTGCATCGCTCTAAGATTAGAGTGATACAAAAGGAGACATCATGGTGTCCGTCAACGTATAGAGTCAGATTACAATTCTAACCATTGTGTGAGTCTAAAAGCAGGTGAAAGACACTCAGTTCCTGTAGCCTTTGACGGCACTAGCCTGTGAACTTCAAGTTAAATGAAGTAAGATGAAAGAAATCATTATAATGCTTGATCTTTGGTTCAAACCCACAACAATTAGAGCGAGATGTCGCAGGCTAAACCTGTAAAGAAGTACGAATCTCGCTATCTATGATCCTATTGTTTGATCACGACCAGCCTTTGTTATCAGAAAGCACAGTGTAAAACTTGATGGCAGAAGGTCTTAAGAGAGAAAAAAACACTACGGATCTCTTCCAGCATCAATTCACTCTGCTCACTCTAACACGCTTAACTTCAAGATCGCTTGTTGTGCCATGCGTTTGGATATGACATGATGTCGGCGTGAGGTGCCGATGCGTTATTATGGGTTGTTACCACATTTACTAGGATATATTATGAATAATCTAATTATGGTATGATGAAATTTCATACGCTAACATGTCATGTCTAATTTTCTGTTTGCGCTTTTTGCTGGCGTCGGCTGCGTTTTGATCTAAAAAAGTATTAAATGGTCACATGTTTAGTTTGATACAGCATGACAATACAGAGACTATTTTCATTTGATTAAAAAAAAAGGCTAGTCTCTAACACCAGGACCGGATTGTGTCTGATACAGTTTAACTAATAATCCAATTTCATTTGTGGTTCATAGATGTATTGGTGAAGTGAGACATATCAATGAAGAAGAAATATGAATATTCATCTATTTTAAACAATTTAATCGGTAATAAAATAGAATACAAGAACCTAAGAACAATGAAATAAAATGAACAAGGTTATCATGGGTAGTCGTTTGACCCGACATGCAGCAATACATTATCTCTTAGTATTCGGTGTGTGGGTTGTTTTTTTTTTTTTTTTTTTTTTTTTTTACTGTCAGTATCTCTGAAAATTATGACACGTAGACCTACGTGTGTATACATAACTGCCATCATCAATGATATAAAGGACCTATAGAGTCGCGTAATACTGGGTGATTGTTTGTTTCTAGGTGTTGCTATAACAACAATAACAAAGCAAAAAAAAAAAACACCTGATAACTTCATCAGCCCCTTTGTATAAACCATAATGTTTGATGCTGAAGGATATTTGCTATCAGCTTGAAAATCTGAGTGGCCCTCCGAAGAGGTATACATAACGTTACATAGTGAAGGCAGTCGACATCGCATCGGCAGTTCTGACAATTTAAATGGTAATCTCATTAAGAGATGACCTTGGTTCCACGTGGTTTAGTGAATGGATTACGTTCTCTCCAAGTTTAAAAGGGTCATGTACATGACTCACCTGAAATTATTGTATCGGCTCAAATTTTTAGTGAAGCAGGATTGCATCTTTTTTTTTTGGGGGGGGGGGGGTAAGATAAATTCATTTTCATCTAACGATGTTCCGGTGTTTGACCATGAAACACATTCTAAAAATTCATTCTTGCATTGTGAATGATTGTGAATTTTCTAAAGAAGGCCAGGATCTTCTCAGCGATGTATTGATTAATGAGACAAATTGCTTCATCCAATCAGAAAGTAAGCAAATACATTCCAATTGTCATGACTGTGGGCAAATCAGGTGATCCTTACAAGGGAACGACCTTTGAAAGTGATCAAAATTACCATTATCACCGGTCTTCTTTGTTTGTTTGTTTGTTGTATTTTTAGCCTCCAGGCGTGTGGTGAGACAACGAAACGTCTGATCTCGATTTAAGATCTACCCATTTCATTTGAGTTGAGTAGGCATATGCATAAAGCCCACTGGAGTATGTGTTAGAGAGGTACTTTTGTATCTGATTACACTGGCTGTATCTAAATTCACTTATCGATTTGCCGAAGCGAACGAATTGCTCCGTTTACACGTTCATTCCACATGTTTACGCAGCAAAGTTGCCATCGAAATTGAAATGAAGTATCTGAGCACTATGCAATCCATCTTGTTGAGAAAAGTTCCTGTATGTGCACTGCAGTTGTTTGATAATAGTTGGGAGTACTCATGTTTTTTTTTGTTTTTTTTTGTTTTTTTTTTGTACGTGGATGTGCATGGGTAAACCTACGAACATTTCACATGTTCAAGACGTTAACACAGATCCGAGATGAATCAAGAAGTTGTATTGACACGATGAGCTAGCATCTGAAGAACATTAGGTCTTTGCTATATAGTACAAACAACTACTCGACAGTTTTAGTCCAGGCTAGGCTCCATAGAAAGTGCACCTAACCTTGTTTTTTGATATATACAATGTTTTTTGATGGTTTCTTGTCAATTCGAGGGTGCTGATTCCAAATCCGATTGATGCCACTCGCGTAACCTTGAGCATTTTCGGCAAAACGCAAAAATCCAAAATGGCCGCCAGATATGCTAATTTGGCCATGATAATTCCAGTTATGTCAATTTTATGACAAATTATTCCATCAAAGTTTTTTAAATTCTTGTTCCTTGAGTAATTCTACTTGCACATGCAAGGAATTTTTCATTTCAAGAGGTACATTTAGTATTTTAAGCTTATTTTCAATTCAAAATGGCCGCCACTCTTATACTCATGTACTATATGAATGGCAAAAGATATGCATAGAAATAGAAGACGAATTTTCAGTCACATACCTACGCTTTTATCAAGTTTTGCATGTGCAATGCAAATCTGATGAGTGCCACTAGCAAAACAAGCAAACAAACAAGCAAACAAACAGAAAGTTTATTGTTTTTAGTCTTATTATATTCTTCTTAATACAAAACTTCAAAATGGATGCCACTCATATACCCCTGCACAATATGAACGGCAGAGCGTGTGAAATAAAAAAGATTTTTTTTTTCTGTCACTCAGGTACACTGTTTACCAATTTGTGTGCTGATTATAAATCATGAGGTTGTTCCTAACAAAGGCTGTTTTATTTTTGATGCAAACATCCAAATTTGCTACCTCAATCTGAATTTTTCCCTAGGTATTTGGAAAAATCCACCAAAACTTGAATTGACGCCAACATCAAGATCGTTTATCAGGAATTATTTGACATGAACATTTACTTACTTGCCTTGAGATGTTCAACATCAAAATATTCATTCTGATTTACTGAATTAAAAGGCTGAATCCTAGATGATGACACAAATGAAATTTCCAATTAACTGTCCTGTTCTACATTATCTAAAAGCGATATCATACAAACTTTTCAGTCCCCTCATCCGAGAAAGAACATGAGGCAGGGGAAAGTGGAAAAAGGAACCACCTCACTTCCTGTTGTCAAATCTCTGAAATGAAAACAATGCCCCAAAGTTTTTAATGTTAACCCAGATGAATTAAATATGGTAGCTGAATTTTATCACCGTTTTTGTTCGGAGTGAATGTGTTTGAGTATAGGCCTATGATGTCGAGGGAGACTCTGAGATCTGTACAGTGCTGCCTCATTCTGAAAGCAGTGTTCTAACAACTTCACACTGCTTGTCTTTAATCTTCAGCATTTGCAGATTCAGGATTGCTCTCGGTAACCAGACCAGCTGTGTCAGGACTCTGAATGATGGCCTCCTTAATGGTGGCTGCAAACTAACTCCACTAGAGGTCTTTTTAACATAATAAATGTGGTGACATTATATTCACTTCACGTAGGAAGTTTGCAGATGATCTTGCCTTTACGTCTCATAGAAAGTTCTTGGATGACATGAGCCGAGTACTGACCCATCTCAAGACAATAGTGGAGTACTTCATCTTCTGGAGACTTTGCCCCAACCTTTGTTAGATTATCATCAGACCCATGCCTCCCATCTTAGTAACCATCTTGCCAACGCTATGTTCAAGGTAGCCCTCTCTGGCAAGCCTTCCAAGCATAGGCTAAGGAAGTCCACCCTCCTTCACTGGCACTAGATCACTCTCCCTCACACTGGAAGGAAAGGATGGCCAGTGTCACCAGTGCCGTCAACGCATACCTGACCTTCCAAACACGATAGAATGGGGGGGGGGGGGGCATTTCATGAAGCGTTTTGTCTGACAAATTTGTCTGACAAATTTGCTCTCAGCCAATCAGATGCAAGGATTTAATAGCTTATAACAGTTTGTCAAAAAGAAAAGATCTGACAAAACACTTCGTAAAATGCCCCCTTGAATAACCCAGCCGCCATCAATGCGCCTGGCTATTCCACAAGCCTAGATTTCCCTACTGAAACTTGAAAGCTTTGACCCCAAAACAGGTTGGGGCAGGTGCTGGTCTAATGTCATCTCTGATACCACCCAAGTTACCTACAACACTGTCTCTGGCCTGGCAACAAAGCCACCGTGGGCTTCAACGGGTGGTGATCAAGCAAGTCTTTATGTTTTCATCCTGTTTCTATGGCAAGTAATCGCCCTCTGACCCCTGAGGAAGAGCTGAACATCACCAAATGTGGTTGCAATTAAAACAATTGCAGGACTAATATGCATCTTTAGCCTGAGAATTCTGCAAATTTGGGGCTGATGTCGCCTGCTGCTAAACATACAATTAAAGGGTTCTTTAAAGACAATAAAAATGACACTTTTAGTTTTAAGACAAGACTGAATGAGATCATGATGTCAAAGTGTATTTTATCAACACTTGGGAACTGTGAGAGAACTAAAAGAGGTATCTCACATTGCTCCTTGGTTGATGTTTAATGAACAGTTTGTATGGTATTGCATTAGGACAGGTCCGTTTGTGCCTTCAACAGTTTTTGTTGTTGTTTTAATTCAAGGAGAAAATCAGGTTTGCTCGATAATATCAAGGCGGCACTTCTAAATTAAATCATATCAACGTGATGGAGGTTATGATCCATCATTCGAACTCGCCTCAGGACTGCTCCCCCCCCCCCCCCCCAACTCTTGCTGGAAAAAAAAAATCTACAATGTAAAGGGTTTTTAGTTGTGTCATTAATGTCCGATGTGTGTTTGTCTGCAACCATGTATCTCTGCACTTACTGTCATTGACTGTATAGGATTTTTCTGTTCTTTGTTAATATGGTTTTAGGGGAATGCATATTACAAGCTTTGCTTTCTAGCTTCCCCTCCATTTTCAACATTATTTGATAAATACCATTTATCTAGGCTCCTTAATATATTGTGTTAGTATTACATTTTTTTTTTATTCAACCGGCATGAAGAATATGATGGTATATTGATTCCTTGCGAGACGTTTAGTGAACTTATATTGTTGAGACTTTTGTTGAGGCAAAATGAAATATATAAGAAATTGTGTTCAACATCGTAAGGTTTATGAATATTACATGCTCATCTATGTAGGCCCCCTGTATATTGTAAGTGACACCCAACATATTGCACATGCAACACTTCATGATAGCGTAGGTACGGGACTGGAAATACAGTAAATTTTTTCTATATTTCCATGCATATAATATGTTTTGCCATTCACATAGTACATAAGCATAGGAATGGCGGCCATTTTGAATAAAAAAATTAGCTTTAAATGCTAAATGAACCTATATGAAATTAAAATTCGCTTGCAAATGCAGATGGAGTAACTCTAGGAACGGATATGTACAAAATTTGGTGGAATAATTGGTCATATAATGCACATTATTGTGTTTATCACGGCCGAATTAGCATATCTGGCGGCCATTTTGGATTTTTGCATTTTGCCGAAAATGCTCAAGGTTACGCGAGTGGCATCAATCGGATTTGGAATCAGCACCCTCGAATTGACAAGAAACCATCAAAAAACATTGTATATATAAAAAAACAAGGTTGGGTGCCTTCTAGCCTGGACTATTTGGGATTGCATTAAATCTACGCTTCATATCTTTTATGATACCAAGATTCTAAATGAATTTGCTACTCATTGAGATGCAATAATCCGTATTAAAAAAAAGTATCTTAATGTCTGATTAAGAAGAAAATGCTCTCTAAAATTTTGATTGTCTCAAGAAACATAAATAAATGAGAGGCGAACACACTAAAATAGGAGTGCAAATGACTTATTGATTTTGTTTTGTTCTTTTTCATGTTTTGCATACATGTTATGGAAATAGGTTAACGCAGTCCCCGACGGTAGGACGAACTTGAACTCACTGTCCTTTATTTGAATCCGTAATCAATATCAATGTAAAATCAGCGGATTTTCGGTGTTTATCTACTTTTCTATTGCACTTTATTTCGAAACTTATCTCAAATACCGACTATCAACTACAATTGAGGGTAGTAGGAATATCAAATGATTACATTGTGAATATCATCACACATGGCTGTTTTCTCCTACATGTCATCTAGTGTTAATAAGTTAACATACACATCCCTCTTGATATTGAAGCGATGGAGCAACGTGGTTTTCAGCTTCTACTATGTTATGCCCACAATGCACCGGTGGTGCGTCGTAAGGTAAGTCACTGACCGACACGTTCAGTTGCAGTGCCTCCAACTCCTTCTCTCCGCACGCACTAACACCCTGTTTAAACGGAAAAACCGGAGCTGTGGCTTGCAGTTTTCCCCTACGTCGGACAAATCGCACGCATGACGAGAATCTGAACAGAGCTCCAGACAGCCTGCTCACTCGGTAGCCCTAGGGTAGACATAAATGGATCCTAGACTGGCTAACTTTGTCATCAGCGAGAAGTAATGACAGTGGAATGGTGTGATTGTTTTCTCTAAAAGAGCAAATCGAACCTTCCAGTAACCAGCGCTGGGTTCGTTCTTTTACTTAGTAATCAAAGTCGTAGCAGACGATTTAGTCGCGATGTCGAAAACATGGAAAACGTCTCACGAGCAGCATCAGGCTAGTCCGGTGGGCGAATGCCATTTTTCCGGGCTTTCGTCACGGTGAACTTGTCGGCTGCTGATGCCAGAGATCCACATAACGCGGTGAGCTGCATGATATAAATCTTACAGGACGCTCAAAAGAATGGTCGATGGGGAACATCGCTTGAAAACTGGGTGCGAGATGAGAATGTTTGCGGAAATGGAATGGATTTGTATCTCAATGTCGCGCCAACTTTACGAGACGGCAGTAACGATAAACGGAATATCATTGGAAGAGACTTTACATCCCGATGGATGAAATCATGACTGCCGTACGATATTTTGAATTATTTCTTACCACTCATCTTTCAATATGCATCATTGTCAATCACATCGGGGTGTAGTTGGAAGTTTTCGTCAACTTTTCAACTGGTTGTGTTCTGGAGGGACGTATGTCGTGTTTATCTATTTAATATTTCTTGTGCAATTTTCATCTGGTTATAATTTTACTCTGGGCCTTATGTTACCATGGAATTCATCAGATTCCCAAGCTTATCCTTTTTTAGGTGTACGTTCCATTGGAGCTGCAGTACTTGCCAAACAAAACATAGATCTGTCGGGACTTCTCGGTGAACACGCGATCGACTTCATGATCGAAAACACAAACTGTCGATCCATCGATGCCAGTGGTCAGGCGGTCGAGTTAAAACTGACTCAGAAAGTCGATGCCTTTATCGGGCCTCCATGTCCTATGCCCTGTCTAAATGTGGCTCATCTCACGAGCTACTGGCAGACACCGATGACGTCCTGGTTCTGTGCGACTATTACCGACGGCGAGAACGAGAACCTCGACCACAACCACGGCACTCTTTCGCGAACCTATCCCACAATCTTCCAGATGGCTAGAGCGATGCTGGCTACCATGGATGGATTCGAGTGGAACGTTTTCTCTCTTATTGCCCCTGCTGATGGTATATACCATGAAATGTCTCGCAAAGTCGAGTTACTGATGGACAAGCGTGGGAAGTCGGTGACGAGTGTGGAAGTTTACCATCGTCCTCTGACTCTAGACAATGCCACAAGCATCTTGCGACGGATCAAAGAAGTCTCGAGAAGTGAGTAAAACGATAAGTAGACCTCGATGTGAAATACACACAATGTAAAATGTCGCAGAATGTTGCCTACTCTTACTCTAATTGTTGGCGTATTCACAGGTAAACATACATCAAATAACATACTTGTTCCATTCTTACCTGTATATGGACGCATGGCGAGCTTTGAATTAATCTCCAAAAAAGGGTAAACATATACTGATTCATTGTTGCTTTTATTTCTCCATTTTTTTTTTGCCAATTTGATAAACATACGATTGTAACATTATACGTTAGAAAAAATAGATGCATTACCATTATCTTACAATAATGGTAATCATGTCAATATCATGTGGTAATTAAAAAAACACGTAAGCGAGATAAACATAGTGGAATCTACATGAAAGTGAACTTGAAGAGCTATATGATCCAGTAAATCCAAAAATCTTAAAAGTACGAAGAGTTGAAACATCGGTTGAAAAAAAAAGTGAGCAGTATAAGTATGTACATGTATATATCTATTTTTTGTCTATTTGTCTATATACATGTATAATGTCTGTCTGCTGCCTACCATGTATGTAAGGACATGTATGGACCCATCCTTGTGGTTTGTTCGAATTCTCAAAGAAATTGACTATTCAAACTTATAATTTGTGTCCTCGAAAGTTTCTCTTTTTGAAAAAAGAAATATATAATGATTATCACAGGCCAAATGTTTCTTTTTTTTTAATTGTAACTGCTCTTGAAAAAAATAGAGAAAGGACCATCTCAAGGCTATTGTGATATTCAAATTGTGAGTTGTATCCTTGTATTTATTGTGTTCGAAGTGAGCGCTTGTTTGTTCTACGCATTTACGCCTTGCTTACACCAGCTTGGCAAATGTATCTAGCGGGATTTTGCGTTCACGTGTAAACACTGACATGGCTGTTAGTGTTTCCACTTGAGGCATCGGAATTTACTCGATTAGCTTTATTACGAATGTGCTCTACACCCCTAATTCCAATGGTCTGTGAATGCACACTAAAGCCCCTGAAGCTTATAAATCACCCGAGTTTTTTTATAGCTAACCTTATACCAAGTGCAATCAGTATGTCGCTACTCCCGTAATCTGGTCATATTCGGGGTGACCAATAGCCAAGTGATTGTGTTGTATCTTCCTTTACGTCAAATTCGTTAGGGAAATATTCATTGATCACAGTAGGAAAAATGTCTCTTTTTGTGCCATTAGCTCTCCTTGGCAACATCTTAACTCGTGTCATAGGACTTGTTACAACTTCTAGTTCTAGGAGCTCATGTTTCCTCACATAGTTTATTTTAAGGAGTTCAAAACTTAACTTACTTTAGTTGTGTTTTTTACGGTAATATCTAAATATGATTATCAGTTTTGCCGTCTCTAATGTAAACAAAATTCAAATTCTCCTCTTAAACCTCACATCTTTTTTTAAGATGAAAGAAATTATAATGACGTCATTGCTTTTGTCGACTCTCGGGAATTAGGCTGGGGCACATTTTTAATCAGAACTGGATCATGAAGTATTTTTTCGTAATTTCCATTTGGAATCATATTTCTATGTTTTGGCATGTAATGCTAAAAGTTTCATCAATATTGATTGTGTGTATTTGTGTGTGTGTGTGCGTGTGTGTAGTCACTAGTCATGTACTTCTTATTTAGACAATATGACATAGAAAATTTACGGCAATTCATGTTTCCTTTAGATCACTTCAGTTGGACTGCGGAGATTGCCGTTCTCATACCCGTTTGTTAACAGTGTAGCCTACCGGTACTGTCCCGTCGTCATGTTTTGAGCGTTTGCTTTAAAATCTGTCACGGATGAAGCTCGTTGCCAAGAGTGAACATTTGTTTATATATATCAACTCTCACGACTACCTTCACATAGCAAATGACTTGAACTTTCGCGGAAATGCCTAAGATTTGACATTCAGTCGACAGCATTCAAGCAACTTATTATGAGAAGCATGCACGATTGCTAATCATGAAAAGATGTCTGATTTCTGTTGTTTTCGGTCTTCTGGGACTTGAAAAGATTCTCGTTTGAGAATACTCGAGCTAAAACGCATGTGCCTGAGATAGCCTCCTAGTGTATGGACCATGGGTTGGTTGTGAGGAAACACTGCCGGAAAAAAAGAAAAAGAAAAGACTTCAAGAAAAAGAAGTCGTCCAGTGGTTTTTCTCAATGCTCCACATTTTTCCTCTCTCCCTTTCTCTCCTTTCCTTCACTCTTCTTTGTATTTACTTGTCTTTTGAACCATTTAGGTTTGTCTTTCTCTTTATTTGTATCTAAGTAGGCCTATAACTTCGATTCAGCTGTCTATTGACCTCAGTGTTCCTCATTGCCTATCTATCTATCCATCTATTTATCTATCTGTCTGTATGTACTTCTATTTCTCTCTCCCCCTCTCTCTACGTATGATATATATATATATATATATATATATATATATATATATATATATATGTGTGTGTGTGTGTGTGGGTGTGTGTGTGTGTGTGTGTGTGTGTGTGTCTAGAAGTCGTAGAATGTACTTGCAGGTGGGTTTATGTTTGAACCTATAAGTAAACGCGAGCAAGGTGTGAAAAGGAAGTAGCGCTCGCTGTTTCTATCAGTATTGTTATACAGAGGATTGGATAATTTTATCACCGTTTTTGACTGCCGAGCATGTGTGGATAATCGTGCCTTTCATGCACACTTTTGCTTTCATATCACAGACTCAGGGAAGTAGAAATAAGAGGTCTCCCTGGCAACGTAGGAGATAAAAAGAACAGAGTATGCAGTGTGGGAATCATGGATTTCTTTCCGAACGATTTATCTGATAAGGAAGAAAAAAAAAAAAGGAAACAAACGAATGTTGTCTCCTTGTGTGCCTCGTGACAAACCATAAAAGATCTTTGGAATACACTCTTAGATGTCTCACCACCCAGGCCTTTATGTCTCGGTAAATTGTTGCGTTAGTCATGATTTAATATAGCATGACACAGGGTATCCGTGGCGTTATTCATTCCTGTTTTCTGTTGAAGTTAGTAAGATTTGCTTTGAGAGGACGGGAAAATACAATATCAACTTCTTTCGATCAAAATAGTCCCAGTGACATACAGCATCTCTCACTCAAGGGAACATAACATCTTCTCTCTTTGACATTTTATATTTTAAAACCAATAAACCAATATCAAGATGATGTCGATTTTTACTCAAGGTTTCTTATTCTGATGTTGTACAAAGGCGCAGTTGATGGCGACAAAAACATCGTTTATTACGGCATATCTACCGGATAAAGGAACAACCACGATAATATTGAACAATCACTAAAGAGGTGCGACAACGCGTGCGGTTTTATGACAAATAAAATAATATTCAATGGAATGGTTGTGCGGCCTGTTTAGCATGAAATAGACCAAAGATGACATATATAATTATATAACTTTATTGTGCTTTTACTCATTGCAACAATAGATCATTCGTATAAGCATTAATTTTGACAACATGTATTGCATCAAAAATATAACCCCAATGGTTGTCTTGTGGGTAAGCGCTTCGTTTCTTAGATTCAGAAATATAATGATTGAGTTTGTTTAGTGAACCCGTCTGAAATATATGAAACCGTCTCTTGATTTCTCTTAAAGCCTCTGTTCTGTGTTACCCTGTCTTAGGGACAGACATTCCTCGCATTAGAGGATTTCGACATAGCAGAGAAATACACTATTGTCTTGTCCTGAGAAACAGAGGCAAGTCGACTTAGATTCAATGCGTGAACTGATATAAAAAGTGAAAATGAATGCTTGGTTACTTCGGCAAAAGCCTTCACTTCTTTTTCTTCTTTTTGTTGGGGGGGGGGGGTCAGGAATGAACCCCTTGGTTTTGATAAGTCTTATCGGAGAAATGCAGCGCGTCGAGTTACGTTGCAATGCAGTATTCATCCGCGTCAATCAATCCATGAAACAAAGAACTGCACAAAATAAAGACCAAAATGGTTAATCCTCGTTTAGGCATCATAATGATGTTCGGCTTTTCAGAATTACAAACGTCTGCTTCTGGTAGGATAATGGTTTCTATGCTTCCCATTCCTTTGCATTCAACTCGCCTTGTAATGATTGATAGACTGATTCAATGTGGACACATTGGGGAAATTAGGAGAAAAAAACCGAAGTGTGGACAGAAGGTGAAGAGTGAGTATAGCAACAGGAACAAAAAAAAACCCGAAGATGTCAAACGAAATAAAGAACGAAAAGATAGAAAGATGGAGATGACTGAAAACAGGACAAATTAGAAACGGACAAGAAAGAAATGAAAAGAAGGAATAGGCGGGGGAAGACACGGGGGGCAATGGAAAAGAGAGAAGAGACGAATCAAATGAGGAAATGAGAAGGTGGAGGAGGAAGGGAAAGAAAGTAAGTTAGAAATGGGGCTTGTTTTTCTTTTCGGAAGAGCTGCGCGAGAGCAGCGCAATCCCAAGTCTTTCGACGACCGCGTCATTAAGCCAGCATCGCGGACAGAAAATCATAACGCATCCCGAATGTCCAAACAATTAACACCCTTCGCCAGACATGTTAGTTCCCTGATGCCCAATTAGACGAAAACACACTAAGTCATGACAACTCGTTTGTCTTCGTGGCACCCTGCCTGTCACAAATTGAGGAAACGACACCATTGGTGTAAAGGGAGGGCATGAACATTAGCCATTTCTCGCCTTCACCTATGCGCGTTAATTGCCTTCATACACTCATGTATTTTTTGAAACATACATACATACATGCATACATACATAAGCCTACATTATGCATAAAAATACGTGCGTAAAGATACAAACAAGTTCACTTTACAAGCGTTCAGATAATTATGACACATAGAAAACCCTATATGATGTACTCTATTTTGCTTGCCTCAGTTTTCCCAAAGATAAAAGAAGGCATAGATAGGACTAAATAATATTGATAATAGGGAGTGTAGCTTAAATCTAACCACTGATTATGAACATGACATGGTCGTTTTAGAATGATGATGTCTCCTTACGGAATTATTTTGAAATACACTGTCTTCGACCCATTGCGATTAGTAGTAAGACGAGAAATATCGACCAAAATGAGATACAACCGGCAAAAATTCGCCACCCAAACTGCAAATCGAATAATTGACACTTGGCACTGGGCGACGTCACCAAGGCTAGACAGGAATCGAACGGTGGGCAGATGGGACTATGTACCGTTGTTAAACTCATTTGCAAAATAGGTTATCTCGAAAAACTCGTGGTTAACATATTTCTGCTATTAAGGAGCTTTCGACGTGAAATGGAGAGGCAAGAGATACCCCAAGAAAGGAAAATGTCACTTCTTTAGCTTCTTCTCCTCAATGGCATCTTAACGAGTTTAAAGGATATCACAAATCTTTGAAAGAAGCGAAGAAATATTTCCGGCGCTTTAAAGGATCTTTCCTCAACTACTTGGCACAATTCGCGCTCATTCCACAAACAAGATAGTTTCCAAAAGTCCAAGGATTAGCACTATTGTCAACGACGGCTTTCCAAATATTTCAAGAAGAACACAAATGAGTTGCTAAGGTCAAGCAAAAATGATGTAACTCAACGCAAATGTGGAATCCAATATCGGCCGATGTTCTTAAAACTGCCGCCAAGGCACTCATACATTTGCAATGCTGAATCCTTATTTGCCCTTATATGCTTGTCAAAGTAATGAAAATTACATTGGAAAGAGATATCTTACACAATTTTTACTGTGCATCCCATATGACATTCAAGCATGCGTGTTTTATGTTGTACGTACGTGTGGTTTTAATGTGTCGATTGTACACACCTTTTGACTAATTCACTTCGTTTTGTGTACGCATGCACAAACAGCTTCTCAGCTAAAAAAAAAAAAAAAAAAAGCTTTGAACTCGCCTGAACTAGGCGCGATGTTCGAACGCTGCAAGTTTTTCCAAATCCCCAAAGGTATTGTGTAGCTTCGTTCAACACCACGACATCACTTCTCTCACTACCAAAGGCGCGTGGCCTTGCCAACACTGGCAAAGACTTTTACTTCTGGTCATTTGAATAGCATCTCAAGAAGAAAAGCGAACAGAAATCCTGGCAGTTTGCTATCGGTACGACTGAATTAGATTGAATTCATCCCGTAATACTATGAGGTTAAACGTCAATGCCAGTTAGAAATCAGACCGCCTTCACGAACAGCTGAGGTAAAGTGCATATTGTTCACTTCAACGCCTTCCAGGTGTGAATATGTCTTAAATGTTAGTGAGACTCTATAGTATCTTGCATTATCGACAACAAAAGGACGGGGTGGTCTAAAATGCTCATCAATATTAGGACTTACCCCGACGATATAGGGAATTAATAAAGTACATTTATAATGCGCCGTGTCTACCCTTACCAATGCTCTTGGCGCATGAGAGCTTGTAAGATGCAGCACTGCTGTGTGCACAGCTAATAGAGCATCCATTTAAATCCAATCGATGTCCAATATTACATAAAATTTGACCAAAACTACAACTGAACAAATACGATTTGAGGAGAGTCTTTAGATTCTCAGAGAAATATTCAATAGATGCATCAAATTTGAGTGTACTTTGCAGAGCTCTCAAAAGAGCTGCCACACGGCACTTACATGACTTGCCTTGATCTTGTTAATAATTATCGCGGTTAAGATATTGGTTGGAGTTTTGTACGAAATTGTATGACTTCGTGGCAGAGTAAGATGTAGACTTTCTTACTCAGCACTGGTACATACAATTCATGTGGTAAACAAACTGCATGGAATCATAACAAAGGACGCAGTCTTTTTTTTATTAAATTATAATTATCGTAACAATGGGCAAAAATATCAAAATAGAGTCATTTTGAATTACATTTGTTAGAAAATTCACCTGTCATTCAAGGGGAGCTTTTGACTTTCATGATCTACTCTTTTTACCCTAATAGTCATTTTGTTATTATCGTATATTTTAATGGAAAGATGTTTACTGTAGATAATATTGTATATGAGAATATTTGTGTGGCAGGCAGTTACGTGTAGTAATTCAAGTTGAAATTTTGTTGCTGACGCGCTTTTAAGGAGGAATTTGAAATTCTGTTTTCGTTTCTATCGAAGCACTGACATTTCGCATTGCTAAGGGTTAGTGCGTGATGGCTTCACAGCATATTCTTTGAGACATTTGAATTCATTATTCATGCAATAACATTGGACAATGTTCGAAAACTGTCTTTTTATGACCTTTTGATTCTCGATTCTGTTCCCCTTCAACAGCTTGACCAGAGGGTATGATTATTTTCAAACCCCGTACGCTTTCAAGTGACTTTATTCAACTCAGTGTATACGATGATAAGAATGCAATGTCTGCAGTAACCGTTGTACAATGATAGATGATATCCACTACGGGGAGCTTGGAAGCCCGTTTATCCCCGAACAATAAGATGCTTCCGGGGATGTTGGTACGCATTGTACTTCATCTTATGTTCACATGGGATGGGCAAGAACGGGGAAGAAAAGTTAGCATTGGATATATTGAAAATGTCCTAAAATGTATACATGGACACACACCTCATGACTTTTCCTTATGGCTCTTTGCATGAATTCAGAGCTTTCTTGAAAATGTAACTTTTCCTTTACTTGTACGTCATCGAACATATTCATTACATTCGAAATAGTGCCAAAATTGTTGAAAGTATAATACTAATGTCTGTCACTGTATTGAAAAAATGTTGAAAGAACGACTAATTTCGATTCAACGTTTAACGACCACTTGACTAAACTTTTCACTTCAAGGAAGTTGTCATATAGGGAAAGAAAAAAGTTTGTATCTAATCCATAGAAACGCCACGCACACACAGCGCCCTTACCCACATCAATCAGTGAACATGTGAGAAGACTATCATTTTTTTTTTTACCTTTGAGAAACCAATAGTTGTTATTCGTCCTGTAAGATTAATTTACGCAAGTTCATTTGTTGTTGTTGTTGTTAGAAAGGTTGCTACCCCCGATGTGAATGACCGAATGAATACCTTGCACAACAATAGCCCTCAAAGGTATTGGAGACAACACTAAAATGGTCAAAAAGAATTTTTCCTTCGTAGGACAATAATTTCACTACATTTTATGATTTCCTCCTGTGTGCCATGCAAGTCACAAGGACCGAGCTAAAATTCAACCCGTCCAATCGTATTATTTGCCTTCCCTTTGCACGGGAACACTTAATTAAATTTTGTCATACATACCCAGGCGCATTAGGGACATCCATGGGAATGCAAAGATTTGATAGTGAGAATTCAATATAAAGGAAGACAAAGGCATGCTTTGAAAGACTTCAAATTCCAAAGCTTCAGTGGGAAATGTTGTTTGTCAGGCAGTGGTTCGTTTTATCTTTGATTCAATTTTTATGATATGTTTTGATAGGGAAAAATTATATAAAGATTTGGCGAATTTCATATTATATTCTGATAGAAATTACTAATCATTCACGTCGCATCAATGTGCTTATATTACATATATATTATGTATATATATATATATATATCGTCAAACGTTATATACTGTTATATTATATATATATATATATATATATACATATATAATATACCTCTTTTTAATCTTCTCACCATCAAACCTATGTCATATCGCTCAGCAGAATCAAACATGCTACATGCTCGCCAACGTCATAACACAATACTCTTTTTCATCGTATATGGGCGTTTCCGTCAAATTCCAAACATGGTATTATAAAACTCTTACCCATCTTGATGTTTTTCGCTGCTTTACCATTGGATGGGCTAATGTGAGATGCTGATTTCATTTAATTGTGCTTCGTCGACTGTGCTTGATGTAATCGTTAGGTTGCGAGGTAGTCGCCTACGACGCGTCATGGGAGACGCAACAAAGGGGAAAATTTAATTTAGTCAACCTGAAGTGAGATTTTTACGTGGAAAAAGATATACAATTTGTATTTCTTGGTATGTCTTACATGTTTAAGCTCCAGTGAAAAACAGTGATAGAAAGTTCATATTTGAGAGGAACTTGTTCAATCCTTTCTTCCAATCACAGATGGAATTTGAAATGACTTTCTGGGATTAGTGCACCAGAGTGTTCGAGTAAGGTTCAATCTATGTTAAGACTTTATAATCATCTTTCTGTATTCTTCATGTCTTCCTCATATGTTTTTCCATAGTTCCTGGCATAGAACAATGTGTCTGGTTGATATACTACCTCAATAATTATTTACAAAGGATGGTATCATCCATGTTTTCCAGATAATGATGATTATAATGATAATTATAATGTTAATGACAATGATAATAATAAAGATAATAATAATGATAATAGTAATAATAATGATAATAACGATAATAATAATATCGTCTTATATATAGAAATCAACAAAATCATCAAAAACTAACGAAATTATCTTGGTTGGCTTTAAGTCAATGACTAGGTTTTTTTTTTTCACGGTAAAGGTTAGAGGGAGGTAATTCTCAACATTATGCGTTTATATTTACACACACATACGAACACACGGAAGCTTATCGTGCTATACACCGACAGTTTATTGTCAATACACAGATTTTTGGGCACCTTGCCCTTTGTCAAGTGATTTGCAGACTCATATGTATTATTTATATATATATATATATAGTAACTTTTATTCTGTATTGTATGAACGTATTGTAAAAGTAAATTGTTGCTTATATCTACACAAATAAATGTACATTTTGAAACCATTTTGTACTCCTACTCTAGATGCAGCATGTATAAGCAGGACTCACTTCGGATGTTAAAGGACGAAATAAACGACCTAGGATTAGTTTCAAGTTCTTCAGAACTGTCAACAATATCAGGATGAATGTCTGAGTTTTAGAGAAATATAGATAAGAGACAGTGATTCGACAGGTAGGAAAGGTAGAACTAACATCCACAGGAAAGCACATGACGCTATCCTGAATATCCATAGTTGTTTGGGATAGATTAGGTGAAGATGTTATTCGTGGTAGCGGGGAAGATGATCCTATAGAAACAATTGACAGGGGCAATTCCGAATTCCAGGAGTGAGAGTTACCACGTTTGATATGAAATAAAATCTCGATGGGGACTTATCGACTGTCATTTATGCAGTCACTATTTCAGCAAAGGTTACGTGTATCACTAATTGTCATCCTCAAAGAGTAAGACCTGTACAGAAAGGACGCGCAGAGAGATAAATAGACAATATTCAAAATATATCGGT
This sequence comes from Diadema antillarum, assembly GCF_040938485.1. Classification (NCBI taxonomy): domain Eukaryota; kingdom Metazoa; phylum Echinodermata; class Echinoidea; order Diadematoida; family Diadematidae; genus Diadema; species Diadema antillarum. Next base: position 50,339 of record NW_027271357.1, on the reverse strand, counting down.
TGAATAACAAATACATGTTTGAATATATATATATATATTAAGATAAGAGAGAGAGAAAAAAAAGATATCTTCTGAATGGAAAATGTTTGCTCCTCTGTTTCTTTATTTTCTTTTCTTTCTATCTTTCACCTCTGTTTTATCACCTGAATTTGTTGAATGACTACCCTTGTTAGAATACTTTAATGTTTGGTTGTAAAGGATCATTTCAAAGAAGTTTTATTTATGCTTTCTATGTTCTCACGATAAAGGCGTTTTCATCAAGCTGACAAACATACTTTGATTTTTTTTAAATACTATCATGCCTTGACGTGGATATGAATGAATGAATGAATGAATGAATGAATGGATGGATGAACGAATGAATGAATAAATGAATGAGTGATTGAATGAATAAAATGAGCAAGTGAATGAATGTATGAATTAATGAAAGAAAAATGAATGAATGAATGAATGAAAAAGATGAAGATTAATAGAGTCATAAAATGAAAGATAAAGGGGGATACAAAGAAGGCAGATGGACAGATAATTGACTTTTAGGTGAGAAAAATAAAAAACAAAATAGAAAGAGATTTGAAAAATTAATGAACATAAGAGGAAGAAGGAAGAGATAGACAGACAGAGAGAAAGAGAGGGGGTGGGTAGGGGAAAATGAGTGAGGGAGAGAGGGAGGGGGAGGGAAATGGAAGGAGAAAGAGAAATGAAATGCCCCTGATAAACTACTCTCATTAATTAGTAGGTCGGAGGCGCACCGACGTGCGGTTGGGAGGAGACGTGGTCCATCCATGGAAGATTGAATTTATTCCGAATTGTGTGCGTTATGAATGAGGATTAGATTTGCACTACAAAATGGCCTTGATTACCAGAATACACTGCGCAGTAAGCATACACTCCCAATAAAGACAGGCTTATTAAATCTCTTATTTGTCTCTGGTCTCAGAGAGGAACCAGAGAAAGCCACGCTCATTACTATTCTTCTTCTTTTATTCTAGGTATTTGTGTTGATTTTTAAATGGAAATGATAGGTGAATTATCTGAAATATGAAAACTTTAATTTTCAGATTTTCTATTACTAGCAGAGATTGCATCGTGTTTAATATCAACTACAGTAATGAAGCATTTGAACTGCTGTCTTCCCTGGTTAGGTGACTAGATTTTTACGTATTTCAGGAAGAAAAGTCTTCTTCTAAATAGCAGAAAGGTACCTATTAAAGAGAAAAAAAAATGTTCACTCATTTTCAAATAAGTTCCATTGCAGTATGTTTGAGTTCATTCCTTCTTATGTATGAAGGAAATTGTTACCGTTTTTTTTTTTTTTGTTCGAGAAGAGCCAGCCGATGGCACAACTATTTTCAACTCCTCTAAGAATATATACAATACAGGCCTCGCTGCAAACAGTGTACCTCTTCTCTTGGTTTTAGAACAATGGAATGATCGTCCAGGGTGACCCCCACCCCCCCCCCAATAATGTGATATTGTGATATTTGCTTCGGAAAGGAAAAGGAAGAGTTTGGATATGAGTTTAAAATTTAATGGACAGTACCTTGAAATTGTAAATGACATCAAGTGTCTTGGAATAATCCTGACAGACACTTTAGGCTGGTCACTGCAAATTCGACGTATCATAAAAAGGACAGCCTGTACATCACCTTGCATTACGCGCATTTGGTCTTGTGTTGCCATGCAAATGGTTGTGCAACTATTTTTCTCGTTGGTATCGCCATACATCGAGTACTGTTGTATTGTCTACAGCACATGAAGTAAGAAAGTAAATAAGAAGCGAAACATCTGACGTCCTTGCAGCAGTTATCTCCAAATCATGAAATGTGATATGTACTTTCGTACTGTCAATTTGACACGTATCCCTGGCAACGTAAGGTCGTTTGTTCGTTTGTTGTTGTTTTCTTTTTTTCTGTTCACCAGTTCCAAAGTGACCCTTGAATCTTCCATTGTGCCGCAAGCTGTCTGCTTAAAACACATACTTATTGTGTGACTATGCTGTACCTTTCAGAAAATCTTACGTCACTTTAACATCCTTAAAAACGCACATACGCACACACCGTCACACACACTTCATACACAAATGCTATCTGTTGATCTGATAAAGATTGATTGATTAATCAATTTTGGTAAAAGACAAAATTTCTGCACAGACTAGATTCTTCACTGCCATCACGAACCATATGCATTTATATAAGTGTAGAATGACGAGCCACGTGTAAGCTATGTGAGCGGTGCGAATATCGGGGGTTTTCATTCAATTTCAGTAAAGAACTTGCTGAATATTTCAGTGCGTGCCCTCCTTTTGCATCATACCGTGTTTTATCCTTGTGGTTGTCCACTTGTTCATTTAGAGTGGTAAAGACAGAGCACTTAGAAAAATGAGGTTACCGAAGCAATTTTTGTAATGAAGACTTGTCACAGTACAGTGAACCGATGGTAAGCTCTCTATGACAAAACCCTGACAAAAAAGAGAGAAAAAAAGGATATATCTGTTGCATTGTTGATGTGCATTTCCCAAGTCTCATTCTGCTAAAAGGGTATGACGACGATGTGTCAACAGTGTAAGATTATGTTAAAGCCTTTGCCTCCCCATCCTGATGTAGCATGCATGGTTGCCAACACCACTCTGCTGTTTCACAAAGTGTGTCATTGTCGTGAAAGTGTAACGCTCAGAAATGATCACGTTTGTACCCATGCAGTGTTTATTACTTGTCACTTTATACACCATTCCATTTCGTCTGATATTTCCACGTCACCATGGCAGCATATTGCTACATGAATACTTCTATGACACTGATAGCATACACACTTGATAAGCACTTTGTTCTTCTCGTTTCCTTGTCCTTTCTATATGATACGTTTGCCACGACGAGTTTCTTTCTCTCAAGCATTATACAGGAATAAGAAAAAAAATCGAATAAATAAATAGATGAAAAATGATAGGGTTAGAGGCTCGCAATCAGGCCCTGAGGAAAAGTTGGTGTTTCCGAGATATCCATCGGGTGGCATGAGGTGTCGGGAACGACAAATAAACATTCTGGGAGACACGTCGTCTGAAGTTGACGGCAACCTGTCGTTTGGTCTCGCCATACCATCGAGATATTATATCTCTACACGCCATATCCTCACTGAACGTCAGACCGGGACGTCTAGTGGGCCGTGATGTGGTCTTTACTCGCTTGGGCGCGGTGAACGGTACCTCACCCATATTCAAAAACATGAAGACCTTTCTAGGATAGATGCTTATACTTGCTATAAATGAAAAAAAGTTTAGGCAAGTGATTATTTCACTCTTCGTGGGAAAGTCTGAACGGAATTTCCAGGCGAAAATTTTATAAGAATTATCACTTTATTGCTGCTAAATCTTATGCTTAAAAATGTTTGGGAAGTTTTGAAGACTAACATGAACGATATTTTCAATTTTATAGCTCCTTCTCCACTCAGGAGGAGAAATGAGGAGAAAAATCGTAAAACGATGATTATTTTTTACCTTCCGGGCACAGCAGCTGACACCCCTCCCCTAATTCTCGCTATCGCCAATGACGTAAAAAGTACCCGGATGTTGATTGAAGCGTCATTTACGGTGCATTATGGGATAGTCCGGTAGCAAAGTCACTTCCGTTCGTACGCGCGTGATACGTGACTAATGCTATTTACACACACAACCGACTGTATTCTGCGTGTACTTCCGGTTTTCTCGACTTGAATTACAGCTTTAATATGATTTGAAATTTCTCCATTCTTAAGAAATTGCTGTTAATACGACTATTGGTTGTTGCTGCGAAGCTGCCATGTGTTGTTCGCACGATAATAAATGAAAAAAATCTGCAGAAATAGGACCCTTACTGGCATGCGAGACGTGATTTGCCCGCGTGGGTGAAGTTTGCGGGTGACTCCACAGCGCAGTACGTGTACGCGCGACTTACTAGTAGTGGTAGTAGCACTAGGCAGTAGGCCTACGTACATTGTACGTACTTACTTGGAAGAAGTTGCTTCGGAGACAGGATAAGTTCGAGATCACTGTTCGTTCCCGATTGTATTCGCGACATTTCGACAGAGAACAAATAAAAAAAAAGATGGGCATTCCATGACGATATACTGTATATCCAGGTGGGTGAATATTTTCCAGCATATTTTCAGCGTATGCAGAGATGACTGATCTGTGATGCGTGCACATCGATCGCATGATCAAGCAGTACGCCGTACCGCGCCGGTATGTGTTAGCTTATGCGCTGCGTGCAGTGGTGCATGTTATACAACGTCCAAGTAGATCCTTGTAATTTGATTGGAGGATTGTCGGTCACGTGATATTCAATAAGTACTCCATTCAGCGCGCCGTGCAATTTTGGTTCTATTTTTGCGTGCAACTTGGTTCGATTTTTTCGTTCTATTCCACGGTTCGAGAAATTGTACGGTACTGCGTGTACTGTGTGTTGCATATTGAGGATCGCATGCAGCTAGCGCAGTGTACGTGTGCGGTACATGCATGCGCGTACGTAGGCCTTCGTAGTGGTAGTGTACGTGTATGAGCGCTAGGCTGTGACCTGTATCTAAACGCACTGATTGCACAAGCCAGAAAGAGAATCGCAGTGGATCCACATGTAAGTATGGCTATGTTTTTCATACATATATAGACTTCTAGGCCTACTTAGACCAAAAAGATCTACTTGGACGTTGTATAAATCAAATAGTGTATGGTCTTTACTCGTGCAATGGAACGAGATTTCGCACTCGGTGAAAGATGAGGCGCTCTATTCAACTCGGCTTCGCCTCGTTGAATAGAGCGCCTCTTATCTTTCACCTCGTGCGAAATCTCGTACCATTGCACTCGTGACCATTCACTATTTGTATACTAATGCGATGCAAGGCCGGCCGCCGGCGGCGGGGACTACAGTGTACGAGTATGAGTGTACTAGTATCCGTGGTCGCCGCTGCGCTATAGGTAAGGTACACGTACGCGCTCGCTAGCGTTGTGCAAAAAAAAAGTGCTCTTGCTATAGTAGGCCAGCCAAGACGATTTTTTTTACTTTGGACGGCAAAATTTGTTAATGCTAAGTTTTCCAGCTGAAAGTCTTGCAAAAATACTCAAGTTTAGCGTACGGCCGGATGTCAAGCGCGTTTTTGCCGAAAAATGTCTTTTTTAGCACAAAATTTGAAAGAATGTAAAAAATCACGATTTTTATTTTTTTACCGAAATAAGTAATGGTTGATAAGTACCTTTCAAACTAGAAATGTGTTATCTTCCATTTCAAGTTTAGAACCTGACTAATATGCATTTGAATGTAGAATTTTTACACGCACATATATGGCGCAATGAAACATAAAAACTTGATTTACTCAAAATTGTACTTTGTAAAATCTACCAATATTTCAAAGTTTTTTTAAACTACCTAAATCAATCTATTCAAAAGTTTTTATTATTCCGAAATATAATATATATTCTGATATCTTATGCAGCAAAGAAATTACAAGATAAGGCGAAAGATAACTCGTTTTATGTTATCCTAAATGGGACGATGTATTTTTACCGGACGCGCATTTTGAATGAAAAATCGAATGTATAGCGTAAGCCCATATTGTACATGGTATAGTGCGTGTAGGTATTTATCTTACATAATTGGCGAAGTCAATGGACAGGTTGGATAGCTGACTGCAAAACCCTTTGTGGCACCTTGATATGACTGAAATGTGCTTCTTCCCCACCCCCCCCCCCCACCCAAAAAAAAAAAAATAAAATCAGTAGTGTTGTTACCATGGCAACTGATCATCATTAGGTCACTCCCTGAAAATTTCAAATATTCATAATTGTAAAACGTACGAAAGTGTTGAAACATTTTGTGCGTGTGTGAAAAATGTGTCAATCTAACTAATCTATGTTTAACAATGAAACCTAAGAGTTATATAAAATTGTTTACTATGTTCGGAAATGGTTGTCATGGAAACCGTGATAACAAATCACATGTTACTGGGAAAAATTACGATACCAAATCTCCCATCCTGCATACTCACCCCTTCCCCCGAGAATGCTTTGGAATTCGTAATGTTATATAGTTTGCATTCTCAGGCCCTGAAACGGAGCCCTGCAAGGGATAGGCACGAAATCACTTTTACTTTTGTAATGTTCTAAGGCGAGGTGTTTGCATTTTATTTTGATTTATTCTCCCGCAGAAGACTTATACTAAATGTTTCTTTTATGATGGTTGATTGTTGACATGAACGTTGTTTAGAACGCACACTTAGTCGGCGACATAAAAATGTTATAATGTATCCCGGATTTGTGTGAAAAAGTAAGGCAAATATCACCCTCAAAAGAGAAAATAAGAAGCGAAAAGGAAGTAGAAGTGAAATGCGTACAATGCAATAACAGCTTTATTTCCCCTTCCCATCATTAAGTCGGTTATATCATCGAGTCTATATTGCAGATTATATTAATCCTTGGCCAAGTTCTATGTCCTTGGAGCAGACATGTAACAACTTGTTTGTTTGCAATTCGATTTTTTTTCTATATTATCACAAATTTGTGAAAAAAAAAATCATTTCAGTTATCACCAACACTCTAAATTCCCAGTCAACCAACAAAACGTACTACACAATGTGCACACGCCCGCAACCACCGTCTCAAACAGCGTTCACGAATGAAATACAGTAAACAGTAAACGAGGCAATTTCTCTTTTTTAAAGCAATGATTTGCCATTAGCGTACATTTACTAGAATAGCAGCACTTGACATCTATGTTGCTGGTTACCAAAATGCTGATTAGAATACCATACACAGTAAGAACATGCTTGAATCCTGCAAAATATATATAATTATTTCTCTTCAACAGTATTTCGTTTTGAAAGGTAAAGAACCTCAGTCTCCATTTGTGGACATCTAAAAACAAACAAAAAAATCCATCTGAAAGCAATCTTCTTAAATGATTAAAAGCTTTAGAAAAGAATGAGTCCTCAGTGAAAATGTCTTTCATGAACAAATCTCTGTGATATACATCAAAAGAGTTTGAAAAACAATACAAATTGCGCTGACTACATTAACTGCATTGACAGCCTCAATTTTTTTTTTAATGTGACATATACTATAATGTGTCCAGCATCACAAACGTTACACCAGTTAGAAAAACAAAATGTTCTCTTTAAGCAATATTTCAATATCTCTATCTTTTTAAAAATTTGTGGTTACATATCCTAGCTAATTATGACTGTACGCTGTTGCATTGAACTTTCGTCAATGTACAACTAAATTAGAATGGTGACTGCCAAATTTTTAAAAATCTACTTTTAGTCTGATATTATTTTTGTGTTCTGCAGACCAGTGTGATAAGGTATCTGTACTGAATACTCGTCTCTCAATGAAGAAAAAAAAATCACCTCTCCAAAATGCATGGTACCGGTATTTCCCTCTAATACTTTCCCTCATTCCAAGTACCAGAATACATTGCTGGGGCCCTGAATAGCTAACATATATTACAGTATTACCAACATCATGACAATTATGGCACATGTGAAAGAAAACCTGGCAAAACATACATCTTGACCAGTACATTTTCTTTTCACTACTTCTTGTACTTGGCGTTTGGATTGAAACATTTTACTTATGTTCGTTCCTTTAAGCTACATACTATTCTTTTATATCTTAAACTAGAAAAGAAAAAACATGCTCTATGCTATTTCCCTTCAGATTCACCAACTGTTACTTTGTGAAATTTTCTCTTTTTAAGCACTTCAACGTGCAGTTTTTTTTTTCTGACTAACATGTCACATATTTTCCTCCATCTGATGAAGAAAGGCAAAGTTCACTTCCCTTTTGTTGCCCCCCCCCCCCCCATAAAAACAAAAACAAAAGACATTCCAATCTGACAGGATTAAAATGTTGGCGTTTGGGCTTCAAAGGAAATAACAGGATCAATTTCCATGAACTACTAGTATGCGGCTTGTAACTGTGAGTCTCAAAGGCATGGTATAGTTTTGGTTGAGATGGAGATTCAGACTTTAACTTTTTGCAAGCAAATAAAAACAACTTATGAAATATGAAAGAGCATCAAATTCTTAGAGTAATTTGAAGTTTGTTTGATTAAAGTTCTTGGTTTTGAAACGGCCGAGAAATTTTTTTTAAAAGTGACACAGAATGATAATAATTAGAAGTGGGTGCCACCTTTATTAGGACCTCTTTGTTTTTGTACATCTCAGCCTTTTCAAAACCAATTTTTAACAAATAAATTTGGAATTCCTCTTGGTATTGTTTACTCTTTAATATTTCGTAACAGGGTTCTCATTATTTTACAAAATCTCCATATCAGCCCCCATCTCAACCAAAAGTAGGCCATCCCTCATCCCTTTAATGCTGCCATCAAAATTGGAAGTAGATCTACATCAAATCATATTGTAAATGCTCTTTGCCAAGTAGTGTTGTGCACATTTTGATATCAGGTCTTGTTTTACTTCATCACTAAGGGAAAAAAAAAGAAAAAAAAGATTAGAAAAGAAGCATTTAATCTGGATTAGTAGAAATGTCTAATATATACACATGTCTTTTATATATTCAACTTCTATAATAGTTCTGAAAGCACATTGTGATTATATTTGAGAAGTTTAGATGGATGCATTCCACATGTAAGTTCAGGTTCTGATGACATCCTTCATACGGAATCTGGATGCGGACCGGATAGCCTGGCAGGGTTGTTTCTGGAGAGAGACAGAGAGAGAGAGAGAGAGAGAGAAAGAATGGTGTATCTGTCTTTACTTGATGAGGAAAGTGACATGGGCATTTTAATCTTTGGTGAAGACACAGTGACATATAGGCTAATAAAGACATACGGTTACTTGATTTCCTCTATATGTAGTGTTTCCTTGAAACTGTAAAGTATATTATTTTATACAGTAGATCCTAATTGTAGCAATTTAACCGTGAGTACACGATGAAATATAAAATGTAGGAAACTTTCATGATCCAAATATCCAATTCTTTCCATTAAGCTTTTTATTCCATTCAGAAGAATTTCAAGGTAGTGCTTGCCTGATACTGCAACTGGATACATTCAACACTTTCGTGCATATAATGTCCCTGTGACCTTTCACATCAATACCCTCATAACTAATCAAAGTCAAATTGCTTAGAGGTTATGGTAACTTTGCCATCCGAAGGTAAATATAATGTCATGGTAGCAATGCTCTACAGTCAATAAAAATCAGGGTTTCCCTGTAATTTACAATCAGCAGCAAAATCACAACAATAACTAAAATGCTACTTGTACAAGGCTCAGCAGGTAATCATCTCTTCTGTATAAAACCAAAGTTGAAGATGATCTGCTGAGTAAATGTTAAGTTATTGCAAGATGAGAATAGGACAGATGTGCGTGTGAATGATGACTGCAACAACATAAAAACTCCTGCAACCATCTTTGACAGAGGCTAAAAAAAAAATAATAATCAGCGTTAATTCATGTAAATCTTCGTTGTTGGAGTGATTGACTACATGCATATGCAGTACTGCATTCATTTAGCAAAACATGCGTTAATTTTCTGCCCAATGAACGATCGACAGTCAAAAATTTGGTCAAGATGTCAAAGGCTTGACAAAATATTCCAACATATTTGGGGTTTACATTTTACATGTACATGTATTATTGCTTACCTCCCACATTTCCTTTCGAAATAGAGTGCAGGATGCACAGATTAGAGGTTGGTAGTCAGGACATCTCTCTCTTTCTTTTTTCTCTCTCTCTCTCTCTCTTGTCCGTAGTTGGCTGTGGTTTGCAGGGTCCATTTTGTCCACTTTGTGCTAATTCTGGTCGAAAATACAATTAACAAAAACTTAAATAAGTTATCATTTTTATGAGTGAAACAGGATAATCATACTGCAACATAAACAAACACATTCATCATGAATTAGAATTAATCATCACGATCTCATGAATCCCTTAGTATGAGATTTTGGATCTTCAGGTCACTGTCAACATTAATTTGTCTTACATGTAATACATTAATCATGTCATTGTTATTATCATCTTTGATGCTCTAAAGCCATATCTTACTGAAAATGAATTATGTAGGATGGAAGTCATCTTGACACCTGTAATTCCTGTACACAAATATTTGATTGTATCATGCTCTCATTTGTATGTGGATTAGGATATGATTTCCTTGCATAAATCGATTTGTATTCATGAGATGATATTCCTAATTTCAAATCGATGACACTTACTTCTGAGCTGGAAAGGGCATTCACATCGCAGTCAAGACATCTTTCTATCTCCCCCTCACTCTAGTGGATGTGATCTCAAACTCAGCATGTCCATTTGTTGGTGACACCTTGATAAAAATAAAGAACAATACATCACAGCATATCACCCTTACGTCATACTTAACGCAACATAATAACAATGGAAAGTTAATTGATCTGTGACTACAGACGTATTTTCATTTGTGCACACATTAAACACTTGTGCCAATTGACATGGTTGAGAAATATTTCATTACATATAATATCTTACTTGATTACATTTATGTTTGATTTTTATATGATCTCATCTTCAGTAGATAGAATACCGTTCTTTCATATGATCCTCTACAATAGAACATGCAATGAATTTACAAGAAAACAAGAATACACATCCGATCATAGATTTGCTCCCCTTATTATATAAATGGAGATACACGTGTATAAGATTATTCTCCTCTCTTTGTTTGCAAAGTATTTGTACACTGCATTGTAATGCAACTGTCAAAGCGAAAACATGCTTGTTACAATTTATTCAAATGGAATAGGAATATTTATACTCAATGTATTTAGATTTGGCATTATTTTCAACTGGGCACTGAAGTGATACATTTGATAATCAAACACTTAGTAAGTTAGTATTTAAAAGATATTTCAAATTAGACCGCTATTTAAGACATTTACCGTTTCTTACCTTCTGGTTGTTCTGCAATTTGTTGCAGGTAGAAAGAGCTCAGTCTTTACAATTAGATTTTGGCAAGTCAGAATAGGCATATGTCTCTCTCTTTGGTGAAGTTTGAAGACAAGACTCAGTCTGTCCACTTGTTGGTACATCTAGCTGAAAACAGAAATCAACATGACTCAAATAATTTTTTTTTTCATCTTTAAAGCAGAGCATTATAAGCTAATAGTGAACAAAAAATAAAATCAATTTGAAATTTAATTGTTTTGAAAAGGCATCTTGACATTGACATAATTTTCTTTGTTTCCCATGCAAATCAATTATAACTAAAAATATATCTCTTTCATTAAGATGATATATTTTTTTTTTTAGCTTTTTAAAAAGTTAAAAAAGAAGAAGATATTTAGGTTTCAGTGAGTCGGTATAAATGATCCATTAAAAATGTAATATTTACATTTTTTCAAATGAACCTTTATTCTTTGAGACATTAACATAAGAACTTGGTACTTATGAGTAAAGACATTTCGAAATAGTTTCTCTTTGACTAGATCTATTTGTAAACTAGAAGAGTACATGTAAATGATTCACAGATTAGGAGAGGTTGGCAGTCAGGACTGAACACTTTCTCTCTCTCTCTCTCTCTCTCTCTCTTTCAGGCATATTCGAATGGCAAGATCACTTGGTTGTAGACTCGCTTTTATATAAAACACCTAGGCCTAAATCCTAGACTCTTTTTCTGAACCCACAGGTCTACAAATACCAGAAAGAGTGGAATCAACCTTAGACCTCTGCTCTAGAGACTAATATTAGCCTAGATAATTCACGTTAGAGCTAATGTTAGGATCTTCTAATGTTAGATCTAACATGAACTTTTTGATCAAAGTTAGCCTACATATATAGTATAATTATTATGCATAGATTTTAGAACCTCTAGATGCCTAAACTTAGGTCTAGCTAGGCCTAGTAAGCTGGGTCTTTACAACAAAACTGCCTAGATATGAGTAGTAGATTACTAGAAACCTCTAACGTTAGGTAGAATCAGTGGCCCAGATCTTGACTAAGGTTAGACCTAGATCCTAATTCCAGACGCCAGCTATTTATGCTTCAGACCCCGGCCCTAGATTTTATATTGTAGGTCTAGTATATTACTATTAGACTCTAAACGTTGGTAGATCTACATCTACATCTTCTGTATAGTCTACAGCCCCTTGCCCTGGACCTGGCTCTAGCCCTACAAATAGAAATACATCTAACCAGCGCTGTAACGTTAGTAGTAGTGGACCTGTACTGTCCACGTTATACAACTGCTAATGTGCTAACGTTAGGTGTTAAGTTCATTGTGATTATACTACTAGTGTCATAGGGCCTAGCCCGATTGAATTGTTTTGGCATAATAACAGGCGTAGCCGTACATTCTAGCACTAACACTAACATTCGTCGTTAGAGTAACACTACCCCTACTAGCTAGAATGTCTAACACTAACGTTAGTATTAACAGTTAGAGAGAGTGTATTACCGTTAGATAGATTAGACCTAACAGTAGACGAGGATTCAGTCCAACTGCATGTGATGAGGCCATAAATTACAAACCTAGATCGAACTAACAAGACACCTAAATCTAGACGTAGACCTAATGTTTGTTAGGCCTCTTTTCGCACCGTGTCAAGACGTGCTTTACGGAATAATCGCTGTTCCACTAACAAACACCGCCGGCACGGTCGGGTGGCGGCCCGGGGGTTGGTAGGCATGCCCGCGCCCACGGGATCGGTGCGAAATACAGTAATTAAAGACATCGGCCTAACGTAGTACTAGCGCTTGAACCTTGATATTAACCAAGTCTCAGATCAAAGTTGTATATCTAACTAATAGATCAAAACAGATTTTTAAGTTCCGTTATGCAGTGCAATAAGGAACTATGTATTTATTTACTAAGTTACTTACATCAGGGGTGTATCCAGGATTTTTTCTGGGGGGGTCGTAACCAAAATTTTTGGACCTTTACCTTTGCGAGGGAGCGGAGCGACCGAGCGGGGGGAGGGTGTGGGAGGGGGGTGTCCCCCCTTCCACGGTAGGGAGTTTTTGAATTCTATATCTTAAAATGGGGCAATTTGGTGCATACAAAAGTGACTTTTTCGGCATGGCAGTGCAGCTTAGAAATAAGGTAAATTATGGCATACTAAAACTAAGTTACGAAATTTACGAGGTTTTTGACAATTTGCTGGAACACCACCTGGTCACTTTTTTTTTCCTGTTGTAGGCCTATATAGAGTAAAAAGCCCTAAAAAAAAAAAAAATGTCTTTTACAAAAAGTGGACCTCTTGAAAATTTGGGGGGGTCGTACGACCCTCCCGACCCCCCCCCTTGCATACACCCATGTACATTCGAAGGAAATAGTCCCTTTTCCAGTCACCACGTTTCCAACTCAACGACCGAAACATGCAGCTCTCGCGCGAGAGATTTTACCTGTATGTAGCTAGATCGTAGGGGTAGTGCGTGGTAGACGTACGCACACGTATTAAGTATTCGCGCGCACACAAGCTGCGCGGGGCTACTGGAAAATGCTCGGAAAATGCATTTTCTGAGTTCCTGCAAGTTCAGAGTTTTGATTAAAAGTAAAGATTTCTTCAAGAAAACTAGAAATAATATTGACACATTCAATTAAAGAAGCACTTGTAGTTTTATAAAACATTAAAGTACTTTTGGAAGATCATCTAATTAGCTTGGAAAAGCAAACTTTGCAGAACGTTAAGTAATCTGTGAATATTATTTCGAGAAAACAACACCCAAACATTTGAGAGCCCCATATATGGCTGTACAAAATGACTTTTTAAAATGCTAAGGAAACACATTTAAATTGCAATTTCATTAAAAGGGACAATTGAAACTCATGATCTTTCAAATATCAATTGAATGCAAGCAAAAAATAAAAATCGTGATTTTTGACATGCTTCTGAATTTTGTGCTAAAAATGACATTTTTCGGCAAAAACGCGCGTGACATCCGGCCGTACGCTATTCCTTAGTATTTTTGCAAGACTTTCAGTATGAGAACGGAGCATTAACAAAAAATGCCGTCGAATCCTTATCTAGAGCCTTTTTTTAGGTTTGGCTGGTCTACTACTACCAAGTGCACTAAATCTTGAAGGAAAAGCCACATCCGGGTACTTTTTACGTCATTGGCGATAGCGAGAATTACGCTTTATTTACGTTTCCAAACCAGCCATTAGCGAAACTACTAGTCCTTGTATCAGAAGTAAAACACCACGAACGAGAAAATACGGCATTTTCATGTCAAAGGTCCCTTAATGTCCCACAAACATTTCAAGAGTCAGTTATGAGAAAGTAAAAGTGTTTATCCTAGTCGTTAGCGATGACCGCGACTCAGTAGTCTAAGTTGCCTGATAATAAAGTGTGCGGGCTTTACCTAGGCACCGGACAGCAGAAGATATCACCTTTGATATCAATTGTATAATGTTGACCTAACAACATATCTCAATTTGAATTTAACCTATTTCCTTTGCAATGGCGAGTCGCGAATACGCATCCGTATGACTCAAGGATTTGATCACGCTCGCAGATCGTATATCTTCAAGCAGCAGGCTCAGGACAGAAATAACGAAATGCAGTGTGCAGTGTTACTGGCATGACTTACAGTTAACACGACCAATTGATCAGCAAATGTTTGAGAAATGCCATAAAATAATGCGTATTGTTAAAAAAAACTCGCACGCAAAATGAGCACGTAACAAAGTGTTTTCTTCTGAAAAATCAAATGCAGTTACAAGCAAAAAACGTTAACAACAAATAATTAATTGAATAGAAGATTTAGAAGTAGATGAAAATTATTATGTCATAAAATGTAGTCAAAGAGTCTATAGGTTCTGTTTCTGATCAGCCTGAGGTGACTGAATTTCAACATTTCAGGCAATACTACCTCATTCGGATCTGATGAACTTGATGGAAATTTATTTGATCAAAACCATATTAATTTCCCAGCAAGTTTTGCCACAATAGCAGCATGAAATATGATACGATGCGTCGTGGTTGTACGCAGAAAAATAAAAACGCGGCGAACGCGTGCTTTTTCTGTAAGTAAACAAGAGCTTGCACATATTCAAATTTGCTTGAAAACAACAGGTCGTGAGCAATACACGTAGAAGTGCCTTGACTACGGACTTCGCCGGCCTAGAAAATGTCTGACATGAGAACAGAGAGTGACCACAAACAATTTTCTAATAAAGCATAAAGTGTTTAGTTATCAAGAGAGTTTGCGGGAAAGGCAACGATTATGAAAGAAGTAAGACGATTAAAAAAAAACAAGCATGAAGTAACAGAATACAGCAATATAGAGAATATGTAACCGATATCAATAGAAATAGCAGCAGAAAAAGTAATAATTTCAGGAAATATTATATGTCCGAAAAGATGATATGACTAACATATGATACTTGTTTATCTTTTAAGTGTCCATCCCATTGTTTTTCCTGATTTCTGCAAGCACAGTATGATATATAGTAAATGACAACGAATGCAAACATATTGTGTTAAAAATATACCTCTGCATTCGCAGCATTTGAAATGAGTAAGAGACAATACAACCCGAAAGGGCACCTTATTCCTATATAATTATAGACATAAACACACTCATGAGTGGGGGAAAGCTATGGGAAACAAACAAAACAAGCAGGGCTTAACTTTAAGGGTAACCCCAAAAGATGACAAAACTTGTGTATACTGGTATACACATTGTTGTAAGTAATCCACTTAATTATTTACGTATAGAAATATTTCGAAACTGCACAAAATAAAAATTCTTTTTCATGTAGTCGTGTTGGCGTGTAATAGACAGTGCGTTTTTCATATACCACTGTATTGTTGGTTATGCATCATGTGAAAGAAAACAAAATGTAGGTATGGGATGAATATTTGTGATGCTGTTTCACTCGTTTGGGGCATTTCGTGAGAGAATCATCGTTTTTATTTGGAAGCACAACTCTAAAGAGTGAAACCCAAGCATGTACGTGGATCGAGGGAATGCAGCGATATTAGTAGCACACATTAGCGAAGTTCGACGAAAATCGGGCAATCCGTTGAAAAGTTATAAATCTGTAAAGTTTATCCTCCACCACTGCTTGATAAGAAGACTACTATACACTTCGTGACGTCACTGCAGAACAACAGTATAAAGAAAATGTAAGGAAAACTCCACAAAATTTCATTTCATATGAAAAATGCACATTCCCTTGTGTCGTTACTGACATAAGCTATTCTCTCTGATTTCTGAAAGAGGTAAGTCAAGTGATCTCCCCTTGTGCTGCTGAAACGTGAAGGTATATTGAATTTTCTTTATAGGTTCTATATATCGCTGTCCATGCGTGATGTCACAAACTGTTATAGTCTTCTCATCCAGCGATGGCGGCAGCGACTCTTCAAAAATCCATTACTTTTAAACAGATTTGTATGAATTTTCGCTGATCTGTTCTAATATTGCTGAATTTCCTCAGTCCTCATGGATGTTTCGGTTTCATTCTCCTTTAAGATTTTACATATTTCTTGTTTTAAGATTAGATTGTGCTATCTAGACGCATTTCGTTCCTGTCCCAAGTTGGTTTTTCTCAGTTTTTGTACACATGAAATATTGACATTGTGCATGAAAATCCTACAGAAATTATATAGAGGCGTGAAATATAGCTTGGGTAATTTTATTCTGACATAATCCGTTCCATAGATCATGCGATCATAAAATTTGCAAGGGAGTTTCTAACCTCCTTTTCGTTTCACACACACAAGAAGGGTTAACTCATTCCACTAATTCCCCTATATCTCACAGATTGTCATACCTGTATGTTCATTTAACCATCATTTATTTTCACTGTTCTTTATAGCCATTTGTTGAGTGTTACATTATAATAATAGAGCTGAAAATTTCACAAGTCTGTAGCTTATTGGTGAAGTTGTTTAAAGAGGCTGTAAAGGGATATGGATGCAATGAAGAGAACCCTCCAAACGCTCGATCTAATTTTGGTCAAGATTGCAACCTGAAAGTGACGAACGGAAGTATCCAAGTCCAGCGCGCAGACGTCTGAATGGGCGAGATCCGGTCAATGGTCAATGGTCAACGTAAGACACATGGCATCGCTTAGCAATCTCGGACGAGTTACATGAAAGACAGAAGAGGAGGAGAAGGAGGAGGAAGAGGAGGAGAATAGGAAAAGAGGACAAGAACATGAAAAAGAAGGAAAAGAAAGGGAAGAAGAAAAATAAGAGCGAGAAGAAGAGAAAAAAAACAAAGAAAGCAAGCCAAAAAAACAAACAAACAGAGAAATTAAAAACCTCATTTTTCTTTGGCGGAGGAGAGTTAGGGGTGGGCTGACCATCAAGGCGAGGTACGGTTTGACAGATTTTGAACGGTCGGTGTGGTGTTTGTTACCAATGTTGATATTAACTGTGATGACGACAACGGGGAAAATGGTAATAATGACCATAAAAATAAATGTGATGAACGTAAGTGATAGGTTATTGACAATGATATGCCTTTCGTATGCAAAGTTATCACTTAACATACAACAACGTTTGCTGTTATTGCGCAGTGTCGATGCTTTGGTGAGAACTGTTGTCCAACAATTGTCAATGATGATGATGATGCTTGTGATTAGAAGGGAGAATTTGTGAGTAACATATAGAAAAACATACCACTAGAAATTTATCTGCGGATTAATTGATTTGAGATGAGAGGCAGTAATCGCCTTTCATTCATTAGTGTTCATTGCCCCCTCCTGTGAACGTGGCTCGCGAAGAGTCACTTTGACTTCCTGTCACTATGGCAACCCTGAGGCAGGCATGACGGTAACCTGATATTTGATCTTTTTCTTCCCGAGCTCCTGCTATCACTTACTCCAGAGGAAGAAATCATTCTGCAATAAAACACCATTTAAGTATCACACTCCTCTCTCAACAATATACTCGAAAGACCAAGTACTTTCAAGTGATGCTACTTGAGGGGCCATTCAACGTTGCCGCGCAAGCTCAACAAAACGCTTTCTCAGCTCCCACGTAAACTCTGTCGACTGCGTATTAATTATTTCTCATAATTCGGAGTATTCACTTGCATCTAGCCGACAGCTTTGCACCATCGAAAGTTCGTAAAGGGCAATTTTGTACCAATTGCTAATGAACAATCCTTTGCACTTTCCGTTTTAATGGGTAGGTGGAACTAACCTTGGGTGGGAAAAAGGTCAAGAGTTGTGTTTTTCCCCTTGAAATACTATTTTCATTTTTTTTTCCCCTTTGGATGTGTGTGAAGAACAACAATTATCCACGCAATTGGTAGAAATCACAGCAAATCTTTCTAGTTTTCTTGATTCATATCAAATAAAGGGCATTAATCTAAGTCTTATTTTCTACACTTGGAATGGATGTACGTGTGAATAAGCACGCACACCGAGTTTTAATGATATATTGTCGAGTTGTTCGTTTTTTAACGATAGCAACAGCTTTTCTTAATAACCTCTACATGAACACGAAAGAGACTTTTGACGTATGATGTGCAACAAGTTTCAGTGTCAGCGTCATTCAAAGAACACTTCCTGTTGATCGAGCATATAACAGTATAAAGTGCAATCAGATGTGCTGTGCTTGTTGTCGCTGTATCGCAATTTTTACTATTCTATATCTTTGAGAATTTTACGATTGCTAATGGTGATGCAAGACTTTCTAGATTCTTACAGAGTGAACAATGAAAACAACAACAATTATAATAATAAGTAATGAATATTCATATGAGCTGCTGTAAACCTAGAACCATTGTGGTTATTATCCCCACCTTGACTGTTTCGGTTAAAGATACATAACAAATATAACATTTAAAATGTTTTCTTTAAAAAATCCTATCAAATTTAGCTTCAGAAAAAATCCAGGATTACCTAAATGAGACAAAAATCAAGCAAAAAAAAAAAGAAAAGAGAGAGAAAGTTTTAAACTTCCTTAAAGTTGAGGGTTTATAAGCAGAGTTGTAAACTGCCGTGTGGCTATCAAGAGCATGTTTGCGTTGCGTATACCAAAATCATGCTGCTTTACGGACGGGATGCTAGAGAAACCAATATTATTAGTCAAAATAATGAACATTTATGAATAGGTCTTTAACACAGGCCAACTGTCGACGATACGTAGATGTGGAGTGGGCCAGACAAATCGCGGAAAGCTTTTTGGGCTTTTTTTTAATCAGATGAATGTTTTCTGTCGATGGACTGTCCGTTTCAAATCGGAGCAAAGCCTAAAGAGGCTTAATCTAAAGACTACTGATGTCTGGTATGCTGGAACAATCCTTCGTTATATGAGGAGGAGATAGATTTTATGGATTATGTCACTAAGGATGGATCGTCAACCATTGAGGTCGAATTCGCCTGGTATAATTTGCCTTCCATGAGATAGATATCTAATGAAGCTGTCATTGCATGGTTGGAATATCGCATGCCTTCCTATGTACGCACATAGCCATTAATGTAATTGTGATTTACGCGGGTAATATCTCTCCTCCTTAGCGAGACATTACCTCACCCTTGAGTTGCTGAAAAAGTCAATCAATAATGATGCATAGAACGTGAGCTGACCTGGAACGCACAACCTTACGGTACTTAGTAGCAAAATTCCCTAAGCAAATATCTTAGGGACCGCGAATAATACGTTATCACTTCCTTAAGTGACCACTCAGCTGAAATCAAAACAAGCACGTAGTAGCTGCAACGTTTCTATGGGGAAATTTGAAAGGTTGTCTTCTTATGTGATTTGACAAAATTCTTCCAATACAACAACATTTGCTCAATACAACAACAATACGGCAAAGTGATCAGAAATCTGACGCACGGGTCGCGGCTATTAGGGAATAAGATACAACCTTTAACAAAGCGACCCTTATGGGCAGGGACAGGGGCGACATTGTACTAATTACGAACCTTCATAAGACGAAAATGACATTCCACGCGTCATCTCAAATCGCTATACTACTAGTACTCTAATTTATGAGACAGGCAGACACACGCCGGATAAAAAGCCCGGATGTTCCCATTTGGTCATTAGCCTTGGCCGGCGATTACGAACTCCGCGTGGTGACGGAAGGTTAATACCATGACGACAACGTGACTAAGATTACACAGAAAGAAGAGCACGAGACAGTTAGCAGGATAAACTAGAGAAAAAGAGGAAGAAAATAAAATCAAAAGAATAAATATGAGAAAATCACACCAAAACAAGGAGATTTTGAGTGGATACTAGAGCATGAATCATGGGAAGTGACGTCACTCCGGACAAAGGTTTTCGAAACATCGCCCTGGAGCTGTCAAACCTTTACTTCTAATGTCACCTTTAACGTTATTAATCCTCAATGAAATGTACCAAAGGTTCTGGGTGTGTTCACCCTTCTGTCCGTTAAGATAGGAAGATTGCCGTCCGAAGACGATACAAACTGTGTAATAGATAGAACCTGTTCGCTTCAGCATACTATGTTCTGGTATGTTCACACTGCATGTGAAAGTTAAAGCCATGTACTGTAACCTTTGTGTTTTGTCAATGAGTTCCCGTAACTGCATAGTTAAATGAGAGAGGGGTAGCGACAGAGAGGGGAAGAGCGAGAAAAGAAAGAAAGAAAGAAAGAAAGGAAGGAAGGAAGGAAGGAAGGAAGGAAGGAAGAAGAGGGAAGAAGATCAGCAACCTTGAAATATTGTCGCTTTAATTCGAAAATACGCTTGAACATTTGAAGTAATATGTTTTGCTACACAGTCAATTCTATTTTAGTCCTTACGAACCTTTGGTGAAAAGTTATCGAGTGGACGATCACAATTCTCATCTAGGAACAAAAGTGCACCCTTAACCAAAGATGCGTCATATGCACTATGGTGGCATTAAAAAGTTAAAAAAAAAGTATTGTTTATCAGAGCAAGGATTGACGATTTCAGTGATTTATTCTTTTGTCATTTTACCTTTACGATAAAGATAATGGCGAAGCATGTAATATAATCAGTGTTACTTGACTAATTGTGCAAGACTATCTGCCTGTTAACTTGCAGCGGTATTGAAAGCAACATTTTTTTTCTTCTTTAGCATTGATAATTCCAATGATTCTCCAGTTTGTTTAAAGTTGGGTAGATTGTCATTCTGTTTACTTTTTCTAGGATGGGGTTGGAGATATGTAATCAACTGAGCTACACGCGACTATCACATGCCAACCAATAGGCAACTCTTTTTTTAATCTAACTTTCAGCAAGGCTGTTTTGCTCTTCAAGACAACTGCTGCCCCTATGGGACACGTTGTTGCATTCATTGAACATCGGTATCGGTTGCTGCGGTTTTCTATATAGGTGCACTGAGATGATGGGGCTCCCCCACGATATGTTTACCCCTGTAATTTTTCACAGGGCATTGTTTTATGCGGGATACATCAAACAAGCTCTTTAAGTTAAGATTGAACAAAGTGACATAATATTATATTCTCCTCTGTTACAATGTAAGGTAAAAATTGTGTCAATTTTGGCGAATAATAATCGTAATGGTGATGATTATGTAATTATGAACAAAATTACATCCGCGGTAACGATTCATTGTTGTTGCGATTTGGTTCTTTACAGCGATATTCTCGCCTGTATCATAGCTGTAACCTTGATACATTTGCAGTAAACGTAGATGACTTTAAAAAAAAAAACTTTTTTCATTAAAAACAACCATCATGCTGTTTTTGTTAAATTGTACATTGTTGTCTGGAATAATGATATGAGAAATATCTACATGTATATATGTAAAATGATGTTCGCTATTGCGAAAGTTCGTTATTCCGAAACACACAAATTCCTCATACCTTGATCTTCAAGCAGCAATCTTCTGCAAATGGAGATCATAATACGCTCCACACTCTCTAGATATATTATATCCATGATATCCAGTATTTTGGAAACTTTCTCTAGCCATGCTAACCTTTCCTTGTCAGTCAGCTTCTGCCACTGATGCACCGGATGACTTATGTCATGTCAGCTTTTATCTAGCCAGCCTTGAGGACATCTCAGGCTCGTTATAACCAATGCCCATCTGATGCCATACTGCCATAATCATTAGATTATGGTCTTTCGTAAAATAGTCTTATCAGATGCTGAAAATGATATTTTTTTTTCTTCCTGATTGCCATTTTTATCATGATTCTGAATGGGCTACTGTCATATACTCCAAATCTTTGTTTACTGTCACTGAATAACACCCTTCCTTAGTCATATGTAAATCATTGCATTTTGAGCAAAATAGAGAGAAACTGTTCAAACAAGGAAAGCGAGCTATTAGAGTGAACACCAAATAAACATACAGAGCGCCCTCGTTGCTGATATTCTCTCCTGTGTTCATTTTAACTCTTTCAGTTTCAGTTTATTTCATGCATGCATCTCATGTTAGGTTACATTTAGAAATTATTGCCAAAATTCTTGCGAATTGCCAATAGTAGACAAACAAAATAATTAACGTGTTATTGATACACAACAATTCTGACGATAAGTGGTCGAAATCAAAATAACGTGTCGGGTTGTAGAAAGGAAAGTATATATGACGGGACCTAAATAAAAGCAAACTTGTTTGGCTGTAAGCCCCGAATAATCGGGTTTGTGAAAGAAAACCGGAGAGCAGATAAGAAAGAGAAGGAGACCTTTTAACTCACACCCAACTAACCACACTACCATGGATCGCTACACCACTGTTCACACTCGGAATCCCCTGGCCCTATTATATTCTTCCCTTTCTTCCCTTTCCGCTCTCTCTCTCCTTCTCTCTCTCTCCCTTTCATTCTGTATTCCTACATACGCATGCCTATAAATATATATCACCACATTATCCTAAAAGGTCTTAATAAAGTCATGAGGACTGTAACTTGAGGTTATTTATTCTGAAGCAAATACGATAATTCATAGTAAAATTAGACTTATTTCAGTTTCGATACATCATGTTCCTACGATGTATGGAATTAACTTCTAATCAAATGCGTAATCTTGAGTGCATCTTAGCTTTAACGATCATTTCACAAAATTTTGTTTGCCATGTGACCATCCACTCGCTGTATTTGTGGCAGGAATTTTGAAACTAAGGCTTGGAAAAAAATAACCAATATCGTTTGTAGTCTGGAGAATCTGAATATGATTAATCTGAAATTCGAGATGTGTGCGAGGTTTATTGAGTCTCTTTCTCTCTCTCTCTCTCTCTCTCTCTCTCTCTCCCTCTCTCTTTCTCTCTAATCCTTATGTATGTAATACACATATCTGTATGAATTATGTTACATGTGGTCATATTGTATCATCTTACATTGTATACCTTATAATATTGTATCATTTCATATGAAATAATATATTATACTATATCATTGATCATATTCACGACTGCCAAAATAAGAAAGAATTTAATTTACGATTTTGTCGCGGCTTTATTAAACCTCTCACCGTGAACGTTTTTAAAACTCAAATTCGTTTTCCGATTAAAATGTAACAAATAATTATGCACACTCAAAATTACGTCAAATTTAATCATATAATATAATTTCTTTTACTTACTCATATTACGTTAACCTGGTCCCTTTGCCTAGTATGTTATCTCGTAATAAACATCTCTCTCTCTCTCTCTCTCTGTATTCATCTCCATGGAAACAAAATATACAAGCAGCATCAACTATATATCTTTAGTTGGTATAGTGATACTTCCTCATCCTCGATTCCATAGCGACTATTTCACTGTTTCCATGCGATCGATGAAGGAGCGTAATCAAATGAGTTGGCTTTACATGGAAATGGAAGGAAAACAAAACAAAAATATGAAGTCTACCTGTGCTAACAATTCTGTGAGGGATCAATAACTGAAGGTGTTAAAATGTTCATACACACGCTACTGCTGAAAGACTTTGTACTATCTGTACAGAACAGATGGAAAATAGCGATTATTAAAGATGAATTTGAAATGTTGATTGCAATGTTATGTGGACACATTCCGAGATGGAGCGTATAGTTTATTTTTTCATGTGTATTTGACGTTTATCAACACTTTTTAACGTTACAGTGTGCAAAACAACAACGAAAAGTGATCTGGTAGTTCTTTTATCCTATATGCTGATTTTGCTTGAGGCATACGTTGCATGAAAAGCTAACAACCAAATAAACAAAACAAAACATCTACCGGCAACTTTTTTCTTGGCATCGAAAAATATGTCTTCAATAGAGAACAAAGTAACTTGCCATTTTGAAAACACGTGTGATCTAGCGTGCATGATTCCGTTTAATTGGTTCAAGTAGGAATGAGGAAGAAATCTAAAACAAAGACTTCAGGCATTTCACATAATATCCACTCTTCTCAATATCTAAAGCATATTCAGTGAAAAATGGAGAGGAAAGTATCAGCCACAGCACACACACACACACACACACACACACACACACACACACACACATTTCAGGTACTGCTCATATTTTTACAATCCATGGTACCATGGATGAGTAGACATCTTGTCTCATAGGATATTAAAGAACTGTTTCAATCGTTCTTAAGTTGTTGTGCCGCAGTTGTGATGATATGGTTGGTTTTTTTTTTCCTGATTGTTTTCTAATTTTTGTTTTGATTTGTCTTATCATGAGTTGCCATCAGCGTCACCGCATAAAGAAAGAATTGGTGATTTTTTTTCTTTGCAGCAAACTCCAATCTAATGAGTCGAACGCTTCCCTTTTCGTACAGCATGTTAGTGAAGCGCTGCACGAACGCTACTCGCTGTGGGCCTTTGTGGCTATGGTATACAGGTATAATCTATTGGGCAATCTCGCGATGAGGTATCAACCAGGTGGGATGGTCTTCAAGCATAAATCTTGCTGGAGGCAACGTGGCTCACTGAAGAAACAGGTTATTATCTGATAAATTGATCAGCATTATCGGTATGGTCGCCTACGTCGTTTTTCATGAATTATGGATGATGCTCGAACTTCTTGACAACAGAATTGATACGAACACTCAGTCAAGAAGGAAAGAATTGCGAAATGTTGTTAATGCCTTTTAAAGGGAGACAAATTCAGTAAATGATGAAAACTCTGTGGATAAGGAATAAATTCTTGCTTGAATTAAGAATAGAGATGGGATAGTGTTGTATAGCATATTATTGTCTGCCTATAATGGTGCTTAGAAAAAAAAATGCATCTAACATTAATATGGTTAGAATCTTTGCCAAGGGATCATGCGTTTTGTTATTTGTTTTCTGATTTAGTAGGCAAGAGGCCCTACTTGTTGATCGTCCAGTGGATAAAAATGTGTTTTACGTCTTCATTTAGGCATTGCCATGATGAAATAACAAACCTTGCATTTTAATCTTTTTGAAGAAAGAGGGAGTATTTCAGTCCAATTATGCAAGCTCATATCATGATTAATAGCCACGGTGAAGTAAAGAAATATAGTTTCATATCTTGTGTAGATGTGAACGTGTTTGCTCGTGCCGTGTACGTGCCTTAACTCGGTGATGTTTAATGCTATAGGAGAAAACACTCATCTCGCTACTGTTCCGTTGAGGTTAAACTTCGTCATATGAAGCAAGTTCACGCCTGACATGTTTGAGAAGAAATATAAGACTAGCATGCTTGAAGTAATCGTTCCTACCAGAGCCATCTTCGTTTTCCTGCACCTTTGAGTATCATACGTTTTGTTTAAATCTGCACAAAGCCACTTTTCTCCTTATAACTTGCGAGAAATTTTAGATATCACGTGAGCTTGAGATAATAGAATAACGTAGAGTAAGACAGAGCTAAAGATACGCTCCTCCTGAGTACTAGTATTCAACCTTTTAATTCGAAGACAATTAATGGATGTTTGAGAGATAAACGAGTAGATAGATGAATAATAAGCCATAGGCATCTCTCTTTAATCATAGAATACGTTAGATGCTGATAGATAGAACGTGAGTGAGTGTGTGTGTGTGTGTGTGTGTGTGTGTGTGTGTGTGTGTGTGTGTGTGTGTGTGTGTGTGAGGGAGACCATGTGTGTGTATATTGATGCAACAGAAAGAGATAAGCAGATAAGGGGTCTAAATAAAGGGGAAGGATATGCCTCATGTGTTTCTCATGTGGCTAAAAACCTGCGCACAAAATCCATCAGGTCAATTGCAGCTCCAAGTTAGGCAGGAAAACATTGCAATATAACACATGACAGTGTTAAGCTGAGATATTATCCGAAATGTTTTTGTGCTTATATCGAAGACGGATATGATTAGATCAATTCCGCGAGATTGTCCGTTGGCTTGTAACACACACTGCCCGTCGAGATTTAGTGTCTTTAATTTGAGGGATTTACTGGTCAAATATTACGTTGCACGTTTTAACAAGCAGCTCGGAAAGAAAATTTGAAAAAAACAACACTATGACTGCATATTTCATCGTCATTCCAGTAATCACTGTGCCTAAATTTATAAGCATCTTCCTCTCAATGGTAAACACAAAAACAAAACGAACAAGGCATGAACAAAAGTAGTTTTAGTCAAATCATTTGTTGTGCTAGATTGTGTCCGGCGTGACACTGATAAACGTTGTACTGGTGATACGACTGAATTTTAGTGGTATCTTGTACCATTGTAAAAACAAGAGTAATGACACAAACCTAAACACACTGTAGAATAGTTATACAACGATCTGGTAATGATAGAAGACTCATATTTACGAGCGTTGTGGGGGCATTTTCGGTCGCTTCTTTGTTAGATCATTTGAACAGCCTCAGTACCTCATAAAGACTGATAAACATCGTATACATCGTCTGACTTCAAAGTATAAACATGAAAACTAATCGCTACTGGTCAGACAGTAGTATGCCGGTTGTCATCATTAACAGAAAGACATATTTCTCGCCAGAAATAAAAAAAAAATGCGTGTTGCTTTGATAGCAATGCGAAAGCAATGACTTTTTTCTTATCTATTTTATGACGGTAGAACATTCTGAGCGTTTTACACCCCGATACCTTTCATACCTTATCGAAGAGCATAGCTTCTGCAATGTTCTGCTTGTTCTGTGTGCAATATCTCTTAAAAGCCATTTATCAAAAACATCAGCTGAGAATTGAATACCCGAGACAATACTGGTTGCTAATTTCCATTCACTGTGCCCGAAATTATGTCACAATACAATCTTCAGATATGAGAAAACAAAAACAAAAACAATCTAACACGTTTGGGACCGTCTTTCTTTAGTGCATTTTATGTTTCGATTTTTTTTTTATTCCTATGTTTAAAATAATCCATCCATTAATGCTCAACCCGTCATCCGAATGAATAATCATTTTTTAATAGACACGCACAATTTTTTTACAAAATCTGTTTGTCTCCAGTGGCCCGACATTCTGGAATTCTCTGAATAATATCAAAGAAAATGCACCTAGATTTAATCATTTAAAATTGAAACCAAAGAAATTACTTTGAAGTCATTATGAAATCTGATTTGAGGCTCATCATTATTGATACCAGTTGATACATTTCTTCCCTATATGTATCAATACATAAATTACCTCCTCCTGGCTGGCCTCAAACCTCTATATTAGGTATAACCTTTCACATTTCTTTTGTTCATGTTCTCTCTTAAGTTACCATCTCCACCCCCTCCTAACTTCCACATTTTCACATGGGAAGCAATATATTGTTGTTGTTGTTTTTTTTTTTTTCCTGAAGGTACTGCAGTATACTAGCTGTAAGTTTTTTGTTTTTGTTTATTAGCAAGCCCCTCCGTTTCCACCGCCTGCCTATTTACCTATTGTTTAATTCGTATATCACATCCGCTGATTATTTTAACATAACTTAGCTTTCACTTTACTACCTTTATCATATAACAATTCACTCAGATGCAATTATTTTTTTGAAATGGTTTTTGTTCCTCTAATCAGTTGTGTTTAGGATTTTGTATAATTCCGTTGGAAATTTAAAGAAAAGATGAAATGAAATGAAATGTTCTTTGAAGAGCGATGACAATACACTCTTATGAGAGGACGTTGGGAAATATACTCAAAATATCTCCTTTATTGACTGACCCACACCTTAATTCACTTAATTTCTACCATGAATTGACATTGCACCACCATTTTATGAAATTAGCACAACTCCTACTTGTTCCTGGTTTGCTGGCTGTCACAGTCTAATATATACTCTGCAACTGTGCTTTTATGAACGAATTCATTTTCTCATGAAGTGCTGTAATAAACTGGGTCATGGCTCATGCTGTTAGTTCATGATGTAATCTCCGATATATGGGTTAGTGATTCAGCAATTGAATTGATTGTGAAGGGGAAAGCCTGGTCAACGGAAGCTATTAAAGCCAGGCGCACCTGGGTATTTTGCACCTGCACAATGTCTTGCGTTGACCTTCATGATGCTACTTAGCTATAGCTGAGTGTTGTGAGTCTAGAACGGATCAGAAATGACCATGTAAGTGCAAGTTGTTTATGCACTGAGAAGCAAAAAAAAAATGTCAGGTTTTTTGGTGACTTTCATTGCTATTCTTCTATGGTTTGGCTCCTGTGCAGGCAATATTTGGATTTTTTTAAAAACTTAATATTTGTTGATGTGGAAGCTGGTCAAAGCTCACATGGATCTGAAATGATTTTAATGCTGCCTGACACGTAAACACAGAGGAGGTCGGCAGAAGAATTAAAAATCGGCTGCTGTCTGTGATCAAGTTTTATTGAAGCCATTGTTATTTTCACAAGCTTTATTGTTCTTTAATCATAATCATGACTGTTAGATTGTTGATTAAAAGAAAAAAAAATCAGCCAATACAAGCAATAATTGTTTAAATTTTTCGAATGTCATTTTATACAGTAGGTCAATAACTTTTTCTAAACCCTATAGATCTTAACCATAAATCCTTTAACGTATAACATAATCAACTAATCATACCATAATTCAACATGCATTATATACAGATATCATACTGTATACGATACTATCTTGAAATGCATACAACACTTTAAGCTGATTATATCAACGAAGTAGTCATATTCAGGAATGCTGAAACACCATACAGGAGTGTCACAACATGACAAATATAACTCTAGATGAAGAAATTAGAGCTGAAACTATAAAACTTCCATCCAGTATAAAGGTATCTGACAAAAATGTTGCATGAAAGATATTCCGCGGGGAATTTCATGAAGGAACTTGTCGGATAAAATATCCGACAAGTCAATTATATCCAACAAGTTCAGAGAAATCAGCCAATCAGACTAAAGAATCTCTCAAAACTTGTCGGATATAATTGACTTGTCAGATATTTTATCCGACAAGTTCCTTCATGAAATGCCCCCCAGTATGACCTAAAAACTGCAAAATTAAACAACAACATTAAAACAAAGTCTCTCATGGACAATAAATGTAACCATAGTAACAGCGCCACATCTTAGTCACAGTCCGGCGACTTTTCTTATTTTAAGCTCTTGGTTATTTGGTCCGATTAGTTTTCTGATTCACTTATTTATTTAACTGTCTCTTGATTCTTTTTGTTAGAGTGATTTACAGCTTTAAATCCAGGTGATCAAAGTGTAGACGAGAGATCGAAATAGACTTCCCCGAGACTTGCCTTTCCTATATAGCAACAGTTTTATACGTCATGTAAAGCAGCTAAGACTTTGGAAGAAATGAGGAACTTTTGCTCAGAGATATACTAGATAAATCCCCCAACATCGTTAAGAAAATCTAAATTCTATAAACAGATCCGTTTGTATAGGATGCCCAAACAGGGGAATTATATTTAGTTACGAAATTACTTTTAATCGATCGACCAGATTAGCCTTAGTTCAGGTCAATCAAGGAACATTGTGCATGGTGCTTCCATGGTGCCAACATGTTACAAGCATCGTCTTTTCAGTGGTTCCCTCCATTTTTTGTACATAACATAATATTGTTCTCCTCGGTTATTTATTAATATCAAAATCATTAATTCATAACAATAAGATTGATTTGAATTGATACACAATATATATCACAATTCACAATCATATTTGAGTGTGGAGGTGTTTGTGTTTATCTTTGTCTGTGTCTTTGATCGTGGGTACAATATCGAAGTCAAGAGATTATTGATTTTTTTTTTATAGGAAATTTTAATTTATGTCTTACTTAATTTCTTAACAGCCTGATATACCTAAGACTCTGAAATCCGAAATTATCCGCAGCACGTGGCTATGATTTTGAATTAAACTTTTGTGAACCAATGCCTGATATCCTCTATGCTTTATTGCATGTAAGCTTTTCAAACATAGATGATAGATCTTTTTTAAATGTTTATTTGTAGGAGTCTAGGAACGGGATTTGTTATTGTGTAGTTGCATTTTTGGGTTTGTGTTTCTGTAATTGAAAAGCTAAGAGCATGGTGAATCCTAAGAGACTGAACCAGGCAAATCAGTGAAATTCGATTTTCTCAGGCTTTTGATGATATATTATACGTTTTACGTTGTACATGGTATGTATGTACTTACGTGTATGTATGTTTTAATTATGTTTTGTACAGAGACAATCATCTCTGTTTTCATTGAAACCTTCTCATACAATCATGTGTCCTCCCATAAGGACATACTGTCCCTTTCCCATTAACAGATGACAAAAGATAAAACAGCGCTTGTTGCCCAAGGCTTCCGCCATTATACTTGAACAGTGTCAATGGTATTGAAAACGTATAATTATTGTTAGACTATAAAGACAAGAATCGGTTACCATGGGTAACCGTCAATCAACAGTCATTAAGTGATGGAATGCATTCGCCCATGTGAAAACCAATGCCACACACGACTTATGTAATTGATTATTACATACGATGCACAACGGTCATGTTGATTATCGATCAACTATACCAGTGCTCTTCCTCAGAATTATTACAGAATTAATATTCTTCAAATCAGTCAAAGTAATGAAACAAATCCAAGTCAAAAAAGACTTCTTTCATGCCTTTAGTCTTTCTGAAGACTAGGGTCTTGTGTGTGTGTTGTTTTTTTTTCTTAGCGAATAATTCTACAAAACACAAGAAAACACATAATTTTACGGTTTATTTGAAAGGTTCGCGCTTTGTTCATGGTGTATGTTGTCATGACCATGACGTTAGGTCAACTACTACAAAATTATCTCATAGAGTTTTTCATTAGCGTTAATAGTGTCGCGCTATTACAATATTACAATAATGATATGATATCTGTCCCTGAGCCAGTCATGTATCACTTTGATCAATTATAATGTGACGTAAATAATCACTTAAATGTTGATACAACCAAATCAAGATTAAAACCATTCCCAGTCTGTGACTTGAAAGTTTTACCATAGAAATTATGTACCAGGACCTAAATCAACAGTTAAATGTGATAAAGAAGTACATGTATAAGCATTCGTGACCCAAATTTGCGATCTGGACAGTTTCAAGTTCATGGCAATTCTTTCACTTCAACTCTTGATATTATGTACATGATTTATTGGTAAAAAAAAAAAGAAGTTACAATGGATTGAATCGAATGTACTTGCGTCATACCGCACTGAGACTCGTGCCATGTAACTGTAACACTGACATGCATGTGTTTGCTGGCAACGGAACAATCTAATCAAATCAAATCGGTTGTAGAAATGTATTTTATTATGGGATTAAATAAGCTACACAGACATAATTTCGAATTTTAAATTGAAATTATTCCAATGTTATTTGCTTCAATTTATTGCTATAACATTATTTCTATAAATGATAAGATATAACCTTGTTTGTTCGTCACTTTAAACTATATCCTGTGTTTTGCTTTTTGTAATCGCAGTTATCTGGTTGTTGGTTGGTGGAGTGACCACTCAGGACCGCGACCAGCAGACCTTCATGCTCGCAGCTCGCAACTTGGACCTGACCGCCACCAGCGATTACGTGTTCATCACCATCGAACTCTTCCCGGATCCTGGCTTTGAGAAACCATGGCAACCCATCCTAAGCCCTTACGCGAACGAGACTGCAGGCGAGCTTATTGGCGTAGGGGAGGCACCGGTGGAGATGATATTAAAGGAAGCATACAGAAATGTCCTCGTTTTGACGATGAGGTGATTTTTTTTTCAAAGTGATGTGTCATGTTCATTGCGTGTAAACACGAATGTTGACACAACCGATGAATATTTTATCGCTTCATTGTCCATGTTGGTCATGTCGTGAGTGCACGCTCTTCCCAAGGCTCTTTGATTAACTTTGCACCTTATACAGATTTGACGTCATTTTGTTTATTCTTGAATATAAATATGTTCTGCTCATTGAAAAAAAATGCAGCACAACTAGATGTCTTTCATTTGTGAGTTGAATTGCACATCAGAAATTACTGCATTGTTTTAACGTACTGTTGGTGTTTCGCAAATACACTTAAAGTGAATTGTTGTTATACTAATGATATGTGCTTAGAATAAGTTTTGCCTGCATGCGTTAACATGGCTTGGACGTAGTCAAATGTTTGGCACTTCCTGTGTCTTGAAATTGTTGGAGCTGAGAAACGAGATGTTGAAATACGAATAAACAATCTTGACAAAATGGAATTCTGGACCGTCCACTGAACAGTGACCTTGATGAGAAGTTTGGGATATTAAATGCAATTTTAATAGATATTTGCAGACAACTGCAGATAATCATTAAGCGAAGTCTATATTTTTTTCATACAATTTGGCAGAAAGACTGGCTGTTACCATGGCATCCCCAATGCCATCAATCTTTGATCTACATGCATTATCGATCAGCGCATTTTCTGTTATAATATCAGCGACGATATGATATTATACTGTGAAGTCAATGTTTAGCCCATTACAAAAGAAGATCCTGTAACATGTGATTCTTACTCCCTCTCATAAGAAGAAAATACTGTTTTATTCGAGTGAAATTGCTCCGATATCATTACTTTCTCTCCTCAAAGCTAAAACGTCATGCACAACAAACAATACTGCATACCATCGAGTCACCGGAAGGTATCGGTATAGCCACTTCGAAATCTGACGCGTTGAAAGCCGCGGTTCATCTAAAATGCTTTGCATTGAAACTATCATATCTAACATGAGAGACAGCCCACAGAGTTCTGTTGTCATTGTTGACCATAGATACACTATTCAAGCTCAACATCTCTATGCTTTGTGTGTTCATGGGCGATTGCCATTATGTTAGCGAGCTCTTTGCGTATAATAAAGGACACTGACTATAATATTGAACAGTGCATTTGCCTTTAGTAACTCACCTATATGACTAAAACTACGTTAACAATACAGAGTGTACTGGAGTTTGAATAGAATGAAAGGTTTAATGGAGAGTTGAGGGTTGGGGAAGTTTAATTTTAGCAGGAGCACTTCTTTATTTCGGCGGCATGAATACACGTTGGATAGTTTGTGGCGCGTTGTTTGGAGGCCACTTTCTTTTGATTGCTGCCTATACGTACGCTGAGCGTGACAGTATGCCTCAAACTCGCACGAGCTGCCTAGGCGAGGTAATGAATTATGAATCGCAAACTGCAAGGTTTATCACATGGAGTCGCAGGATGAGAATCAAAGAAAGTATATACATTAAAAAAACAACAACATCCCATTCAGTATAGTACTCCTGAATGGAAACCTCTATAGCACTTACAAATTACTTTCTCTATGAAAATCAGCCTTTGTTGTAGTAGGTGCTTCCCAACGTTAAGCAGAAAATGCTGACTTTGTCGATGTTGCTTATCCTTTTACGTTTTTACCTTTCACTTCGATCTTCATGTGTCTTTTTACTGTGATTCTGCCGAATTCCAACTTCATGGCTCCATTCACATCAGTGTTGAACATTATGGCATTCATGTTGTTTCATTTACATTTTTCATAAATGTAATTCAGGAAAAAGTAAGGCTCAGGCCACCACGGCAGCAACCCTACCTTTCTTTACAAAAGAAAATATTATAGCATTGTTAGATATCTGAATTTGAACATGTCTTTCTTATTTTTTCACGAAAAGAGATATAATGTAATGCGATCAGTTTATACTTGCTATACCTCAATTACATAACAATGAATAACCCAACCCAACTGATGTATACATGACGCAAATAACGTTAAAGTTTATATGCAGATTAAAGCGGCATAATACCCAAACGCGCACAACACATGCGCTTCGTAAACAGTTGTACGTGCACGCAATCCCGTAATTGCGCCCTCAGTCTTTCGACTTGAGGTGAACAGTGCATGATGACGAATTGGTATGTTCCTCTCATGCCATTGATTCATGACTTTGTGGTTTAATACATTTTCCTCGTCAATTATGAAGACGTAAATGAGATAACATATATATATATATATATATATATATATATATACATATACACATATATATCTATATACATATATGGAATTTGTGTATAAAAATGTTGTCGTCACGGAGTAAGAGAGCCAACTCGATTAGCTCAAAATTGATGTCACAAGGTTAAGTTTCCTCCTGTAGAACTAAGCTACTAGATGTTGACAAACACACATTGCTAATCATATTAGTGGAAGCTGTCGTTGCCGTAATTCGTTCTTGTATTGCACATCCACTTTAGGAGATATCATATAGATCTTCCTTACTCTGTAGACGATTACAATGATGGCAGCATTGTTCCAAAGCACTTTGTATATTTCCCTGGTGACTCGACAGTTACAGCTTACCTCTTGAGTCAAACTCCCCAGTATTCCGTGAAGTGAAGATGAAAGAATTATCATCATCAGTATGTGAGTGTCATGTGTGCTTGGATCAACGAAATCTATTTTGGGCGAGGACTTCTCAAACCAGATGATTATTAGCATCGACAACAAAAACAAAAGTAACAAAAAACAAAAAACAAAAACGGAAACCTCTGTCCACATAATGTAATGTTTGAACGTAGTTAACGCCATCACAAAACCTCATTTGAAAAGACTCGATGAATGACATTAAAGAATCTATACAACACAAGTATATGCTGAATTGTGTCGAAGCATGATACACTTATCATCACTTTTGTGCAAAAAAAAAATCTTCCAAACCAAAATTCTGTCGATGACATTATCTATCCCATCCTGTTACATTACTAGTATGATTAACAAATGTAATTGGAATTCATCTTCCCCTAAAACTTAGCATAACTTCCGTGCCAAAATTATGATTAACAAAAGCGGCTGTAAGGAAACATTGGAAATTAATCTATACTGGAAATTTATTTCATTAGTTACCTAATCATTATCAAAAATATGCTGGAGTTGACACTGATGGCTTGATAGAGATGTGGCGACTTTAAATGAATCAAAGTTTGGTCCAACTCTCTTGATTTAATCGTTTACACACAAAAAAAAACCATTCAGACATCGAAAAATACACACACACAGGCACACAATTTCTATATGGACTATAAATGAATCTGAATCTGAATCAGAATCTGAATAACATTCACTGAATGTGTCGAAATGCGAAACAGTACTCCTAACTTTAAATAGGCTATTTTTCTGATGCGTTTTTCTCATGTAGCAACATATATTTGTTTCAAGTCTGTACATCCGAATAACATTTATTAGCTCTTTAAGTGAATTTTTCAAATTGTAATCGAGAAATTACTTATATTTCCAATCAATTTACCAATCCTGACTATTTGGCGCTGCTGTATCAAAATGCTGAAAAGTTTGATTGCAATTCTGACGCCCATGTGTAGGTTTAGAACGGTGCAGTCAAGAGAGTGCAGGATTGCCCAACGTTTTATTCACTTTCACAATATTTTGCATCGTATTACAATCTCATGAAGATCATGCAAACATGACATTTTTTTTTAATCAAATGTTTTCTTAATGCACGTTTCTCAAAATGAAAAGCACTCGGTAAATTTCCTCGCGCCTGTTCGCACATTGCTGAGAAATCAAGTTGTAAGACCGTATTTACTGAAGGAGGTTCAAGAGATGGTGTCATAAAAGTTGTATTCCCTTTGAACCAACTTTGATGCTGCCACTCTAAACATTTAAAATATGTGCCAAACTGGATCTGCCTCACAGATAGGAAGACAACTGAGTCATTTCTCATTTCATAATGACCAGTCACTCTCTAAGGAAGAGACCATACATTTTTATGTATTATCATGGTAATCATTTTTTCGGCAACTCTATTATATACTTGTAAAAGATGAGCGGCATGTCCAACGTTAAGAACACGAGGATGGGCGAATAGAAATGGCTCAAGGATTAATGAAGTGAAAAATAAACATTACTCGATTGGGCGGGTCAGGGCACTTATCTGACATAATAATTTTTAAGGAATATACTTGAAGTTTATACCTTGTCGATTTTCTTTGTCGGAATTAAGCGAAAAGTGATAAAATCAACTTTTCAGGAGGCTACCAAGTGTCAAATACCAGTCTTTAATAACAAACATCTCTGATACACTTTTGAACACATTTTCTGGACGGGAATAACTTAAATTGTTTTCTACGTTTTAGCATTCGGGGAAATTTCATTTCATTTCATTATGCCGGAAATTATGTTAGAGTTTAATATGAATCTTCACATTGCTCACACAGATGGCGGTATCAAACATCGAGCTCCAATATACAAATACACATCTGTGGAATTCTTTGTAAATCCCTAGAAAAGTGACATCTGTTTGAATAATATTATAGTCAGTTGGAACTCCAGCTCTCAAACCCCCCAGGTTTACTGCACACTCAATTAGGTAGAAGAGCTTAGGACCGTTGTTGTCGAAGATTTCATTTGCCAAGACTCGACGGGAACTTGAAATATCCATGAATATTTTATATACATTCCTTGTACAGTAAACGTTACCCTTATTGCCTCTTCTGATTTCTCTCGCAGTTTACCTGCCGACGGCCGTCTTGAAACTTTCATGGAAGACGTCATGCGTGTAATGGCCGATCCTCCCTACCACCTTGACGTAACACAGGTACGTAGGTTAATGCGATTTGCTTTGTCTTTTGGAAAGATTGTTAAAAAAATCACCATGCCAACGTCGTGTTTTGTGATGTCATCTTCGTTTACCCCAATGCATCAATGAAGGGTTTACAAAGGTTTACATAATTTTCGTTGTCGAAGTGTTGGGTAGCGATGAAAGTGGCTATGGGATCAATCTGAAATTCAATGCACCAGTACCTGACTGTTTATTGATACGATACATGTATCATAGGGAGATTGGTAGCTGAACGTTAATGTGATGGGTCATGGTATTTGTTCGCCACAAAGCGGGCAGTCTAGCTAGATTGCCCTCCCGAGGGAGTAAGTGAGTGTTAAAGGTTATACGTACGGTTATAGGTTATAGGTATGGTTATAAGTTATCCGGTAGGTTATACTGTTATCAGTAATAGGGACGGCTTTGATCCAGTTGCCTGGTAATGTCTCGTTATATAGCGCTTCAGGTACCACGACGTGGTGGAAAGATGCTATTTTAAAAGCTACAGTTGTATTATCATTGTTCTCATTATAACGGTTATGCACGGTTCACCATG
This sequence comes from Diadema antillarum, assembly GCF_040938485.1. Taxonomy (NCBI): domain Eukaryota; kingdom Metazoa; phylum Echinodermata; class Echinoidea; order Diadematoida; family Diadematidae; genus Diadema; species Diadema antillarum. The sequence goes on along the minus strand of NW_027271357.1, from coordinate 12,966 downwards.
CATTGCCGTGCCAAAGTGCACATTGACAAATGAATCAATAATGTAGCTAAAATGCATATGGTTGAAATATATCAGAGCTGTTTGTCTCTACTACGTTAACAGCTTGGTCAGGCCATCAGGAGGGGGTTCTCTGTCAAGCAATGATTGGCCCCATGCGTAATGTTAATCATGCATGTTATGATAAATTAGTTCATTTTTCAAAGATTCTCCAATCAGAGTTCTCGTACTTCCTGTTAGTCTTCCTGTATCATCCTTCCTTAAGATGACAAATATATTTACAATGGGAGTAATGTAAACTTCCGAAATTAACAATATATTTCAAGTTATACCTTTAATATCAAGCAGATAACTTAGAGCAATACTTCCTTCTTTTTTATATGAATAGACCCCATAATCTCTCGTGTTTCATAACATGGTCATTGGGGAATGAACTCAGAAGAGCTTTTTTTTTTGGTAGACTTAAAATGACGACAAAACAGCTCCGGAAAAAAAAAATCGTGTTACATCAAACGTAGGAGCAAATGAAATCAATGTTTCTATGTGTCTCGATAAGCTCGCCCCATTTTGTTGGGATTAATCATCCAAAGAAAATTGCGTTTGCTGCGTAATTCCATAGAGTTTTAGACGCACACATTTCAGCAAGTTTGACTAACTCTGGCCCAACAATCACCATAATGGAAATGTCTCAACCGTCGCCCTAAACACCCTAGTGGAAGTCAATGCCATTGTGTAATCAGATTACGCTGTCTGATACATCAGTATAAAGGGTCGCTGCATGGCTGTCAGGAATAGCGTGTATACAGTTTCGACAAGTCGCTTCAGAGCGGGCGTGCTTTTTTGGGGTGGAAAATCTCAAAATTAAACAGCTCCTTTTGGTAAAAAGTGCAAAGACATGTGCCAGCTTCATGACTGGTTCGATCAATGTTAGTGGGCACAGGTACAGTCATGTGAGCGAATGATTAGAGAGAGATTTGAAACGTGAGCATAACATTCAGATCGCAAATCATTGCAGTGGTTATCAAATTATACTGACATTGAGCACGTCGCATGAAATTTGTGCAAACTGTAATTACGGCATACAAGTTTCTTTTTCCTGAATGTCACGCACTTTCCCCGCCATTGTTCTGCATACTCAGTCACGTAATAATACGCAGGTAACTTATCCCCTTCTCATTATCACAATCAACATGATGAAAAGGCCTCTTCCACAAGGACCAATACGACTATGTTGCCCGGCTAGATTACCGCAGTGTAAAGGACTCCGATGCAGCTTATGGGAGTGTTAAATCTCTACATCACCATCGCTAGGTCGCTCAATGGAAAAGACATCTTTTTTTAGCGAACTTCATAAATTTAGCAAAAACTTCCGAATTTGTCATAATCAGGTCATATGCAACAAAGCAAGAGTTCACTGTTGTATACATAGGCATGGTAGTAGATAGGTAAGAGATATAAAGGTGGGGGATCACTATTAAGTGGGGAAGACTCATTACCGACGTTAGGCATTCTAATGCTATAAGCGAAATTACTTTATCAAAAATTAGGCGAATTTGGGAGCGAATTGATTGAATTTTCCCTCACGATTACCTACGTCTGGCCCGCTGAGTGCCACAGAAATGATGATAATCGTAAAATTGGAGTACTTGGTAGGTCTGATAAGTTTCCCTGTCATTGCTACTTTATTGGATTTGTCATCCAACGATCTTGGTATATTTCTATTCGGATAACGTAAACAGAATTATCCAAGGAGGAGTAGCACGCAAGGCTCATTCACGTGAATGGACTTCATTTGACCCAACACATGACAGAAACATTTCAGTGGAGACTTTCCCAGCCACATGACGTACATGTATATCATATTAATCAGCATAGGCTTTATTGATATGTATCAATGATGGAGATTCTATATTAATCAGAAATCATAGGTTGTAGGATAGCGCGTGCATGCTGTTGCATAAGCATCTAATCTTTCATGATATCATATTTATCATAATCGTATCTAGTGCTTTGTAATGACAACACTGCTCATGATTCTTTCCCATTAAAACAATGAATGAAAAAGAGTGGCCAAGAATATCTTAGTCATAAGAAGGGTGGGGGTGGTGTGAGGGGCTGTGATTGCTACACTTCCTTCGGACATAGTTACATTTCCCGACTGATTAAAGATTTACAGTATTTCACAACAAACACTCCAATTTTGAGAAAAAGACGGACATTGTGCTTGTGATGCTTACCATGGAAACTACAGAATGAATTTGTTTAATTCGAACAGTCCCGTCTTATTATTCATATCCAGAAAGTAACTGTGAAATCCTGCCTTCTTTAACATTTGTTAACATTAAAGCATAGGACAATGATTAAGATTTATTTTAATGTGTAGATTCTATTCCAAAATTTCTGATATTTTTTGTTGCGGTATTGAGAGGTATGTTATAACAATTAGCATCTAACATTCTAAACTACATTTTTGTAATCTGTGGTCTCGTGTGCACAACATCGGCTTATTTGTCGGAAGAAGCCTCGATGAAGGGAGATATCAATTCAAATCTGCAGCCCATATAGCATCAAATTGAATATGATGCACATTGGTTGCAGACTGGAAGCTAATCATAAGTGATTATCATTGAAAATGATGATGATGATGATGATGATGATGATAATAATAATAATAATAATAATAACAATGATAACAATTATGATAATAATAACAATTAGAATATCGTGATCAGTTCGCGTGGCTGAATGCAATCAACCTGTAAAGATATTACTTTGCGTTCATTTAACAACTAAAGTATAGATCTAAGCTCCGACACTGTTTCTGAGCACATTTTTCATCATGCTTTGTCTTTGTCCCGTTTTTTTTCTCAGAAAGTAATCAAAGTTTTGCCTCGATAAAAAAACAAGCAAACAAAATCAGTACTTTATTTTGTTAAAGAAGAGTTAGCTTGTGGATAAGGACAATTAATTGTCGTAGATGACAAAGGCGGTACTCCCTCTACACTAGAGTCCACATTTTTATTGAATGCAATCAGCGTAAAACTAGCTCTCCTACGTAGTCAATGCCCGAGGAATCCAAGCATTATTAATCGGTATGTCAAACACCTACTGCATGGATCCTGCATAGCATCGGAAGTAATGTGATTACTGAACAATTAATACAATACGACGTCGGTGTCGGATAGAAACTCTGATATCGATAAATGAGCCATAAAGAATAAATAAGATCCATTCTTGTTAACAGACGAAGGTATGATGAAAGTCATCATACAGGCAGGGGAAGAAAAAAAATCCGAACTTGCTTATGTTTAGCAGAGAAATTTGTGATTTGTAAGGAGGAAAAAGTATTTAATAATATTGAACACCTGATACTGAAAATCGTTGTAATTCTCTTAATTAGTGCTATTATCTTTGTAGTTTTATTATCATCATTATTGTCACTATTAACATGAAATGACATGAATCATAATAGAAGTAGACGTGTAATCAGTCATGCAAGTTCGAGACACATGGAGTGGCGTTGTTCACTCTATCCAATTAAAGTGATTTTATGTCCACATAAAGTAAAACAAAGCAATATACATAACGCTTACATGAGTACATAATGTTTTAAGGAACTTTGTATCACATAAGTTTCAACAAAATGTGGAAGCAATTATAATGATATCAACTTTGTTTTTAGATAAATAGACAAGTAAGCAATACAATTCTATTTTGTTACTCTATATAGAAAAGAGGAATTCACAAGAGAAGCATAGCTTTTTAATTTTGTGAATTACTCTAGAAGATGAGGGCATCTCATGATCCGTCAAGGATTCCTTGTATGAAAATTTTGATATTATGACGTCAGGCGAAACAAACAGAAAGATAGAAGAAGATACACTTGTAGTATGTAAAAGACTATTATAGAGTATATACGATGAGATAATCGGCATTAATGATCTAGTATGTATGATGTCGATATTGCAGCCGGCCATCATGTCTGCCTATCTGTACGATGCCCTGCTTCTCTACGCCCACGCAGTCAACGTCACAATGGAATCAGGCGATTCACTCTTGGACGGTTTCTCTATCGGCTCATTGATGCAGGGCAATATATCTTTTGATGGTAAAGGCCTTTATCGTCTTTTTATTATTCTTATAAATTTGGGATTTGGGTGGAAAAAGGGAATATGATGACCAAAGAATCTTTAAAAATTAGTTCATCCTTTTCTCTTTGCCCGAGTGTCACTTTATAAAGTATCATTGCTACAAAAAGGAAGAGCTAACGCACGTAGCATGATCATGATTATAGTTCACTTTCAATGCCTTTACTGCCAAGTTTTCGACCTATTGATTGGTCTTCTTCAGGACTCACCTATGTCGATAGGCAAGTGTAGAATTGAATTGTGTAGTTTCTGGTGTCTGTGGAGTGATACCATGAAAACCAGTCTCCAAATCAAAGTAAGATATGTTCTATTGAAAATAGCTAGCCCTCATAAGCCATATGACACAGCCTTCCTACTATACAATTCGGCTGATATGGCAATAAATTTGACTCCCGTTATGCTTTTTAAAACGTTTCGTAATACTTCTGTAGTGGGCGTTTCCCTTTAATGTTTACGTCATGAGCATTCGGCTCTCCTGTGCAGTGTTATCACAGTCATGAACGCCACAGTATACGCTGATTCCTATCGCTCGCCTATTTATTTCCAGGAATGACTGGGATGGTAAATATCGACGAGTTTGGGAGCAGATTATCGGATTTTTCTATCCTAGATCTCCAGGTAAGTCAGAGGTCAAAGGTCATTATTCATTGTCAAAGGAAAACACACACACACACACACACACACACACGCACAAGCACAAACACAAAGCTACAGAGAAATGTGTGTAGTATAATGACCACAGCTAACGAGCAACATGTTTAAGATAAGTATGAAATCGATTGGAGAATGTCTATTAATGTCGCGGAGATGATTCCTTATGAGCACAACATAATATCCAAAGTGTATAACAACGTCATTGGTAAAATGAACGTGAATGTAGTTTTGATAATACACTTACCCAATAATAATAATGATAATAATACGAAGAAGAAGAAGAAGAAAAAGAAGAAGAAAAAGAAACTGAAAGTGAAAACGCGGTAAAGATGGAGGGAGCAGATGTTTTTTGTATAGACTGCATCTCCACACAATGTTAAAGTTGACTTTAATGAGTGAAATCAAAAGAAAACGTATGAACATTATATAATTCTATAAATGGTCTGATATATTCTATGAAAGTCAACTCGATGATTATGAATTTGTACTACATAACATATGTGTGTATATATATGCACGACAACACTTATCTTGCTTATTAAATCATTAATATTTCCCATACAATACAATGCTATCCAGTTAAATTTAACCGAATATATTATGACACACCCCCAGTATCTTGTTATTAGTAAACACTGCATGCATCCTATATAGATAATGATCAAGTCGTAATCAAAGAAAACAGAACTGTTTCCGAAAGAAGAGGATTTGAATAATGACATTTCAATCTTGTTACCAGGATCCTTTTCTGTTAAGTACGAAGCTTTTCGGTTCATGAATAAGATGCGTTTATCATTACTTTGTTTGACTGCCTGCTACACTACAATGGCATTGAATTGATTGCTCTAAACTCTTTCGTTCATTATTCGTATCTTTGGCATAAAATTAAACGTGGAAATCCCAATTGAAAAAAATAATCGCATGAGCAATGATAGCAATACTCTTTCAAATCATTCAATATCTGATAGATATACATTTATGCTTCTTCTAATTATGACCATTGGACAGAGTTTGTTCATTAATTACCCCCGGCCATTCGTCAGTTACCGGGATCATTATGCAAATAAATGATTTACTATGTATAGATCTTCAGTATTACCTTGTTTTACCAGGGAGAACTCTTTCTTCCACCTCTATGGTTTGACACATTTTTGGAGGATAATGGCTGGTATGTAAAGACTCAATGGCAAAGAAATTCAAACACAAGTAACTGAATTAATCAGGCCTATATTTATTTGTTTCAAGTCCGAAATATAGGAGGAATACCAAACATCTTATGATTTAGTGAATGATTTTCTTGGTATAAGTTGGTTAAAATTTAAGACAAAATCATGACGTTTTCATTGACTTTGCTCAATCTTTTCCATAAGAACGATACCGAATTTTCTGAAGTCGGTTACATCAATGGTACATCCTACGAAGTTCGATTACATACCGCCATCGATTGGCCAGGTGATAGTAAACCTCCGGACACACCAAAGTGTGGCTTCGAAGGAGAATTCTGCTTTGGTAAGTAAGCAGTCCCGTCGTGTTGACTTTGTCATTACATATAAAGTTAACAATGAGGAGAAGTCAAGTAAGAAATTTGTAAGAACAATGATGAAAATTTTTTCTGTCGGTACTTTAGCCTCCTGCTACTTATCTCAGCATGGCTTACTCATGTAGCAGCGAAATCTCTCGACCTTGCGTATCATACCCTACTGTCTTGTTTCATACAGAAATCATGTCACTGCAATAGACTGAGTAAAACTTTGATCTATGGCTCACTGTAAATACTTGCTCACGACTCTAATAGTCACGCTGGAAGCACGAAATGAAATGACCAATGACTATCGTCTTTGTTGTCTGGATCTTTAAAAACATCTTCATCTCAGCACAGAATTCATTGTTCGCATGACGGAATGGATGTTGGCTCACAATCTAGCCGCAAGTTGGTCATTGTCTTCGATCCGAGCCATGTCCGTATTTGTTGTTGAAATGCTGATGGCAGAGATCCTTTCTGACCTTCAATCACAAAATCCGAGATCGTTGCCAAAGATTGTGAGCACACACGAGCAAACACGTGAATGGCGCCCTTGATTTTATGGAGTCGTTTCACGTTGTTTAAGGCTCGTCACGTTAAATAAAGCCGGTGCTCTCTTGACATACAATGTAGCTATAGAGGGAGGGCGTATCACATACTCGGATGACATGCACAACACAATTACCTGCCGTCTGGCAACGATACCCACGATCAATGCGTGATGGGGGAAATGCGAATGGTTTGAAACCGTTGAAAGCCTGGTTGTCTTAGGTTCTTTTTATCAACAGGTCATGATCATTTTGGTAAAACCTGATATATGTATTCTTTTTTAAAAGGCAATGAACAACCCAACACCACTCGAGGCAGAATGGGGAAATTGTATTGGTACCTTCGAATAGTTACAGATAACAATAACAAACAGATCTGTTTCTTGATCGAACTTACAAACAAGGAGAACGTCTTAAAGCTAAGACTCTTTCTTTACTAGCATACTTTTTCAGCATTTACTCTTAGTTTTTATTTGATCAGAATTTTCACTAAAAGGAAATGATAGGAATATTAGAGCATAATTTGCTTCTGGTTATGCTTTCGCCGAAAAATTGAAATTATCTGTGTAAATAATGCAGTAATTGAAAATAATACAGCACATAAAGTTACAGTCCACACTTTGTAATGACTGAAAATCTTACACTACTAAACGTTTGTGAGTAACGTGTTTCATTAATTCATTTTACAGCCCGAGGGATTATCGCTGCAATAGTGCTTGCCGTAGTCTTGACTCTTGGGATATGCATCATAATTCCAGTCGCAAGGTGAGCTCAGCGTCATTCAGCATTTACTGACGATATTTTTGCATTGTTATTTCTCCAGAAAAACAACAAATAACGCAAAATATCAGATTGTTGGTGCCTATCGCCTATAGCATGAGTTACACAGACAAATATATAAGACATAAATGAAATCATTACACTGAATACTTCGAAGGTGGAATTTTGCTGTAGTCATGGATCTTAAAAAGATATCTAGGCATCTATAGAATGGCAGATTTAGAGAAATTTGGAATGTTTTCGTAGCACCGTGCGTTCAGTTAGGATTTGCTGAAGAATTGGGCGCAAGGACAGAAAAGTCTAATCTCCTATCTACCCAAATACACTTGACATAATTATATTGTGTTTATGGGGGTATCCTTGTCTTTTCAGGATTAAATACAAAAAGTTCGTGAAAGGCTCTGACTGGATGATAAATCGTGCCGATATTACCTTTATTCCTATTCGGGAGAGTGGCGGGGTAAGTACAAATTTATATTCCTTCCTTCATCTCGCTCTTGCTTCTTTTTGCCTCTAATAGGTTTGAAGTTAGTACATTTCGCAGAGATTGGGTTACTAGTATAATCATGATTATCAGTTGTCATTGATGCATTTTATGCACAGTACCCGATTTCATCTCTATGGCTCATGAATGTAGAAGAACAGTATAAATATAAATCAATTTTACTCAATTCCTTGGACTCTTTCTGTACGGATGATGATGCGCATGCGGGTGTGTGTTTGTGTGTGTGTGTGTGTGGGGGGGGGGGGTGAGGTGCCACCTCTTAACAAGGCTTATTTATATTTGCATGTGTATAATACCAGTCACTACTCTTAAGCCCCAGTACAACGTGCAATCGAAAGTTTGTTCGAAAAAAAAATCATGATTTCTTCTGGTTTGTTGATACTGCCTGTTGAATAATCATGTTGCTTTATCATTTGTTATTTTGTTGAGGTTGTCATAAATCAGGCAATTTTGTAACAAAATGTACTGTCTCAAACACCCACTTTGACTGAATTGCGTATTACTGTCCAGTGATAATAGATTTGCTTTAAGACAATTAAATTAATCTTAAGGCGCCTTGGCAGATTACAAGCTCCAGGAAAACAGCGGCGCTCCCGCTCAGCGGTCTTCTATTGTTTCGCCGCGTTCTTTTAAATCCTCCCATTCAAAAGCCCGCTGGGCGGCGCTTTTAGCGTTTGGCCCGAGCGGCGCTTTTTTCAAAGAGCCGACCATTCACAAAATCTGGGCGTCAGAGTGCGTACGTTTCCTTTTAGCAATATAGCGCCCTCTCCGTTAGAATATGAACAACACCTCGGAACAGAAAACCTGTTTAATCTCATGGTGTCCACCTATTCTACGACTTCAGTCGACTCTGACAACCGGGAAACTCAACAACTTTATAAAAGCAAAATATACACAAAACATACGCATTCTATCCAACATTTTCGTGACTTTTACTGTGTTGTGTCATACACAGGTTTGTACATTCTTCCCCATCATCTATGGAGTTGCAAGTTTGTGTGTGTGTGTTTTATGTGTGTGTGTGTGAGTGTGTGTGTGTGTGTGCCTTTTTCTCTCCTTTTCTCTTACATTATTGGAGTGAGTCATTCCAAAAACAAAAATTTCTCCTCTTCTCCTGAGCCTTGCAGTGAATCTATGTAGACTATGAATAGTGAAATAAATGTCGTCTTGATCCACATCGTATTTTTTTCCCACCGTCATGCTTCTACATCAATAATTCTCAAGACTCCAAGCTACAGTATCATGACGCTGAAATTATTTCAATCAGTATTTCCTTTGAACAACACCAAAGTCAATCCTACGCGTTTTAAGACACCCAATGTCAAAAAGCAATTTCAAGTCCATACCAGCTGTCGAACTATCATTCGACTTTGAATATCAACACGGCAGTTTAAACATCCACAGCCACATCACGCACGCATGTATTGATACACACCATAGAACGCGGTTACCTGTCGTTTTCTTTTTATCGCCCTTTTACTGTTATATGGCAAAGCGGCTGTACTTTGTGTAAAATTATGTACGAAATCATTACAAAAGTATAGAGATATAATACTGGTGTAGAAAATGAACAATAACAACAACATACATGCATGGGACGTGATGGATGAAGGCACTAATTTCACCTTGAAAACATTTACACATGGAAACCAGGTTATACTACCGGTATATAGTATATATATATATATATATATATATATATATATATATATATATATATTGTTTTGTTTGTTTGTTTGTTTGTTTTTGCTGCTGCTGCATGCATGGTATCTCCTAAAATTTGAATCCGACTATTTCGGTCAGCTAGCGAACTGATGTATATTGTGTGACTATTAAAGACTGTTAAATTGGACATGTCAAGTATTGAATAATTTATTAATCTCTTTATTTATTCATTCACTTATTCAATGTACTTATATATTCATTAATTTATTCATTCATTTATCTATTTGTTTATTAAATTATTCATTAATATATTCATTTAGTTAGTTAGTCATTCAAACGTTTATCTAGGAAGAAAGAATATATTAGCAGCTGTTTTCATCGAAGTCCTATATGAACATATTTTGGGCAGTCAGAGACTACAGCCAAAAGATAGTGATAGAGAAGTCTGCCGCCAAACGATTGGGAAAGCTAGATCCAAGAGTGGAAAGGGCTGCTGCAAATTGATCAAAAGGGCTGCGAGATTATGACTGAAAAGGCCGCAGCCAAACCCACCAAAGGGCCGCGGGAAGAGCGCCAAGGGGAATAGAATGAAATGCCAACCAAACGCCTATAGAATTCGGCGTATACACAGTTGGTGGTACAGGGAATAGATTTCAGACACCCCGACCTGTCCATAGTGAGATCTCCGATCCCATTGTTTATGTCCGGAGAAGATGGACACTTCCACGATGGGCACCGTGAATCGATCATCACCCATTGTCTTTCCCGAAACAAACCTTTGTTGCGATAGCAACGGAGGCTGAAACTGCGTGATTGGTCAGCTCCGTGGTGCATTTCCAGCAACATGCATATTAGTTCCCAACCTCTATTTATGATAGAAGTAAGCTCAATAAATACCCGAAACAAAGTTTCTTCTCCTCGGAATGACGAATGACAGGTGTAAACTCTAGATAGTCCCGAAGATCGAATTCGTTGCAGATATATTTGATAATCACAGGCCTGCGAAAGGCCGGAATATATTACGTCGCTGATGTATTAAAATGTAAAAAAAAAAACCAAAACAAAACAAAAAAACAAACACGCATGCATTGCATGTGAAGAACACATACACCAAAATGGTCGCGGAAAGAATGATGGGAATAGAATACAAACTTTCCAAAACATCTTTCTTCTTGAGGGACAGGTCTGTGGATATGTTGCGTGTGTGTGTTTGTGTGTGTTTGTTTGTGTAAGAGCTGACTTGTTTGTCATTTATACTATTAAAAAGTAATTAGATGAACGTCCATATGTATTGATATTGATATGCATACTGCAATCTCAATGAGATCAAGCTGTTTTTGTGAAATATTATACATATATATATATATATATATATATATATATATATATATATATATATATATATAATATATATGTACCATGTGTCTGTGTGTGTGTGTGTGTGTGTGTGTGTGTGTGTGTGTGTGTATTTACTGGCGGTTTGCCTCTCATTAGGTATGCATTGTAGCCCTGTGTATAGTTTTGTATGATCTAAGATTCCATGATTATTTTTTCTCCTCCATGATCGCTCTATGACTTTTTAAAATACATGTAACTATAAGTATCTCTCGAAATCTTTCCCACTGTCTAACTTTTTTATTCCCCGTCATGCTTCGATGTGATAAACTCCCAAGTTTGCAAACGACAGGTGTAATGTCGTGGAAATGATTTCAATCAGTGTTTTCTTTATATCCAGGAAGAAAGAATATTAGCAGCTGTTTTCATTGAAGTCCTGTATGAAGTTTGGGCAGTCAGAGACTGCAGCCAATAGATAGTGATCGAGAAGGCTAGAGCCAAACGATTGGGAAAGCTCGATCCAAGAGTGGAAAGGAATGCTGCAAAATAATCAAAAGGGCTGCGAGATTATGACTGAAAAGGCCGCAGCCAAACCCACCAAAGGGCCGCGGGAAGAGCGCCAAGGGAATAGAATGTAATGCCAACCAAACGCCTATAGAATTCGGCGTATACAAGTATCTCTCGAAATCTTTCCCACTGTCTAACTTTTTTATTCCCCGTCATGCTTCGATGTGATAAACTCCCAAGTTTGCAAACGACAAGTGTAATGTCCTGGAAATGATTTCAATCAGTGTTTTCTTTATATCCAGGAAGAAAGAATATTAGCAGCTGTTTTCATTGAAGTCCTGTATGAAGTTTGGGCAGTCAGAGACTGCAGCCAATAGATAGTGATCGAGAAGGCTAGAGCCAAACGATTGGGAAAGCTCGATCCAAGAGTGGAAAGGGCTGCTGCAAAATGATCAAAAGGGCTGCGAGATTATGACTGAAAAGGCCGAAACCAAACCCACCAAAAGGCCACGGGAAGAGCGCCATGGGGTATAGAATGTAATGCCAAGCAAACGCCTATAGAATTCGGCATATTTAAATACAAAGTGGGTGGTAAAGGTAGAATAGATTTCAAACACCCCGACCTGTCCATAGTGAGATCTCCGATCCCATTGTTATGTCCGGAGAAGATGGCAGATCTTGGAATTATGAACACAGTCATTGCATACAACTTGGAAGGAAGGTATTCCTGACAAGCTCTCATACAAAGATCCCCTTTCTCTTCATTACCACAAAGTCAAATTGGATTATATTTCCTGTATCGTGTATAAAGATGGGGGTAATAGTTATAGTTTTGTTCCTTAAAATTGATTTTGGATTGATTCACTACTTTTACACAATTATTGCGAAAGGTCCGATTATATTTCTTTTTCTGGGGGGAGACATACGGTCGAACTTTGTTTACCTCAGGTAAAATGATATTTTAATGGCTATTCTCGGGGGTAACTGACCATCGTCTGACAGTACCATAACAGTTCAGGGAAAACCACCCTTATCATACCATGAAGACTTCCTAGACTCTGACAGCAGAGCGCCGAAGGTTGCTCTATTTTGTTTATTTTTTTCCCCGCATGATTCAACGTATTCAATACCACTTCCATATCGAGCTACAGCCTTGTCCATTTATAAGCAAATGCCGAATTGCTCTCTATCAATTGATAGGTCTCATCGGCAGACAACATGGGTGGGGGGGGGGGGGAGAACAACAGTTGAGAAGTGTTCATGGTAGATTTTATATTGGCTATAATCAATAATCAATGTACATGC